>NW_027316482.1:0-12500 GCF_026437365.1 Eucyclogobius newberryi | reverse complement strand
GTAGTAGTAGAAGTAGTAGTAGTAGAAGTAGTAGTAGAAGTAGAAGTAGTAGAAGTAGTAGTAGTAGAAGTAGTAGAAGTAGAAGTAGTAGTAGATTCTTTCCTCATAAACACTTTATAACTTTGTTGTTCTCATCTCACTGTCGTTAGTTTGTGTTTGAGCCGGTTTTATTGAGATTTTTTAGTTCTTATTCATTGTTTTATGTCAGTTCAACTTCTTTTCACTGACAACGGCGATAAAAGAGTTCTTATCCTGATGTTTGCAGTAAAAGTAGCAGTTATACTTCCCTTTATTTACTCCATCATTACTATTCCTCTCGCCGTTTGTCTCATGTCTAAACTTTCCCCCAAAAAACGAACCACAAACTGTGACTTTGTAAAAACTTCACATTGGTTTATTACAAAACTGTACAACATTCAAATATTCAAATATTCACACGACAAAGATATATCAAAAATAGCAGCTTCGAATGTGAGGTATTTACGATCTTCCAGAACGAGACCGTTTGTGTTGCAGCAGCGAGCGATTAGAACGAGTCCAGAGTCCTGACCGCTGCCGAGGGTTTGCCGGTTCGAGTCCCGCCCTCGTCACGCGTTGCCGGGGGAAACGTGGGCCGAAGCCACTTCCTCTTCCGGTTTAAGAACTTCCCCCAAAAGGCTTTTGTTGCACGAACGCGACGTCTTCACAAGAAAAGTCCCCGGAAAACATTGTAAGCGTTTTTAAAGTCACCACGACAAATACAGTTGCTATGGAAACAGAATCACACGAGCCAAAGTCTAGAAAGAGTGAGAACTGTCAGAAATATTCCACACTGACGTCGTCACTCGGCATTTGTGTTTGAAGTCAATTGATTTTTGGCCTTGAACAGGCTCGTCACGTGGTACAGTGTCTGTCACTCAAACTAAAACAACATGTCACGTGATACAAGTCCACTCTGGCTCGCGTGAAACGTCGTAGATCGTGGATGTCGCGCGCGTTTTGGCACTTTTACGCACCGTTTCCATGGCTCCATGGCAACCACCGGGCACAAAGTCTGTTACCGGAGCCGGTTCCTTGTAATAACCGGTGACGTCACTCTGAGTCAGCGGCACAGTCACAGTTTCAGTGAATCACCTTTGAACAAAGACACTCACTTCCGGCGCCACAGAATCATGAGGAAAAGTTGCTTCTTCTTCCTCAAACTTCTTCTTTTAGTCCCGTGTGTCCCCGGGGCTCCGTGTGTCCCCGGGGCTCCGTGTGTCCCCGGGGCTCCTCCGTGCGCTCACACCGGGGCCGGAGCGCGCTCACACCGGGGCGCGTGACCCCTCCGTGTCGGGACGGGTCCGCCTGGCTGGAGGGGACGTGTTTGTAGCTTCTCAGTCACGCGGCGGGACGTGCTCAAAACGCGGGTATGACTCGGTTGAGCGGCAGCGCCGACACGAGCGCGCTCCGGCAGTGCGCGTGGCTCGGACCGTGCGCCGCCGCCGCGTCGTGCCGCTCCTCACCGGGCTCCAGCCTCGCCCTCTTCTCCGGGAGGAAGTCCGGCACCGCGGACACTCTCCCCGGGCGCTTCCTCGGCCGCTTCTTCTCCGCGGGTCTCCGGTTCTCTTTGTCCTCCGCGCCGTTACCGTCCGTGCGCGGTGTCTCCGGCTGTGTCTCCGCGTGTGTCTCCGCGTGTGTCTCCGCGTGTGTCTCCGCGTGTGTCTCCGCTTGTGTCTCCGCTTGTGTCTCCGCCGCGTCCATCGCCTCCATCGCCTCCTCCGTGCTCGGTTGCGCCTCCGCGGCTCTCTCCAGGAGCGCGGCCGTGGAGTGGTAGATGTCCCGGGCGGACTTCATGACCAGGGACACGAGCAGGCTCCGGTGCAGCCGCAGGCCGCCGCGCTGGCTCCGGGACGCGTACAGTTTGCTGATGGACACCGCCAGGACGCGCCGTGCCTCTGCGTTCACCTCCATCTTCACTTCTCGGTCACTTTTGGACGGGGGTTCGGGAACCGCGGTCACGTGTCGGCGCGTGCGGTGTGTCTGCGGTGACGCGCGGTGCGGAATGAGCGCGTCCGGAGCGGCGGGGCGGCGTTTATACGCGCCGTGACGCACGCGCAGGCCACGCCTCCGCCGCGTCAGCGCATGAACCGCGTCGCCTCTGGATCTGATTGATGTGATTATGATTCTGAAAATGTGTCAGAGGAAATATGAGCTCAAACTTCACTAATATAATGTCTAAGTCTGTGATGGAGTTTAATGAAGTATTTGTCATAATCAGTGTTTTATGGATCAAAGGTTTTTCATCAAAGACGGATCAAAATAACTGATGCTAAAAATAAAAAGTCTGAAAATGCTGAGCTCAAACGGACCAAAAAGAACAAACTGTCGTTACACGTTTATGTTTATTTTTGTCACTTTTAATATTCATCAACAGAAATGACCCTTTTCTCCCAGTGACTCTTTTCTGCTTATTACAGATGTTATAGAACAGTAATAACTGCACAAGTGGCAAGAGGCCCCTGGGTCCTTTGTTTACATCTACATGCGCTGGCAGTTTGCATTATAGTGTACTTTATGACATCACATGTACTTTATGACATCACATGTACTTTATGACATCACATGTACTTTATGACATCACATGTGGTTTATGACATCACATGTACTTTATGACATCACATGTACTTTATGACATCACATGTACTTTATGACATCACATGTGCTTTATGACATCACATGTGCTTTATGACATCACATGTGGTTTATGACATCACATGTGCTTATGACATCACATGTGGTTTATGACATCACATGTACTTTATGACATCACATGTACTTTATGACATCACATGTGGTTTATGACATCATATGTACTTTATGACATCACATGTGCTTATGACATCACATGTACTTTATGACATCACATGTGCTTTATGACATCACATGTACTTTATGACATCATATGTACTTTATGACATCACATGTACTTTATGACATCACATGTGGTTTATGACATCACATGTACTTTATGACATCACATGTACTTATGACATCACATGTGCTTTATGACATCACATGTACTTTATGACATCACATGTGCTTATGACATCACATGTGGTTTATGACATCACATGTACTTTATGACATCACATGTACTTATGACATCACATGTACTTATGACATCACATGTACTTTATGACATCACATGTGCTTTATGACATCACATGTACTTTATGACATCACATGTGCTTATGACATCACATGTACTTATGACATCACATGTACTTTATGACATCACATGTGCTTATGACATCACATGTACTTATGACATCACATGTGCTTTATGACATCATATGTACTTATGACATCACATGTACTTTATGACATCACATGTACTTTATGACATCACATGTGCTTATGACATCACATGTACTTATGACATCACATGTACTTTATGACATCACATGTGCTTTATGACATCACATGTGCTTTATGACATCACATGTGGTTTATGACATCACATGTGCTTATGACATCACATGTACTTATGACATCACATGTGGTTTATGACATCACATGTGCTTATGACATCACATGTACTTATGACATCACATGTACTTTATGACATCACATGTACTTTATGACATCACATGTGGTTTATGACATCACATGTGGTTTATGACATCACATGTACTTTATGACATCACATGTACTTTATGACATCACATGTGGTTTATGACATCATATGTACTTTATGACATCACATGTGCTTATGACATCACATGTACTTTATGACATCACATGTGCTTTATGACATCACATGTACTTTATGACATCATATGTACTTTATGACATCACATGTACTTTATGACATCACATGTGGTTTATGACATCACATGTACTTTATGACATCACATGTACTTATGACATCACATGTGCTTTATGACATCACATGTACTTTATGACATCACATGTGCTTATGACATCACATGTGGTTTATGACATCACATGTACTTTATGACATCACATGTACTTATGACATCACATGTACTTATGACATCACATGTACTTTATGACATCACATGTGCTTTATGACATCACATGTACTTTATGACATCACATGTGCTTATGACATCACATGTACTTATGACATCACATGTACTTTATGACATCACATGTGCTTATGACATCACATGTACTTATGACATCACATGTGCTTTATGACATCATATGTACTTATGACATCACATGTACTTTATGACATCACATGTACTTTATGACATCACATGTGGTTTATGACATCATATGTACTTTATGACATCACATGTACTTATGACATCACATGTACTTTATGACATCACATGTACTTTATGACATCACATGTGCTTTATGACATCATATGTGCTTTATGACATCACATGTACTTTATGACATCACATGTACTTTATGACATCACATGTGGTTTATGACATCATATGTACTTTATGACATCACATGTGCTTATGACATCACATGTACTTTAAGACATCACATGTGCTTTATGACATCACATGTACTTTATGACATCATATGTACTTTATGACATCACATGTACTTTATGACATCACATGTGGTTTATGACATCACATGTACTTTATGACATCACATGTACTTATGACATCACATGTGCTTTATAACATCACATGTACTTTATGACATCACATGTACTATGACATCACATGTGCTTATGACATCACATGTGGTTTATGACATCACATGTACTTTATGACATCACATGTACTTATGACATCACATGTACTTTATGACATCACATGTGCTTTATGACATCACATGTACTTTATGACATCACATGTACTATGACATCACATGTGCTTATGACATCACATGTACTTATGACATCACATGTACTTTATGACATCACATGTGCTTATGACATCACATGTACTTATGACATCACATGTGCTTTATGACATCATATGTACTTTATGACATCACATGTGCTTTATGACATCACATGTACTTTATGACATCACATGTGGTTTATGACATCACATGCGCTTATGACATCACATGTGCTTTATGACATCACATGTGCTTTATGACATCACATGTGCTTTATGACATCATATGTGCTTTATGAAGAAATGACCTCAGGCTCCATTCACAGGCAGCCGAGGGATCGTTGGGCCCTTGTTGGCCCCTCGTTGGGCCCTTGTTGGACTTTCGTCGGACCCTCGTTGGGTACTCGTTGGGCACTTGTTGGACCCTCGTTGGGCGCTCGTTGGACCCTCTTTGGGCCCTTGTTGGGCCCTTGCTGGACCTTCGTTGGGCCCTTGTTGGACCTTCGTTGGGCCCTTGTTCGGCCCTTGTTAGACCTTCGTTGGGCGCTCGTTGGACCCTCTTTGGGCCCTTGTTGGGCCCTTGTTGGACCTTCGTTGGGCCCTTGTTGGACCTTCGTTGGGCCCTTGTTCGGCCCTTGTTAGACCTTCGTTGGGCCCTCGTTGGGCCCTCGTTGGGTGCTCGTTGGGCCCTCGTTGGACCCTCTTTGGGCCCTCGTTGGACCCTCGTTGGACCCTCGTTGGGCCCTCGTTGGGTGCTCGCTGGACCCCTGTTAGGCCCTTGTTGGGCCCTCGTTGGGCCCTTGTTGGGGCCTGTGAGTCTGTGCTGACTAAACGTGTGGGGTTATTTAAAGCAGAACTGTCTCTGGATCTGACTCGATGTGATTCATGTTTGAGATAAAGGCAAGGCAAGGCAAGGCAAGTTTATTTGTAGAGCACATTTCATACACAAGGCAATTCAAAGTGCTTCACAGCAGGAAAAATGCATTCAAATCACAAAGAAATTACAGAAATACAATAAAATTAACTAAATTAAAAATTATCAATCCAACTGATTTTCTAAATTAATAAAATCACAAACAAAAGAGAAGAGTGCAAAGAAAAAATCCTTTCAGTCATATGCGCAGCTAAACAAAACTGTTTTTAGCTTAGATTTGAACATTGTCAGAGTAGAACCTGTCTCACATCTTCAGGAAGACTGTTCCAGATTTTAGCTGCATAAAACTGAAACGCAGATTCCCCATGTTTAGTCCTGACTCTGGGCACCAGCAGGAGGCCGGTCCCTGAGGTCCTCAGAGTCCGAGATGGTTCATATGGCACTAACATATCCAAGATGTACTTTGGTGCTAGGCCATGGAGAGACTTGTACACAAGCAGAGCTGCTTTAAAGTCTATTCTCTGAGCCACAGGGGGCAGTGCAGAGACCTGAGAACAGGACTAATGTGATCATACTTCCTGGTTCTAGTCAGGACCCGAGCAGCAGCGTTCTGGATGTACTGCAGCTGTTTTACAGCTCGTTTGGAGAGGCCAGTGAGCAGGCCGTTACAGTAGTCTAATCAACTGGAGACAAACGCATGGATAAGTCTCTCTAAATCTGGTTTTGACACTATATTTTTGATTTTGGCAATGTTTTTTAGATGGTAAAAAGCTGCTGATGTTATTGATTTGACGTGGCAATTAAAGTTCAAGTCTGAGTCCATTATTACCCCCAGATTTCTAATTTGGTTTTTAGGTTTTAGAGCGAGACTCTGGAGGTGACCGCTAACACTTTCTCTTTGTTTCTGTGGGCCAAAAACGATTATTTCAGTCTTGTCTGAGTTCAGCTGGAGAAAGTTGTTTTGCATCCACAAACTGATCTGTTGGATGCAGTGACAGAGTGAATCTACTGGTCCATAGTCACCTGCCGATAGTGAAACATAGATCTGAGTGTCGTCTGCATAATTGTGATAGGACACATTTTCACTGCGTATCAACGGACCTAACGGCAGCATGTAGAGGTTGAACAGAAGGGGACCCAGGACTGACCCTTGGGGCACTCCACAGGTCAGGGTCATGTGGTCTGAGACACAGCTACCAATTTCAACAAAGTACTTCCTGTCTTCCAGATAGGACCTTAACCAGTTTAGGGCAGTGCCAGTGATGCCCACCCAGTCCTCTAGTCTCTGTAAGAGGATCCCATGATCGACAGTGTCAAAAGCAGCACTCAGATCTAACAGAATTAAGACTGAGGCTTTGCCCGTGTCAGTGTTCAGGCGGATGTCATTTGTCACCTTGACAAGAGCAGTCTCAGTGCTGTGATGAGGTCTAAAACCTGACTGAAAAACATCAAATGAGTTGTTTATTAAGAGGAAATCTGTGAGCTGTTGGTAAACAACCTTTTCAAGGACTTTGCCCAAAAATGGCAGATTAGAGATGGGCCGGTAATGACTCAGTACTGCGGCATCAAGACTGCTCTTCTTTAGGAGAGGCTTTATGACCGCAGTTTTCAAAGACATTGGGAATGTTCCAGATTGAAGCGACATGTTAACTATGTGAGTGAATGGTGCTAACAAACTGTTCAGCACAGACTTTAGAAATCTGGTGGGTAACACATCAAGGCAGCATGTAGATGAACTCAGACTGGTGATGATCTCATGGACAGTTTTGTCAGTTACTGGTGCAAAGTGAGTTAGCTCTAAGTGTCTTGGTGGTTTTAGGGTAATTTTTTGCATTGTGGGATTTATAGCATTTTTAATGCCCTGAACTTTGTCATTAAAGAATAATGCAAACTCATTACACTTGGATGTGGAAATGAGTTCTAACGGCAGCTGAGCTGGAGGGTTTGTTAATCTGTTTACTGTGGCAAACAGGACACGCGAGTTGTTACTGCAGCTTCCAATTATTTCAGAAAAATATCTTTCCCTAGTTCTACATAAGATTAGGTTGTACATGTTCAGCTTTTCTTTGTAAATCTCTTTTTGAACCTGGAGCTTTGACTTACGCCATTTCCGTTCGGCCCTGCGGCACTCCCTTTTCTGTGCCCTGACCGAATCATCATTTCTCCACGGCGCCTTCTGCTTATTTTTAACCATTTTAGCCTTTATAGGGGCGATGGTGTCCAGAACATTCAAAACACTAGATGTAACAGAGTTCAACAAATCATTTACATTAGAACATGAGACATTTTCAAAGTTTATCATTTCCATAAACAGTGCATCTGTGCCATCACTTATGTGTCTCCTCTGAACAACTGCAGGACCAACCGGAGGTTGGGGAGAAACAGACAGGTCAAAGAAGACACAGAAATGATCAGACAGAGCAACATCGATCACATTAACATTTGAAATATTTCCCCCCTTTGTAATTATGAGATCTAGAGTGTGTCCTTTGCTGTGGGTGGGGCCTCTCACATGCTGAGTAAGACTGAAGGTTTCAAGGACAGCATCAAGCTCTTTAGCGTTTCTGTCACAAATATTATCAACATGCACATTGAAATCACCTGTAATGACCAAACCATCAAAGTCTGTGCATATGACTGAAAGCATCTCAGTAAAATCATCAATAAAACGTTGGCAGTGCTGGGGAGGCTTGTATAAAACAATGAAGAGAATGGATGGAGACCGTCTTAGCTCCATTTTAAAGGATACATACTCAAATGATGAAAACACCCCAAAAGACAACCTGCGGGTAATTATTTCATCTTTAAAGACAGCACAGACTCCACCCCCTTTTTTGTTTTCTCGTGTTTCAGATTCAAATTTAAAGTTGGGTGGAGCAGATTCTATCAGAACTACATTTCCTGTGTTTTTGTCAAGCCATGTTTCAGTTAAAAACATAAAATCAAGATTATAAGAAGAAATAAAATTATTAATTAATAGAGATTTGTTACATAAGGATCTGACATTTAGCACAGCAAGTTTCAGACTAGTTTCAGTGGGACTGGGCTTTATCTTTTCACAGGGAATATGAATCACATTTCTCAGATTGGGCCTGACTCGCATTTTGTTTTTCCATCTGTGTGATGATGTGACTACAGAAGTAGCACTAGGGGGGGCTCTTTTTACATAGGGCCCCGGGTTGGTTTGATTTTTAATGTGACAATAAGTCCCGGCAACGCTGAGACCCAGTGTATCCTAGCTATGGGAGATACCAGGTGAAAGGCGAGGTTGGATGGGTGGTGGGGCTTTTGTAGCCAAGGAGAGTTTGGGACCAGGTGAGAGGCGAGGGGGGATGGGTGGTGGGGCTTTTGTTGGTGTAGTCGGCATAGCCCTTGCTATATTGGGCGTGAGTGGAGCCATCTTAATGCCTGATTTGATCAGACTTTCAAAATGGCTGGGAAGGCCCATGGGTGAGAGTGGAGATGAGAAGGAGAATGATGAATCTTTAGTGGGAGTAGATGTTGCAGGGGGAACCCAGGGCTGGTGTGAAGGCAGGGGCGATGACAGGGATGTTGTTGGGCTTGTCACAGATGGGTCCAAGGCCTTTGAAGATTGTTCCTTTGCTGGAGGCGGTGGAGGTGAATGTGGAGCAGCTGGAGCTGAATCCTTTGCTGGTGGTGGTGGAGCAGCTGCTGATGAATCCTTTGGTGGAGGCTGAGGTTGTGGTGATTTTGATGTTGAAACATTGGCTCGGTCTCTGGCTGAGGGAGCAGGAATTCTTCTCTCATTCCTCTCTTCTCTAACTATCTGCTCAGGACCCTGTCCAGGCCCAGTCCAATGCCTCAGAGCGTGG
Source organism: Eucyclogobius newberryi (assembly GCF_026437365.1). Taxonomy (NCBI): domain Eukaryota; kingdom Metazoa; phylum Chordata; class Actinopteri; order Gobiiformes; family Gobiidae; genus Eucyclogobius; species Eucyclogobius newberryi. The sequence continues at coordinate 2,991 of NW_027316482.1, read as the reverse complement.
AGCAGGTTCTCTGTCAGCACCCTCACTCCACCTCTGCATAGGTGGGGGCCATTTCTCTTAAACAGGTCCTCTCGTTTTCAGAATAGATAGAAGTTCTCAATATAGTGTAGTCCTCTCGGGGAACACTCTTTGGACAGCCATGTGTTCAGCTGAAGAAGCCGGCTAAACTTGTTTATCCTCCTGTCGATGTTTGGAAGAGGTCCACTTATGAAAGTTTTGATTTCCATTTTATCAAGCACGTCGAATAACTTCAAGAAGTCTTTTTTCAAAACTTCAGTCTGTTCCCGCCGCATGTCCACTGCACCCACGTGCACAATCAGCTGTTTAGCTCCTCCATGCTTAGCCATAATATTTGGAAGGAGTGACGTTATCTCAGAAACAGTGGCGCTTGGAAAAGAATGTGTGTTTATCTTTTCATGCGTCACGTGACTTATCGCGCCGTCCCCAACTAAAACAATCTTGACCTTGGCTTCTGGCACAGATCCTCCTCGCTGTATTTTGGCCACGTCATCTTTCCTTTTTTCATTTAATTCCATCTCTGAAAGTGGTAAAAATCTGTTGGTGAGCTGTATTTTAGGTGACTTCACGTTATCTTTGTATCGTTTAGGCTTTGCTCCAAGTTTGCTCCAAGAAACAGCCTGGTCTTTCTGGTTTTTAGACAGTTTTGGAAACGACACAGAGTCACTGCGGTTTAGGTTGAAAGTAGCAGTTTTTCTTGTAAAAAGTGTGCTCTTCTTACCGTCGGTTGACACAGGAATGATATCGTGAAGAACTTTTTCAGATTCCAAAACAAATATCCGTGTTTTCAGCTCATTAATTTCTTGTTGATATTTCCGACAGCGTTCACAGTCTTTCTCCCTTCTTCTCCCGGACATGTCGCTGGCGTCAGATATGTCGTTAAAACTGGAAAAATGTTCTTAAAATCCTTGGTTTACTTGAAAAAGTCTAAAGCAAAAATGTTTGGAAGACAAAAACTGATTAAAAAGCAAAATAAATAAGGAAAGCAGCGATAGCAAGCGGAGCGAGCAAAAAAGCGTGTGCACTCTTCGGAAGCAGCTCAGAGCATCATCTCATTATCAAAGTCATTTCTTTAGTAATAATGATTAAAGGTGCACTTAATGAACATATGGTCATGTGATTTCAATTTAAACTGGGATTAACCCAAGAATATCACAAAATATGAAAAATCCAGCTGTTTTAGTCAAAGAGAAAGAGTGCCTTTGTTTAACAGTAAAAGATGTTTTACCTTTTTGATTAAGACAAAATCTTGATTTTTTTTATCGTTTTTACAGGACAAACACTCAAATACAGAAAACCACAAATAATACTTTTTGTGAAGCTCAAACACAGTTTTGAAGGAAGAAAACAGTCTTTTAAATCCTTTGTAGAAAAGGATTTGACATTTGAAAATTCTAAATTGTTGCTTAACTTTTACTTTAAAATCATTACTTTAGATTCAGCTTTGATTGGAATGTTCCACATCATGGCATTAAAGTGATCCATCCTGAATGTGTCAAAATATATATTTTTTGTAAAGTCCCTGTTATTAAGATAAGATGAGACAAGATAAGCCTTTATTTGTCCCACAATGGGGACATTTCCGTGTTGCAACACAAGTAGATACAGAGGAAAAGAACAGAAAACACTCTTAGAAAAACTCTTATAAACAAAACCTCCTGGCCTGTCCCGTCCCTGGATGTTCACTGGTGAGGGGGGCGTGGCCTGTCCCGTCCCTGGATGTTCACTGGTGAGGGGGGCGTGGCCTGTCCCGTCCCTGGATGTTCACTGGTGAGGGGGGCGTGGCCTGTCCCGTCCCTGGATGTTCACTGGTGAGGGGGGCGTGGCCTGTCCCGTCCCTGGATGTTCACTGGTGAGGGGGGCGTGGCCTGTCCCGTCCCTGGATGTTCACTGGTGAGGGGGGCGTGGCCTGTCCCGTCCCTGGATGTTCACTGGTGAGGGGGGCGTGGCCTGTCCCGTCCCTGGATGTTCACTGGTGAGGGGGGCGTGGCCTCTGTGGAAGTCCACCACCATCTCCTTGGTCTTCCCCGCGTTGATGAGGAGGAGGTTGAGTCTGATGATGGCAGAGTGGTCAGAGAACTTCTGCAGGACACAGCAGTGTAGAGGGTGAAGAGGACGGTGCCCTGGGGCGCCCCACACTGCAGGTCCCCCACACTGCAGGTCCCCCACACTGCAGGTCTTCCACACTGCAGGTCCTCCACACTGCAGGTCTCCCACACTGCAGGTCCCCAACACTGCAGGTCCCCCACACTGCAGGTCCTCCACACTGCAGGTCTCCCACACTGCAGGTCCCCCACACTGCAGGTCCCTCACACTGCAGGTCCCTCACACTGCAGGTCTTCCACACTGCAGGTCCCCCACACTGCAGGTCCCCCACACTGCAGGTCCTCCACACTGCAGGTCTCCCACACTGCAGGTCCCCAACACTGCAGGTCCCCCACACTGCAGGTCCTCCACACTGCAGGTCTCCCACACTGCAGGTCCCTCACACTGCAGGCCCCCCACACTGCAGGTCCCCCACACTGCAGGCCCCCCACACTGCAGGTCCTCCACACTGCAGGTCTCCCACACTGCAGGTCCCCCACACTGCAGGTCCCCCACACTGCAGGTCCCTCACACTGCAGGTCCGAGTGTCAGACACACAGTTCCGGGCTCTCACAAACTGGGGTCGGTCTGTGAGGTAGTCCAGGATCCACTCTGCAGGTCGTACTCCACACCAGCCGTCTCCAGCTTGTCCCTCAGGAGCTGATGGAGTTGAAGATTATTACTGTTTATGTGTCTTTTGTTTGTTGTTTGTTTGTGTTTGTGTGATAAACTGAGCTGTGATTGTAAATGCAGTTTCCTTTGGTAAAGTCGTTCTTTTTCCCGATCCTTTAACTCGTTTCCTGCTCCTTTAAATGACAAAACAGCTGAAATATGAGGGGAATCTCACTTCTGCTTTGAGGAAGTTCTCTCTGAAACCACAGAGGTCAC
>NW_027316481.1:7500-15359 GCF_026437365.1 Eucyclogobius newberryi | reverse complement strand
CTCCACATCCTCTCCTCCTCCTCTCCTCCTCTCCTCCACCTCCTCTACTCCTCCTCCTCCTCTCCTCCTCCTCTCCTCCTCCTCTCCTCCTCCTCCTCTCCTCCTCCTCTCCTCCTCTCCTCCTCCTCTCCTCCTCCTCCTCTCCTCCTCCTCTCCTCCTCTGCTCCTCTCCTCCACTTCCTCTCCTCCTCCTCTCATCCTCTCCTCCTCCTCCTCTCCTCCTCTCCTCCTCTCTTCCTCCTCCTCCTCTCCTCCTCTCTTCTTCCTCCTCCTCTCCTCCTCTTCCTCTCCTCCTCCTCTCCTCCTCTCCTCCTCCTCTCCTCCTCCTCCTCCTCCTCTCCTCCTCCTCTCCTCCTCCTCCTCTCCTCTTCTCCTCCTCCTCTCCTCTTCTCCTCCTCCTCTCCTCCTCTTCTCCTCTCCTCCTCTCCTCCTCTCCTCCTCTCCTCCTCTCCTCCTCCTCTCCTCCTCCACTCCTCCTCCTCTCCTCCACCTCCTCCTCTCCTCCTCTTCTCCTCCTCTTCTCCTCCTCTCCTCCTCCTCTCCTCCTCTCCTCCTCCTCTCCTCCTCACCTACACCTCTTCCTCTTCTCCTCCTCTTCTCCTCCTCCTCTCCTCCACCTCGTCTCCTCCTCCTCTCCTCCTCTCCTCCTCCCCTCCTCCCCTCCTCTCCTCCTCCTCCTCTCCTCCTCCTCTCCTCCTCTCCTCCTCTCCTCCACCTCCTCTCCTCCTCCTCTCCTCCTTTCCTCCTCCTCTCCTCCTCCTCCACTCCTCCTCCTCTCCTCCTCCTCCTCTCCTCCTCTCCTCCACCTCCTCTCCTCCTCCCCTCCTCCTCTCCTCCTCCTCTCCTCCTCCTCCTCTCCTCCTCTCTTCCTCCTCCTCTCCTCCTCCTCTCCTCCTCCTCCTCTCCTCCTCCTCTCCTCCTCCTCCTCTCCTCCTCCTCTCCTCCTCCACCTCCTCTCCTCCTCCCCTCCTCCTCTCCTCCTCCTCTCCTCCTCCTCCTCTCCTCCTCTCTTCCTCCTCCTCTCCTCCTCCTCTCCTCCTCCTCCTCCTCCTATTTTATATTTATTCATTTTTCACATGAAATATTGTTCACTTCTGATTTGAATGTCAAAGATTTTGTTTACTATTTGAGCAAAAGAAAGAAAGAAACAAAAGTTTTAAAGTTTAACATGAAAAACATCGAATGATGAATAATCCATGAATCCATCTGCGCCGGACCAACCAGGAGTCTGTCCCCTTTAAGGAGAGGAGGGGCCCAGCTCAAGTGGGTTACCTCAGGGCTCAGTTCTGGGTCCAGAGCTTTTGATTTGGGTTTTAAATGATGTCACATGATGTCACATGATGTCACATGATGTCACATGATCTCATGATGTCACATGATGTCATGATGTCACATGATGTCATGATGTCACATGATGTCACATGATGTCACATGATGTCATGATGTCACATGATGTCACATGATGTCACATGATCTCATGATGTCACATGATGTCATGATGTCACATGATGTGACATAATGTGTCATGATGTCACATGATGTCATGATGTCAGATGATGTCACATGATGTCATGATGTCACATGATGTCACATGATGTCATGATGTCACATGATGTCACATGATGTCACATGATGTCATGATGTCACATGATGTCATAATGTCACATGATGTGACATAATGTGTCATGATGTCACATGATGTCATGATGTCACATGATGTCATGATGTCACATGATGTCACATGATGTCATGATGTCACATGATGTCACATGATGTCTTATGATGTCACATGATGTGACATGATGTCTCATGATGTCACATGATGTCACATGATGTCACATGATGTCACATGATGTCATGATGTCATGATGTCACATGATGTCACATGATGTCACATGATGTCACATGATGTCACATGATGTCATGATGTCACATGATGTCACATGATGTCACATGATGTCACATGATGTCATGATGTCACATGATGTCACATGATGTCACATGATGTCACCTGATGTCACATGATGTCACATGATGTCATGATGTCACATGATGTCACATGATGTCATGATGTCACATGATGTCACATGATATCATGATGTCACCTGATGTCACATGATGTCATGATGTCACATGATGTCACATGATATCATGATGTCACATGATGTCACATGATGTCACATGATGTCATGATGTCACATGATGTCACATGATGTCATGATGTCATGATGTCACATGATGTCATGATGTCACATGATGTCATGATGTCACATGATGTCACATGATGTCATGATGTCACATGATGTCACATGATGTCACATGATGTCACATGATGTCATGATGTCATGATGTCACATGATGTCATGATGTCACATGATGTCACATGATGTCACATGATGTCACATGATGTCACATGATGTCATGATGTCACATGATGTCATGATGTCATGATGTCACATGATGTCATGATGTCACATGATGTCATGATGTCACATGATGTCACATGATGTCATGATGTCATGATGTCATGATGTCACATGATGTCACATGATGTCACATGATGTCACATGATGTCACATGATGTCACATGATGTCACATGATGTCACATGATGTCATGATGTCACATGATGTCACATGATGTCACATGATGTCACATGATGTCATGATGTCACATGATGTCATGATGTCACATGATGTCACATGATGTCATGATGTCACATGATGTCACATGATGTCTTATGATGTCACATGATGTGACATGATGTCTCATGATGTCACATGATGTCACATGATGTCACATGATGTCACATGATGTCATGATGTCATGATGTCACATGATGTCACATGATGTCACATGATGTCACATGATGTCACATGATGTCATGATGTCACATGATGTCACATGATGTCACATGATGTCACATGATGTCATGATGTCACATGATGTCACATGATGTCACATGATGTCACCTGATGTCACATGATGTCACATGATGTCATGATGTCACATGATGTCACATGATGTCATGATGTCACATGATGTCACATGATATCATGATGTCACCTGATGTCACATGATGTCATGATGTCACATGATGTCACATGATATCATGATGTCACATGATGTCACATGATGTCACATGATGTCATGATGTCACATGATGTCACATGATGTCATGATGTCATGATGTCACATGATGTCATGATGTCACATGATGTCATGATGTCACATGATGTCACATGATGTCATGATGTCACATGATGTCACATGATGTCACATGATGTCACATGATGTCATGATGTCATGATGTCACATGATGTCATGATGTCACATGATGTCACATGATGTCACATGATGTCACATGATGTCACATGATGTCATGATGTCACATGATGTCATGATGTCACATGATGTCACATGATGTCATGATGTCATGATGTCACATGATGTCATGATGTCACATGATGTCATGATGTCACATGATGTCACATGATGTCATGATGTCATGATGTCATGATGTCACATGATGTCACATGATGTCACATGATGTCACATGATGTCACATGATGTCACATGATGTCACATGATGTCACATGATGTCATGATGTCACATGATGTCACATGATGTCACATGATGTCACATGATGTCATGATGTCACATGATGTCACATGATGTCACATGATGTCACCTGATGTCACATGATGTCACATGATGTCATGATGTCACATGATGTCACATGATGTCATGATGTCACATGATGTCACATGATATCATGATGTCACCTGATGTCACATGATGTCATGATGTCACATGATGTCACATGATATCATGATGTCACATGATGTCACATGATGTCACATGATGTCATGATGTCACATGATGTCACATGATGTCATGATGTCATGATGTCACATGATGTCATGATGTCACATGATGTCATGATGTCACATGATGTCACATGATGTCATGATGTCACATGATGTCACATGATGTCACATGATGTCACATGATGTCATGATGTCATGATGTCACATGATGTCATGATGTCACATGATGTCACATGATGTCACATGATGTCACATGATGTCACATGATGTCATGATGTCACATGATGTCATGATGTCACATGATGTCACATGATGTCATGATGTCATGATGTCACATGATGTCATGATGTCACATGATGTCATGATGTCACATGATGTCACATGATGTCACATGATGTCATGATGTCATGATGTCATGATGTCACATGATGTCACATGATGTCACATGATGTCACATGATGTCACATGATGTCACATGATGTCATGATGCCATGATGTCACATGATGTCACATGATGTCATGATGTCACATGATGTCACATGATGTCACATGATCTCATGATGTCACATGATGTCATGATGTCACATGATGTGACATAATGTGTCATGATGTCACATGATGTCATGATGTCAGATGATGTCACATGATGTCATGATGTCACATGATGTCACATGATGTCATGATGTCACATGATGTCACATGATGTCATATGATGTCATGATGTCACATGATGTCATAATGTCACATGATGTGACATAATGTGTCATGATGTCACATCATGTGACATCATGACACATTATGTCATGATGTCACATGATGTCATGATGTCACATGATGTCACATGATGTCATGATGTCACATGATGTCACATGATGTCTTATGATGTCACATGATGTGACATGATGTCTCATGATGTCACATGATGTCACATGATGTCACATGATGTCACATGATGTCATGATGTCATGATGTCACATGATGTCACATGATGTCACATGATGTCACATGATGTCACATGATGTCACATGATGTCATGATGTCACATGATGTCACATGATGTCACATGATGTCACATGATGTCACATGATGTCATGATGTCATGATGTCACATGATGTCACATGATGTCACATGATGTCACCTGATGTCACATGATGTCACATGATGTCATGATGTCACATGATGTCACATGATGTCATGATGTCACATGATGTCACATGATATCATGATGTCACCTGATGTCACATGATGTCATGATGTCACATGATGTCACATGATATCATGATGTCACATGATGTCACATGATGTCATGATGTCATGATGTCACATGATGTCACATGATGTCACATGATGTCATGATGTCACATGATGTCACATGATGTCATGATGTCACATGATGTCACATGATGTCATGATGTCATGATGTCACATGATGTCATGATGTCACATGATGTCATGATGTCACATGATGTCACATGATGTCACATGATGTCATGATGTCACATGATGTCATGATGTCACATGATGTCACATGATGTCATGATGTCATGATGTCACATGATGTCATGATGTCACATGATGTCATGATGTCACATGATGTCACATGATGTCATGATGTCATGATGTCATGATGTCACATGATGTCACATGATGTCACATGATGTCACATGATGTCACATGATGTCACATGATGTCACATGATGTCACATGATGTCATGATGCCATGATGTCAAACACAATGAAATAATAAATAAATGAACACATTTGAATCAATGGTTTATTTTAAAAATATAGCAATAATAAGTATTTTAGAATTTTCAGAAACAAAAACATAACAGCGGTGGAACAGACGACCTCAGACAACAAGAAAAGTAGAAAAAGTATCTGAAACCAAATATTTGGGTGTGATATTAAACATGTGAGATGGAAATTGTCAAAAAGCATTGACTTATAATGATCTGGATATTATTGTCACGTCATATCTTCATTATTGTGTCTGTGATTGACAGGACAGTCCCAGAACATGTGACAGTGGTTCACCTCCTAGTGGCGCTGTTTCTCCAACACTTGCATTTCCCTGTGAAGAATGAGACTTTTGACCTTTGACCTGGAGTTATGAAGAAACATGACACATTTTCCCGCTCTTCATCTGTCAAAACAACATCAGATTCTCTTTCCATTTGTTTTAATATATTTAGTATTTGTCCAGATTAGAAATGCATTGATATAATTTAGATATTATTCCTCTTGAAAGTTCTGCTTCATAAACCTTGATAAACATCTCAGTCAGAGGTCATAAAGGTCGTGACTCGGCACCCCCGGCACCACATGACTCTCAGTATAAGACCTGTACAGGAACCTCAGGCACCACATGACTCTCAGTGTAAGACCTGTACAGGAACCCCCGGCACCACATGACTCTCAGTATAAGACCTGTACAGGAACCTCAGGCACCACATGACTCTCAGTATAAGACCTCTACAAGAACCCCCGGCACCACATGACTCTCAGTATAAGACCTGTACAGGAACCCCCGGCACCACATGACTCTCAGTATAAGACCTGTACAGGAACCTCAGGCACCACATGACTCTCAGTATAAGACCTGTACAGGAACCTCAGGCACCACATGACTCTCAGTATAAGACCTGTACAGGAACCCCCGGCACCACATGACTCTCAGTATAAGACCTGTACAGGAACCTCAGGCACCACATGACTCTCAGTATAAGACCTGTACAGGAACCTCAGGCACCACATGACTCTCAGTATAAGACCTGTACAGGAACCCCCGGCACCACATGACTCAGTATAAGACCTGTACAGGAACCTCAGGCACTACATGACTCTCAGTATAAGACCTGTACAGGAACCTCAGGCACCACATGACTCTCAGTATAAGACCTGTACAGGAACCTCAGGCACCACATGACTCTCAGTATAAGACCTGTACAGGAACCTCAGGCACCACATGACTCTCAGTATAAGACCTGTACAGGAACCCCCGGCACCACATGACTCTCAGTATAAGACCTGTACAGGAACCTCAGGCACCACATGACTCTCAGTATAAGACCTGTACAGGAACCTCAGGCACCACATGACTCTCAGTATAAGACCTGTACAGGAACCTCAGGCACCACATGACTCTCAGTATAAGACCTGTACAGGAACCCCCGGCACCACATGACTCTCAGTATGAGACCTGTACAGGAACCTCAGGCACCACATGACTCTCAGCATAAGACCTGTACAGGAACCCCCGGCACCACATGACTCTCAGTATAAGACCTGTACAGGAACCCCCGGCACCACATGACTCTCAGTATAAGACCTGTACAGGAACCTCAGGCACCACATGACTCTCAGTATAAGACCTGTACAGGAACCCCCGGCACCACATGACTCTCAGTATAAGACCTGTACAGGAACCCCTGGCACCACATGACTCTCAGTATAAGAACTGTACAGGAACCTCAGGCACCACATGACTCTCAGTATAAGACCTGTACAGGAACCTCAGGCACCACATGACTCTCAGTATAAGACCTGTACAGGAACCCCCGGCACCACATGACTCTCAGTATAAGACCTGTACAGGAACCTCAGGCACCACATGACTCTCAGTATAAGACCTGTACAGGAACCTCAGGCACCACATGACTCTCAGTATAAGACCTGTACAGGAACCTCAGGCACCACATGACTCTCAGTATAAGACCTGTACAGGAACCCCCGGCACCACATGACTCTCAGTATAAGACCTGTACAGGAACCCCTGGCACCACATGACTCTCAGTATAAGACCTGTACAGGAACCTCAGGCACCACATGACTCTCAGTATAAGACCTCTACAAGAACCCCCGGCACCACATGACTCTCAGTATAAGACCTGTACAGGAACCTCAGGCACCACATGACTCTCAGTATAAGACCTGTACAGGAACACCCGGCACCACATGACTCTCAGTATAAGACCTGTACAGGAACCTCAGGCACCACATGACTCTCAGTATAAAACCTGTACAGG
>NW_027316480.1:0-15376 GCF_026437365.1 Eucyclogobius newberryi | reverse complement strand
AGACATGCTCCATAACTCCACACAGTTCATCTGCAGGACTTAAGGACACTGGGGCTGATGCCGTCAGGTCCTGCTGACTTCCTCACTTTAATCCTCTTCAGCTCACTCCTCACCTGTGCTGCTGTGACAGTCAGTGGTTGGCAGGGGGACCGTGTGCTGGGGGATGGGTGAGTCCAGGCGAAGTGGGGAACTGATGGTCCGGGGCGGAGAAGTGAAGAGGAACGGATGCAGGGCATTGTCCAGCTGTGGAAGAGGGAGCATGCAGCTGTGCAGGGGGAGGGGCGGGCGACCGATCAAATCTCAAGAAGTGAGCATTTAAATCATTCACCCACTGTAGATCCCCCTCTGTCTGGGCAGGGGGGATTTTGAAGCCCGAGATGGTTTTCAGGCTTCTCCACACTCCCTGAATGTTCTTCTGCTGCAGCTGCTCCTCCATCCTCCTCTTGTAGCCGGCCTCAGCCTGTCTGATCTCCCTCCTCAGCTCTTTCTGCACAGTCCTCAGCTCCTCCTTGTTCCCTGACCTGAAGGCTCTCTTCTTCTCCTTCAGCAGAGCCTTCAGTTCACGGTTAATCCATGGCTTGTTGTTTGGAAAACACTGCACCGTCCGGGAGGGAACAATGTTCTCAAAACAGAAGTTGATGTAGTCCGCGATGCACTCTGTGATGGTGTTGATGTCCTTCCCATGTGGGCCATAGAGCTCAGTCCAGACAGTGGTGCTGAAGCAGACCCTCAGAGCCTCCTCGCTCTCAGCAGACCACATCCTCACCTCACGGGACACCACAGGCTGCCTGCGCACGATGGGTTCATACACAGGCCTCAGATGTACAAGGTTGTGGTCCGAGCTGCCCAGGGAAGGGAGGGGGGAAGAAGAATAAGCCTCTATGGTGTTGACAAAAAACAAGTCCAAAAAAAAACCAAAAAAAAACAATGTCATGGATGTTGGTCTAATGCTCGTTGTGTCTGATGTCATGGATGTTGGTCTAATGCTCGTTGTGTCTGATGTCATGGATGTTGGTCTAATGCTCGTTGTGTGTGATGTCATGGATGTTGTCCTAATGCTCGCTGTGTCTGATGTCATGGATGTTGTCCTAATGCTCAATGTGTGTGATGTCATGGATGTTGGTCTAATGCTCGCTGTGTCTGATGTCATGGATGTTGTCCTAATGCTCGTTGTGTGTGATGTCATGGATGTTGGTCTAATGCTCAATGTGTGTGATGTCATGGATGTTGTCCTAATGCTCGTTGTGTGTGATGTCATGGATGTTGGTCTAATGCTCGTTGTGTCTGATGTCATGGATGTTGTCCTAATGCTCGTTGTGTGTGATGTCATGGATGTTGTCCTAATGCTCGTTGTGTGTGATGTCATGGATGTTGGCCTAATGCTCGTTGTGTGTGATGTCATGGATGTTGTCCTAATGCTCGTTGTGTGTGATGTCATGGATGTCGGCCTAATGCTCGTTGTGTGTGATGTCATGGATGTCGGCCTAATGCTCGTTGTGTGTGATGTCATGGATGTTGTCCTAATGCTCGTTGTGTCTGATGTCATGGATGTTGGCCTAATGCTCGTTGTGTCTGATGTCATGGATGTTGGTCTAATGCTCGTTGTGTCTGATGTCATGGATGTTGGTCTAATGCTCGTTGTGTGTGATGTCATGGATGTTGTCCTAATGCTCGTTGTGTGTGATGTCATGGATGTTGTCCTAATGCTCGTTGTGTGTGATGTCATGGATGTCAGCCTAATGCTCGTTGTGTGTGATGTCATGGATGTTGGTCTAATGCTCGTTGTGTCTGATGTCATGGATGTTGTCCTAATGCTCGCTGTGTCTGATGTCATGGATGTTGTCCTAATGCTCAATGTGTGTGATGTCATGGATGTTGGTCTAATGCTCGCTGTGTCTGATGTCATGGATGTTGTCCTAATGCTCGTTGTGTGTGATGTCATGGATGTTGGTCTAATGCTCAATGTGTGTGATGTCATGGATGTTGTCCTAATGCTCGTTGTGTGTGATGTCATGGATGTGGGTCTAATGCTCGTTGTGTGTGATGTCATTGATGTCGGCCTAAGGCTCGTTGTGTGTGATGTCATGGATGTTGGTCTAATTCTCTTTGTGTCTGATGTCATGGATGTTGGCCTAATGCTCGTTGTGTGTGATGTCATGGATGTTGGTCTAATGCTCGTTGTGTGTGATGTCATGGATGTTGGTCTAATGCTCGTTGTGTCTGATGTCATGGATGTTGGTCTAATGCTCGTTGTGTCTGATGTCATGGATGTTGGTCTAATGCTCGTTGTGTGTGATGTCATGGATGTTGTCCTAATGCTCGTTGTGTGTGATGTCATGGATGTTGTCCTAATGCTCGTTGTGTGTGATGTCATGGATGTCGGCCTAATGCTCGTTGTGTCTGATGTCATGGATGTGGGTCTAATGCTCGTTGTGTGTGATGTCATTGATGTCGGCCTAATGCTCGTTGTGTCTGATGTCATGGATGTGGGTCTAATGCTTGTTGTGTGTGATGTCATGGATGTGGGTCTAATGCTCGTTGTGTGTGATGTCATTGATGTCGGCCTAATGCTCGTTGTGTCTGATGTCATGGATGTTGGCCTAATGCTCGTTTTGTCTGATGTCATGGATGTCGGTCTAATGCTCGTTGTGTGTGATGTCATGGATGTTGGTCTAATGCTCGTTGTGTCTGATGTCATGGATGTTTGCCTAATGCTCGTTGTGTCTGATGTCATGGATGTTTGCCTAATGCTCGTTGTGTCTGATGTCATGGATGTTGGTCTAATGCTCGTTGTGTCTGATGTCATGGATGTTGGTCTAATGCTCGTTGTGTGTGATTTCATGGATGTTGTCCTAATGCTCGTTGTGTCTGATGTCATGGATGTTGGTCTAATGCTCGTTGTGTCTGATGTCATGGATGTTGGTCTAATGCTCGTTGTGTGTGATGTCATGGATGTTGTCCTAATGCTCGTTGTGTGTGATGTCATGGATGTTGTCCTAATGCTCGTTGTGTGTGATGTCATGGATGTCGGCCTAATGCTCGTTGTGTGTGATGTCATGGATGTCGTCCTAATGCTCGTTGTGTCTGATGTCATGGATGTTGGCCTAATGCTCGTTGTGTGTGATGTCATGGATGTCGGCCTAATGCTCGTTGTGTCTGATGTCATGGATGTTGGTCTAATGCTCGTTGTGTCTGATGTCATGGATGTTGGTCTAATGCTCGTTGTGTCTGATGTCATGGATGTTGGTCTAATGCTCGTTGTGTGTGATGTCATGGATGTTGGCCTAATGCTCGTTGTGTCTGATTTCATGGATGTTGGTCTAATGCTCGTTGTGTCTGATGTCATGGATGTTGGCCTAATGCTCGTTGTGTGTGATGTCATGGATGTTGTACTAATGCTCGTTGTGTCTGATGTCATGGATGTCGGCCTAATGCTCGTTGTGTGTGATGTCATGGATGTTGGTCTAATGCTCGTTGTGTGTGATGTCATGGATGTTGGTCTAATGCTCGTTGTGTGTGATGTCATGGATGTTGGTCTAATGCTCGTTGTGTCTGATGTCATGGATGTTGGCCTAATGCTCGTTGTGTGTGATGTCATGGATGTTGTACTAATGCTCGTTGTGTCTGATGTCATGGATGTTGTCCTAATGCTCGTTGTGTGTGATGTCATGGATGTTGTCCTAATGCTCGTTGTGTGTGATGTCATGGATGTTGGCCTAATGCTCGTTGTGTCTGATGTCATGGATGTTGGTCTAATGCTCGTCGTGTCTGATGTCATGGATGTTGGTCTAATGCTCGTTGTGTGTGATGTCATGGATGTTGTACTAATGCTCGTTGTGTCTGATGTCATGGATGTTGTCCTAATGCTCGTTGTGTGTGATGTCATGGATGTTTGCTTAATGCTCGTTGTGTGTGATGTCATGGATGTTGTCCTAATGCTCGTCGTGTCTGATGTCATGGATGTCGGCCTAATGCTCGTTGTGTGTGATGTCATCGATGTCGGCCTAATGCTCGTTGTGTCTGATGTCATGGATGTTGGTCTAATGCTCGTTGTGTCTGATGTCATGGATGTTGGTCTAATGCTCGTTGTGTGTGATTTCATGGATGTTGTCCTAATGCTCGTTGTGTCTGATGTCATGGATGTTGGTCTAATGCTCGTTGTGTCTGATGTCATGGATGTTGGTCTAATGCTCGTTGTGTCTGATGTCATGGATGTCGGCCTAATGCTCGTTGTGTCTGATGTCATGGATGTCGGCCTAATGCTCGTTGTGTGTGATGTCATGGATGTTGTCCTAATGCTTGTTGTGTGTGATGTCATGGATGTTGTCCTAATGCTCGTTGTGTCTGATGTCATGGGTGTTGGTCTAATGCTCGTTGTGTCTGATGTCATGGATGTTGGTCTAATGCTCGTTGTGTCTGATGTCATGGATGTCGGCCTAATGCTCGTTGTGTCTGATGTCATGGATGTCGGCCTAATGCTCGTTGTGTGTGATGTCATGGATGTTGTCCTAATGCTCGTTGTGTGTGATGTCATTGATGTCGGCCTAAGGCTCGTTGTGTGTGATGTTATGGATGTCGGCCTAATGCTCGTTGTGTCTGATATCATGGATGTTGGTCTAATGCTCGTTGTGTGATGTCATGGATGTTGGTCTAATGCTCGTTGTGTCTGATGTCATGGATGTCGGCCTAATGCTCGTTGTGTCTGATGTCATGGATGTTGTCCTAATGCTCGTTTTGTCTGATGTCATGGATGTTGTCCTAATGCTCGTTGTGTGTGATGTCATGCATGTCGGCCTAATGCTCGTTGTGTCTGATGTCATGGATGTCGGCCTAATGCTCAATGTGTCTGATGTCATGGATGTTGTCCTAATGCTCGTTGTGTCTGATGTCATGGATGTTGTCCTAATGCTCGTTGTGTGTGATGTCATGGATGTTGGTCTAATGCTCGTTGTGTCTGATGTCATGGATGTCGGCCTAATGCTCAATGTGTCTGATGTCATGGATGTTGTCCTAATGCTCGTTGTGTCTGATGTCATGGATGTTGTCCTAATGCTCGTTGTGTGTGATGTCATGGATGTCGGCCTAATGCTCAGTGTGTCTGATGTCATGGATGTCGGCCTAATGCTCAGTGTGTCTGATGTCATGGATGTTGGTCTAATGCTCGTTGTGTGTGATGTCATGGATGTTGTCCTAATGCTCGTTGTGTGTGATGTCATGTATGTTGTCCTAATGCTCGTTGTGTCTGATGTCATGGATGTTGGTCTAATGCTCGTTGTGTGAGATGTCATGGATGTTGTCCTAATGCTTGTTGTGTGAGATGTCATGGATGTTGTCCTAATGCTCGTTGTGTCTGATGTCATGGATGTGGGTCTAATGCTCGTTGTGTCTGATGTCATGGATGTTGGTCTAATGCTCGTTGTGTGAGATGTCATGGATGTTGTCCTAATGCTCGTTGTGTGAGATGTCATGGATGTTGTCCTAATGCTCGTTGTGTGTGATGTCATGGATGTTGGCCTAATGCTCGTTGTGTCTGATGTCATGGATGTTGTCATAATGCTCGTTGTGTGTGATGTCATGGATGTTGTCCTAATGCTCGTTGTGTGTGATGTCATGGATTTCGGCCTAATGCTCGTTGTGTCTGATGTCATGGATGTTGGTCTAATGCTCGTTGTGTGTGATGTCATGGATGTTGGTCTAATGCTCGTTGTGTGTGATGTCATGGATGTTGTCCTAATGCTCGTTGTGTATGATGTCATGGATTTCGGCCTAATGCTCGTTGTGTCTGATGTCATGGATGTTGGTCTAATGCTCGTTGTGTGTGATGTCATGGATGTTGGTCTAATGCTCGTTGTGTGTGATGTCATGGATGTTGTCCTAATGCTCGTTGTGTGTGATGTCATGGATGTGGGTCTAATGCTCGTTGTGTGTGATGTCATGGATGTTGTCCTAATGCTCGTTGTGTCTGATGTCATGGATGTTGGTCTAATGCTCGTTGTGTGTGATGTCATGGATGTTGGTCTAATGCTCGTTGTGTCTGATGTCATGGATGTTGGTCTAATGCTCGTTGTGTGTGATGTCATGGATGTTGTACTAATGCTCGTTGTGTGTGATGTCATGGATGTTGTCCTAATGCTCGTTGTGTGTGATGTCATGGATGTTGGCCTAATGCTCGTTGTGTCTGATGTCATGGATGTTGGTCTAATGCTCGTTGTGTCTGATGTCATGGATGTTGTCCTAATGCTTGTTGTGTGTGATGTCATGGATGTCGGCCTAATGCTCGTTGTGTGTGATGTCATGGATGTTGGTCTAATGCTCGTTGTGTCTGATGTCATGGATGTTGGTCTAATGCTCGTTGTGTCTGATGTCATGGATGTTGGTCTAATGCTCGTTGTGTGTGATTTCATGGATGTTGGTCTAATGCTCGTTGTGTCTGATGTCATGGATGTTGTCCTAATGCTTGTTGTGTGTGATGTCATGGATGTCGGCCTAATGCTCGTTGTGTGTGATGTCATGGATGTTGGTCTAATGCTCGTTGTGTCTGATGTCATGGATGTTTGCCTAATGCTCGTTGTGTCTGATGTCATGGATGTTGTCATAATGCTCGTTGTGTCTGATGTCATGGATGTTGTCATAATGCTCGTTGTGTCTGATGTCATGGATGTTGGTCTAATGCTCGTTGTGTCTGATGTCATGGATGTCGGCCTAATGCTCGTTGTGTGTGATGTCATGGATGTTGTCCTAATGCTTGTTGTGTGTGATTTCATGGATGTTGGTCTAATGCTCGTTGTGTCTGATGTCATGGATGTTTGCCTAATGCTCGTTGTGTCTGATGTCATGGATGTTGTCATAATTCTCGTTGTGTCTGATGTCATGGATGTTGTCATAATGCTCGTTGTGTCTGATGTCATGGATGTTGGTCTAATGCTCGTTGTGTCTGATGTCATGGATGTTGTCCTAATGCTCGTTGTGTCTGATGTCATGGATGTTGTCCTAATGCTCGTTGTGTGTGATGTCATGGATGTTGGTCTAATGCTCGTTGTGTGTGATGTCATTGATGTCGGCCTAAGGCTCGTTGTGTGTGATGTCATGGATGTCGGCCTAATGCTCGTTTTGTCTGATGTCATGGATGTTGGTCTAATGCTCGTTGTGTCTGATGTCATGGATGTTGTCCTAATGCTCGTTGTGTCTGATGTCATGGATGTTGGCCTAATGCTCGATGTGTTTGATGTCATGGATGTTGGTCTAATGCTCGTTGTGTCTGATGTCATGGATGTTGGTCTAATGCTCGTTGTGTGTGATGTCATGGATGTCGGCCTAATGCTCGTTGTGTGTGATGTCATGGATGTTGTCCTAATGCTCGTTGTGTCTGATGTCATGGATGTTGGTCTAATGCTCGTTGTGTCTGATGTCATGGATGTTGGTCCAATGCTCGTTGTGTGTGATGTCATGGATGTCAGCCTAATGCTCGTTGTGTGTGATGTCATGGATGTTGGTCTAATGCTCGTTGTGTCTGATGTCATGGATGTGGGTCTAATGCTCGTTGTGTGTGATGTCATTGATGTCGGCCTAAGGCTCGTTGTGTGTGATGTCATGGATGTTGGTCTAATTCTCGTTGTGTCTGATGTCATGGATGTTGGTCTAATGCTCGTTGTGTGTGATGTCACGGATGTTGGCCTAATGCTCGTTTTGTCTGATGTCATGGATGTTGGTCTAATTCTCGTTGTGTCTGATGTCATGGATGTTGGCCTAATGCTCGTTGTGTGTGATGTCATGGATGTTGGTCTAATGCTCGTTGTGTGTGATGTCATGGATGTTGGTCTAATGCTCGTTGTGTCTGATGTCATGGATGTTGGTCTAATGCTCGTTGTGTCTGATGTCATGGATGTTGGTCTAATGCTCGTTGTGTCTTATGTCATGGATGTTGGTCTAATGCTCGTTGTGTGTGATGTCATGGATGTTGTCCTAATGCTCGTTGTGTGTGATGTCATGGATGTTGTCCTAATGCTCGTTGTGTGTGATGTCATGGATGTCGGCCTAATGCTCGTTGTGTCTGATGTCATGGATGTGGGTCTAATGCTCGTTGTGTGTGATGTCATTGATGTCGGCCTAATGCTCGTTGTGTCTGATGTCATGGATGTGGGTCTAATGCTTGTTGTGTGTGATGTCATGGATGTGGGTCTAATGCTCGTTGTGTGTGATGTCATTGATGTCGGCCTAATGCTCGTTGTGTGTGATGTCATGGATGTTGGCCTAATGCTCGTTTTGTCTGATGTCATGGATGTCGGTCTAATGCTCGTTGCGTGTGATGTCATGGATGTTGGTCTAATGCTCGTTGTGTGTGATGTCATGGATGTTGGTCTAATGCTCGTTGTGTCTGATGTCATGGATGTTGGTCTAATGCTCGTTGTGTGTGATGTCATGGATGTTGGTCTAATGCTCGTTGTGTGTGATGTCATGGATGTTGTCCTAATGCTCGTTGTGTGTGATGTCATGGATGTTGTCCTAATGCTCGTTGTGTCTGATGTCATGGATGTCGGCCTAATGCTCGTTGTGTGTGATGTCATGGATGTCGTCCTAATGCTCGTTGTGTCTGATGTCATGGATGTTGGCCTAATGCTCGTTGTGTGTGATGTCATGGATGTTGGTCTAATGCTCGTTGTGTGTGATGTCATGGATGTCGGCCTAACGCTCGTTGTGTCTGATGTCATGGATGTTGGTCTAATGCTCGTTGTGTCTGATGTCATGGATGTTGGTCTAATGCTCGTTGTGTCTGATGTCATGGATGTTGGTCTAATGCTCGTTGTGTCTGATTTCATGGATGTTGGTCTAATGCTCGTTGTGTCTGATGTCATGGATGTTGGCCTAATGCTCGTTGTGTGTGATGTCATGGATGTTGTACTAATGCTCGTTCTGTCTGATGTCATGGATGTCGGCCTAATGCTCGTTGTGTGTGATGTCATGGATGTTGGTCTAATGCTCGTTGTGTGTGATGTCATGGATGTTGGTCTAATGCTCGTTGTGTCTGATGTCATGGATGTTGGCCTAATGCTCGTTGTGTGTGATGTCATGGATGTTGTACTAATGCTCGTTGTGTCTGATGTCATGGATGTTGTCCTAATGCTCGTTGTGTGTGATGTCATGGATGTTGTCCTAATGCTCGTTGTGTGTGATGTCATGGATGTTGGCCTAATGCTCGTTGTGTCTGATGTCATGGATGTTGGTCTAATGCTCGTCGTGTCTGATGTCATGGATGTTGGTCTAATGCTCGTTGTGTGTGATGTCATGGATGTTGTACTAATGCTCGTTGTGTCTGATGTCATGGATGTTGTCCTAATGCTCGTTGTGTGTGATGTCATGGATGTTTGCTTAATGCTCGTTGTGTGTGATGTCATGGATGTTGTCCTAATGCTCGTTTTGTCTGATGTCATGGATGTTGTCCTAATGCTCGTTGTGTCTGATGTCATAGATGTTGTCCTAATGCTCGTTGTGTGTGATGTCATGCATGTCGGCCTAATGCTCGTTGTGTCTGATGTCATGGATGTCGGCCTAATGCTCAACGTGTCTGATGTCATGGATGTTGTCCTAATGCTCGTTGTGTCTGATGTCATAGATGTTGTCCTAATGCTCGTTGTGTGTGATGTCATGGATGTCGGCCTAATGCTCAGTGTGTCTGATGTCATGGATGTTGGTCTAATGCTCGTTGTGTCTGATGTCATGGATGTTGTCCTAATGCCCGTTGTGTGTGATGTCATGTATGTTGTCCTAATGCTCGTTGTGTCTGATGTCATGGGTGTTGGTCTAATGCTCGTTGTGTCTGATGTCATGGATGTTGGTCTAATGCTCGTTGTGTGTGATGTCATTGATGTCGGCCTAAGGCTCGTTGTGTGTGATGTCATGGATGTCGGCCTAATGCTCGTTGTGTCTGATATCATGGATGTTGGTCTAATGCTCGTTGTGTGTGATGTCATGGATGTTGGCCTAATGCTCGTTGTGTCTGATGTCATGGATGTTGGTCTAATGCTCGTTGTGTCTGATGTCATGGATGTCGGCCTAATGCTCGTTGTGTCTGATGTCATGGATGTTGTCCTAATGCTCGTTTTGTCTGATGTCATGGATGTTGTCCTAATGCTCGTTGTGTCTGATGTCATAGATGTTGTCCTAATGCTCGTTGTGTGTGATGTCATGCATGTCGGCCTAATGCTCGTTGTGTCTGATGTCATGGATGTCGGCCTAATGCTCAATGTGTCTGATGTCATGGATGTTGTCCTAATGCTCGTTGTGTCTGATGTCATAGATGTTGTCCTAATGCTCGTTGTGTGTGATGTCATGGATGTCGGCCTAATGCTCAGTGTGTCTGATGTCATGGATGTTGGTCTAATGCTCGTTGTGTGTGATGTCATGGATGTTGTCCTAATGCCCGTTGTGTGTGATGTCATGTATGTTGTCCTAATGCTCGTTGTGTCTGATGTCATGGATGTTGGTCTAATGCTCGTTGTGTGAGATGTCATGGATGTTGTCCTAATGCTTGTTGTGTGAGATGTCATGGATGTTGTCCTAATGCTCGTTGTGTGTGATGTCATGGATGTCGGCCTAATGCTCGTTGTGTCTGATGTCATGGATGTTGTCCTAATGCTCGTTGTGTCTGATGTCATGGATGTCGGCCTAATGCTCGTTGTGTGTGATGTCATGGATGTTGTCCTAATGCTCGTTGTGTGAGATGTCATGGATGTTGTCCTAATGCTCGTTGTGTGTGATGTCATGGATGTCGGCCTAATGCTCAATGTGTCTGATGTCATGGATGTTGGTCTAATGCTCGTTGTGTGTGATGTCATGGATGTTGGTCTAATGCTCGTTGTGTGTGATGTCATGGATGTTGTCATAATGCTCGTTGTGTGTGATGTCATGGATGTTGTCCTAATGCTCGTTGTGTGTGATGTCATGGATTTCGGCCTAATGCTCGTTGTGTCTGATGTCATGGATGTTGGTCTAATGCTCGTTGTGTGTGATGTCATGGATGTTGGTCTAATGCTCGTTGTGTGTGATGTCATGGATGTTGTCCTAATGCTCGTTGTGTGTGATGTCATGGATTTCGGCCTAATGCTCGTTGTGTCTGATGTCATGGATGTTGGTCTAATGCTCGTTGTGTGTGATGTCATGGATGTTGGTCTAATGCTCGTTGTGTGTGATGTCATGGATGTTGTCCTAATGCTCGTTGTGTGTGATGTCATGGATGTGGGTCTAATGCTCGTTGTGTGTGATGTCATGGATGTTGTCCTAATGCTCGTTGTGTCTGATGTCATGGATGTTGGTCTAATGCTCGTTGTGTGTGATGTCATGGATGTTGGTCTAATGCTCGTTGTGTCTGATGTCATGGATGTTGGTCTAATGCTCGTTGTGTGTGATGTCATGGATGTTGTCCTAATGCTCGTTGTGTGTGATGTCATGGATGTGGGTCTAATGCTCGTTGTGTGTGATGTCATGGATGTTGTCCTAATGCTCGTTGTGTCTGATGTCATGGATGTTGGTCTAATGCTCGTTGTGTGTGATGTCATGGATGTTGGTCTAATGCTCGTTGTGTCTGATGTCATGGATGTTGGTCTAATGCTCGTTGTGTGTGATGTCATGGATGTTGTCCTAATGCTCGTTGTGTGTGATGTCATGGATGTTGTCCTAATGCTCGTTGTGTGTGATGTCATGGATGTCGGCCTAATGCTCGTTGTGTCTGATGTCATGGATGTGGGTCTAATGCTCGTTGTGTGTGATGTCATTGATGTCGGCCTAATGCTCGTTGTGTCTGATGTCATGGATGTGGGTCTAATGCTTGTTGTGTGTGATGTCATGGATGTGGGTCTAATGCTCGTTGTGTGTGATGTCATTGATGTCGGCCTAATGCTCGTTGTGTGTGATGTCATGGATGTTGGCCTAATGCTCGTTTTGTCTGATGTCATGGATGTCGGTCTAATGCTCGTTGCGTGTGATGTCATGGATGTTGGTCTAATGCTCGTTGTGTGTGATGTCATGGATGTTGGTCTAATGCTCGTTGTGTCTGATGTCATGGATGTTGGTCTAATGCTCGTTGTGTGTGATGTCATGGATGTTGGTCTAATGCTCGTTGTGTGTGATGTCATGGATGTTGTCCTAATGCTCGTTGTGTGTGATGTCATGGATGTTGTCCTAATGCTCGTTGTGTCTGATGTCATGGATGTCGGCCTAATGCTCGTTGTGTGTGATGTCATGGATGTCGTCCTAATGCTCGTTGTGTCTGATGTCATGGATGTTGGCCTAATGCTCGTTGTGTGTGATGTCATGGATGTTGGTCTAATGCTCGTTGTGTGTGATGTCATGGATGTCGGCCTAACGCTCGTTGTGTCTGATGTCATGGATGTTGGTCTAATGCTCGTTGTGTCTGATGTCATGGATGTTGGTCTAATGCTCGTTGTGTCTGATTTCATGGATGTTGGTCTAATGCTCGTTGTGTCTGATGTCATGGATGTTGGCCTAATGCTCGTTGTGTGTGATGTCATGGATGTTGTACTAATGCTCGTTCTGTCTGATGTCATGGATGTCGGCCTAATGCTCGTTGTGTGTGATGTCATGGATGTTGGTCTAATGCTCGTTGTGTGTGATGTCATGGATGTTGGTCTAATGCTCGTTGTGTCTGATGTCATGGATGTTGGCCTAATGCTCGTTGTGTGTGATGTCATGGATGTTGTACTAATGCTCGTTGTGTCTGATGTCATGGATGTTGTCCTAATGCTCGTTGTGTGTGATGTCATGGATGTTGTCCTAATGCTCGTTGTGTGTGATGTCATGGATGTTGGCCTAATGCTCGTTGTGTCTGATGTCATGGATGTTGGTCTAATGCTCGTCGTGTCTGATGTCATGGATGTTGGTCTAATGCTCGTTGTGTGTGATGTCATGGATGTTGTACTAATGCTCGTTGTGTCTGATGTCATGGATGTTGTCCTAATGCTCGTTGTGTGTGATGTCATGGATGTTTGCTTAATGCTCGTTGTGTGTGATGTCATGGATGTTGTCCTAATGCTCGTTTTGTCTGATGTCATGGATGTTGTCCTAATGCTCGTTGTGTCTGATGTCATAGATGTTGTCCTAATGCTCGTTGTGTGTGATGTCATGCATGTCGGCCTAATGCTCGTTGTGTCTGATGTCATGGATGTCGGCCTAATGCTCAACGTGTCTGATGTCATGGATGTTGTCCTAATGCTCGTTGTGTCTGATGTCATAGATGTTGTCCTAATGCTCGTTGTGTGTGATGTCATGGATGTCGGCCTAATGCTCAGTGTGTCTGATGTCATGGATGTTGGTCTAATGCTCGTTGTGTGTGATGTCATGGATGTTGTCCTAATGCCCGTTGTGTGTGATGTCATGTATGTTGTCCTAATGCTCGTTGTGTCTGATGTCATGGGTGTTGGTCTAATGCTCGTTGTGTCTGATGTCATGGATGTTGGTCTAATGCTCGTTGTGTGTGATGTCATTGATGTCGGCCTAAGGCTCGTTGTGTGTGATGTCATGGATGTCGGCCTAATGCTCGTTGTGTCTGATATCATGGATGTTGGTCTAATGCTCGTTGTGTGTGATGTCATGGATGTTGGCCTAATGCTCGTTGTGTCTGATGTCATGGATGTTGGTCTAATGCTCGTTGTGTCTGATGTCATGGATGTCGGCCTAATGCTCGTTGTGTCTGATGTCATGGATGTTGTCCTAATGCTCGTTTTGTCTGATGTCATGGATGTTGTCCTAATGCTCGTTGTGTCTGATGTCATAGATGTTGTCCTAATGCTCGTTGTGTGTGATGTCATGCATGTCGGCCTAATGCTCGTTGTGTCTGATGTCATGGATGTCGGCCTAATGCTCAATGTGTCTGATGTCATGGATGTTGTCCTAATGCTCGTTGTGTCTGATGTCATAGATGTTGTCCTAATGCTCGTTGTGTGTGATGTCATGGATGTCGGCCTAATGCTCAGTGTGTCTGATGTCATGGATGTTGGTCTAATGCTCGTTGTGTGTGATGTCATGGATGTTGTCCTAATGCCCGTTGTGTGTGATGTCATGTATGTTGTCCTAATGCTCGTTGTGTCTGATGTCATGGATGTTGGTCTAATGCTCGTTGTGTGAGATGTCATGGATGTTGTCCTAATGCTTGTTGTGTGAGATGTCATGGATGTTGTCCTAATGCTCGTTGTGTGTGATGTCATGGATGTCGGCCTAATGCTCGTTGTGTCTGATGTCATGGATGTTGTCCTAATGCTCGTTGTGTCTGATGTCATGGATGTCGGCCTAATGCTCGTTGTGTGTGATGTCATGGATGTTGTCCTAATGCTCGTTGTGTGAGATGTCATGGATGTTGTCCTAATGCTCGTTGTGTGTGATGTCATGGATGTCGGCCTAATGCTCAATGTGTCTGATGTCATGGATGTTGGTCTAATGCTCGTTGTGTGTGATGTCATGGATGTTGGTCTAATGCTCGTTGTGTGTGATGTCATGGATGTTGTCATAATGCTCGTTGTGTGTGATGTCATGGATGTTGTCCTAATGCTCGTTGTGTGTGATGTCATGGATTTCGGCCTAATGCTCGTTGTGTCTGATGTCATGGATGTTGGTCTAATGCTCGTTGTGTGTGATGTCATGGATGTTGGTCTAATGCTCGTTGTGTGTGATGTCATGGATGTTGTCCTAATGCTCGTTGTGTGTGATGTCATGGATTTCGGCCTAATGCTCGTTGTGTCTGATGTCATGGATGTTGGTCTAATGCTCGTTGTGTGTGATGTCATGGATGTTGGTCTAATGCTCGTTGTGTGTGATGTCATGGATGTTGTCCTAATGCTCGTTGTGTGTGATGTCATGGATGTGGGTCTAATGCTCGTTGTGTGTGATGTCATGGATGTTGTCCTAATGCTCGTTGTGTCTGATGTCATGGATGTTGGTCTAATGCTCGTTGTGTGTGATGTCATGGATGTTGGTCTAATGCTCGTTGTGTGTGATGTCATGGATGTTGGTCTAATGCTCGTTGTGTGTGATGTCATGGATGTTGTCCTAATGCTCGTTGTGTGTGATGTCATGGATGTCTTGTACTAATGCGTTGTGTCTGATGTCATGGATGTTGGTCTAATGCTCGTTGTGTGTGATGTCATGGATGTTGGTCCTAATGCTCGTTGTGTGTGATGTCATGGATGTTGGTCTAATGCTCGTTGTGTCTGATGTCATGGATGTTGTCCTAATGCTTGTTGTGTGTGATGTCATGGATGGCGGCCTAATGCTCGTTGTGTGTGATGTCATGGATGTTGGTCTATGCTCGTTGTGTCTGATGTCATGGATGTTGGTCTAATGCTCGTTGTGTGTGATGTCATGGATGTTG
>NW_027316479.1:0-15660 GCF_026437365.1 Eucyclogobius newberryi | reverse complement strand
ATGGAGGGACGCGATGATCAGGGGACGATGGAGGGAGCGCATGGGACGGGAAGCGATGGGAAGGAGCGAGGAAAGGGAGGGCGATGGAGGGAACGATGGAAGGAGCGATGGAGGGAGCGATGGAGGGAACGATGGAGGGAGCATGGAGGGAGCGATGGAGGGAGCGATGGAGGGAGCGATGGAGGGAACGATGGAGGGAGCGATGGAGGAGCGATGGAGGGAGCGATGGAGGGAGCGATGGAGGGAGCGATGGAGGGAGGCGATGGAGGGAGCGATGGAGGGAGACGATGGAGGGAGCATGGAGGGAGCATGGAGGAGCGATGGAGGGAGCGATGGAGGGAGCGCATGGAGGGAACGATGGAGGGAGCGATGGAGGGAGCGATGGAGGAGCATGGAGGGAGCGATGGAGGGAGCGATGGAGGGAGCGATGGAGGGAGCATGGAGGGAGCGATGGAGGGAGCGATGGAGGGAGCGATGAGATGGGAGCGATGGAGGGAGCGGATGGAAGGAGCGATGGAGGTGAGCGATGGAGGGAGCGATGGAGGGAGCATGGAGGGAGCGATGGAGGGAGCGATGGAGGGAGCGATGGAGGGAGCGATGGAGGGAGCGATGGAGGGAGCATGGAGGGAGCGATGGAGGGAGCAATGGAGGGAGCGATGGAGGGAGCATGGAGGGAGCAATGGAGGGAACGATGGAGGGAGCGATGGAGGGAGCATGGAGGGAGCATGGAGGGAGCGATGGAGGGAACGATGGAGGGAGCGATGGAGGGAGCATGGAGGGAGCATGGAGGGAGCGATGGAGGGAACGATGGAGGGAGCATGGAGGGAGCGATGGAAGGAACGATGGAGGGAGCATGGAGGGAGCGATGGAGGGAGCGATGGAGGGAGCGATGGAGGGAGCGATGGAGGGAGCATGGAGGGAGCGATGGAGGGAGCATGGAGGGAGCATGGAGGGAGCATGGAGGGAGCGATGGAGGGAGCATGGAGGGAGCATGGAGGGAGCGATGGAGGGAGCGACGGAGGGAGCGATGGAGGGAGTGATGGAGGGAGCATGGAGGGAGCGATGGAGGGAGCATGGAGGGAGCGATGGGGGGAGCATGGAGGGAGCGATGGAGGGAGCATGGAGGGAGCATGGAGGGAGCGATGGAGGGAGCAATGGAGGGAGCATGGAGGGAGCATGAAGGGAGCGATGGAGGGAGCGATGGAGAGAGCGATGGAGGGAGCGATGGAGAGCGCGATGGAGGAAGCGATGGAGGGAGCGATGGAGAGAGCGATGGAGGAAGCGATGGAGGGAGCGATGGAGGGAGCGATGGAGAGAGCGATGGAGGAAGCGATGGAGGGAGCGATGGAGGGAGCGATGGAGGGAGCGATGGAGGAAGCGATGGAGGGAGCGATGGAGAGAGCGATGGAGGAAGCGATGGAGGGAGCGATGGAGAGAGCGATGGAGGAAGCGATGGAGGAAGCGATGGAGGGAGCGATGGAGGAAGCGATGGAGGGAGCGATGGAGAGAGCGATGGAGGAAGCGATGGAGGAAGCGATGGAGGGAGCGATGGAGGGAAACAGGTCAGCTGCATTCGTAGCCGGAGCACTAGAGCATTGAATAGAGGCCAGATGTTATATTGGAAAACTATAGTTTATTGGAACTGATTCTTTTCTGGAGTAGCTGGTGCACCTGGGTCCCGATGATCACACCTGACAGATGAAGGTTGTAGTTCGATCTGCTTTGATGTGGAAGTGATAAAGGTAGAAAAAAAATAAATCAATGGCAACATATTGATGCAAAAAATAAGGAAGTTCTTGTTAAGTCAATGTAGCAAGCAGTGCAGTGAACTACATTATATGGAGAGAGTGGATGCCCAGGAGAACATGCATATTGCTTTTGAAGGGAATATTGTCGCTAGTGTTAGTTATCTATAAAAGCCAAATGATAGGGGGAGTCTCTGTGTTGAAAGTGGTTCAACCAACCAGAGGATCAGGAGTTCAAACTTCGCCTGGAAGCCTTCTGTTTTGTCTCTAAGCAAGATTTTCACATTCATATTGCCTCATTCAATCTCAAAGTTACAACAGAAATATGTAAAGCTGCACCCCTAAATGTAGATGCAGCTTTCTTAGTATTTTTTATACATAAATCAGTCTGATCACGGTTTTAATCTCACCGAGTTCAGACGGGCGTGAATGACAGGTGGACTGAAAAAAAATCTATGACTGAGTGAGAGAAGCGTCATTCTGTTCTAAGCAATAGTCATCTCATTTTTTTGTTTTGTTTTTGTGTGTTCTTTTAGCTTCGCTGTTTCACGAGAAATAAATAAATCTAATTTGACAACAATGTTTGAGTTTGTCTCGAGGCGCGGCGGAGGGAGCGGTGACCAGACTCACACTCTGTAAAGCAAGGGTTAGCTACCTGCCCTGACATGCTAAGGTCATAATGCAGTTGTAATGAACACAATTCAACTGCAGAAAGGCTCAGAACGAGGACGAGTGTTTTCTGAAGCTCTGAGGAGATGACCTTGTAAACAGCATTAATGAAACAAGCTAAAATGATGGTAAATACAGCACTAGGTATGTTTTTGATTAGGGAACAATGTTATAAGTTAAAAGCTAAAAGTTAATACGCATGTATCTTTCAAGAACAACACATTGATTTAAGGTTTTGCTCGATTCAAACACTACCACACTTTGGTTAATTATTTTTGTGCAAGGAATACCTGAGAGTGCTTAGTCCACCGTTAGCTTGGATTAGAGTTAGCTCAATTTCCATGAACACATGCTCTGATAGCCTGTCCTTGAAATTCCATTATCCAGGTGCGGTAATCCAATTTGGACAAACTTCCTATTCTCAATTTGAAACCCGAGTGAGACGTTTACACACACAACCAATCAGGCAATCCTCCAATTCCTCTTGCTTGCATCGAGAGCTTTATGCTCCCACTCCAAATTAATACCAGAAATAATTCAAATGAAATTGTGCAGGCGGTGAGAATCCCCCAAGACGGACCAAAGCTTTGAAGTGTGGGGACTGGAGGCTCTCCTGAGGTATAGGGTTTGACCTAGATCATGGTTTATATGCCACAATATGACGTTCTTACAAAGGGGTATCCACCATGGAGAACATCTACAAACATCGAGTTGCTCGTAGCGAACTTGCAAGATCTAGAGCTAATCATTGCATTCACTTTGCCTGGCAGATAAATATTAATGAGGATTACCACGTTACTGCAGCGCGCCCATGGGAACGCACAAGACCGTTAAAGTTAAAACACCTCTCATTTCAGTGAGTAACCTCCTGATCTACTTTGTTATTTCAGCAGCCCACACAGTTCTCACACACAAAAATGTTCCAAATGATTTCGTTTCCCAGTGGTTTTAAAGCTGACTGTACTCCCCGAACAAAGAACATGCAATTGTACGTGCAGTGTCGTCGGAAGTACAACCATCTTCAATTTGCTAACATAACGCCGTAGATAGTTATAAGCCCATTTCTTGCTTTAAATGCGTTGAGTGGAAATTTGTACCGTTTTGTAAAGGGGTCTGCAGTTAGAAGGCGGTGGCAATAAGTAAGAAAGGTTAGCTGTCTTAAAGGGTATTAGAAAAAAGGTAAGAGGTTTGACACCATCATTAAAAAATAAAACCCTAACCTATCTGTTGACTCTGTACATGTAGAAACCAAACATTCTGAATTAAAGACTGAACATAAAAGTAATTATTTCTACATAACATATTGCATTACTCTTTGTGACTTGATTCCCTTTAAATCAGATGCTACTGAAATTCAGTTATTATTATCTCATTACGACCTGTATTTGCATTTAAAGGTGCACTATATAGGTGTTTGCCACATCCTCGTCTCCATGGAAATACTATTGCTTTTACCAAACACACACCCAACACAAAAAACAATGACCATATTTGCAACAGTCCTAATTCTTTCCCTAATTCCCCAAATGTCTCCACACAACACATGCTTGTATCCTCCGAGGAACGAACACACACACACACACACACACACATACACACACACCATGAATGCTGCCCTTTATTTTGACTGACTCACTGCTCCCGTTATCTGGTTCTCACAAAGACAGCAGATTGTGTTGGGATATTTCGGGAACAATCCGAAGGGTCTCTGCACATCCTGTTTTGGATTCTTGGATTCTTTTCTTTCCCATCAAGCGAGCATCTCCCAAGTCTGTCATTCCCAGCATTAGAAGGCACAGAATAAAAAACATATTTGGCATTGGAGGTAACCCATTTTCTTATGGACCATTCCAGGAGTGACATGTTTACACACTGTGCACACAGCCTGGAACTGAAATTCTATCATTAAAACGTTCAAAGTGAGCACACAAAAATATAACGTAAAGTGTTTTTAGATTTGTGATTGTTGCTATGATTATTAAATAACTGAATTATTTTGGCAGAATTGTTTATCTGGATTTCAGATACGTTTTGGAGGTGATAAGTCACATGATTCCTTACAATGAAGATAGATAAGTGTTATGCCATGGGTTTTTCGATGTTTTTCAGTATGATAAAAACATACATGCTATTATATTTATTTCTTTGCTAAAAAGGCGCTTTAATACAATTCGTGATGATTGATAAAATATGACTGCAGCCAAATATTTAAAAAGTAAAATAAAAACATAATAATCTTTTCTAGTAGAATAATTTTATCATTTTATGCCAGCAATATACCTAGGAAGAACAGTTGGTAAAGCATCAGCAATCACGCGTCAAGGTTACCTATTGTCTGAAATAATTGAAATGATAAAACTGAAACACAAACAAACAAATATTACATAGCCGTTGCTTAAGCAGTAATTGTGCCGTTAAATGAAAAGACAAAACTCGGTCAGACTTGTATATTGTTTAAGTATGGTTGATGGGTTGATACGTTGCTCTATTTCTGAGGCTAACACTACTTTCACCAGCTGGCATTACTATCTTATTCATTTTATTGGTATCTACCTTTTGAACCCAGCAGCTCAGTTCATAAGCACCTTTAGCTTCACCCCAAGAATCGACCATCTCCCCATTATGGTGGATTCACCTGCCCAGTATCTTCTCTCATGCTGATTGACTTTGAACTACACAAGGTCTTTGGGGTTGATTTTGGACACGGAACAGAAGAACCATACTCAACAGTGATGAAAGTATATGAAGTCTCCCGGGTGCCCCCGTTTACTACTCTGAAAACATTCCACAAACCGCCTTGGGGAGAGAACCGGGGTCCGCTTTCAAACCATAACAGGGGTGGGGTATCCTTTAGAAGTACGCGTCCTCGGAATTCCCATTCTTTTATTTGTCTGGGTAATTGGAAAGACTTGGCCGCGGCTCGCTCTAACCTGGAGGCATGAAGAGATCCCTGGGAATCAATACTTTTAGCCTGACGCATGGGGATCTAAAGGGTGGAAGTCGACAAACATTTGTAGAACAAATCTTTGCAAATGAACTGTGATGCTAATGTCTAAACAATTAGATGGGTCCTAATAAGAAAACATAAGCTGACCCAAATCAGCGCCCTCGGTCCACAGCTGACCTTCACTGTGATTGGACAAGCTTAAAGGTAAAACAAATTAGCATTGGTGGACACATACCTCCAGGCTATACAAACCAGCCTTTCATTCTGTGGTTTTCACAAGAAATCCTCCTGTATTTCTAGCACACATCATTATAAACTATACAGGACAGATCCAGTTCTTTCCTATTCATGTTATTCATTTTTTGTTCTCAGTATTGATATGTCTTTAATGAGTGTCTCATTTTGATGCTAGTTTCAGTATCGATTAGAATCTGGATGAATATTTTATTAGTGTATCTTTTATTTTGACAAATTTAATGTAAAATTGTGCTCTAATATCACAACCTAGAAGCCAGTAATTGTAAAACGACAATAACAAATAAGTTAAATCTGAGACCCAAAAAGAGTTCCAGATGAAAAAAATACACAAATATAAAATACACAAATAAAATGTATACCCAGTCTCTAACAAATGCTAAAAAATTAGACACTTAGAGAAGTATCAATACTGGGAACAAAACCAAGAATAATTGTATGATACATGATTTTATTGGGATTTTTGATGACAGCACAGAATGGCAGTCATGTCTCATGTCCCAGTATGCCCCTTGACAGATATGTCATCAAAAGTTTAATAACTGGGAAGTGAGTGGGGAGTAAATGGATTGCAGTAAATGTTACTTGCTGGCTTATATTTGAACAAATACCAATTGACAAAACCAACAATTGCAAGGCACTGCACACTGCACATTATTTGATTTTCTATCCAGATTTCTCTTTCTGTATACTGTTTCCTTCAACCCCTGAAACCATAGACCCCGCCCTGTCTCCCCTGTCTCCCCTGTCTCCCATTAGCATTCATTAACACCCGCAACACCCATAGCTCCAAATAACTGCCTCTCGTGTGTCTCCCTATCCGTCCATGTACTGTCCATGTACCTTTGTCTACACTGTCCATGTGAACTTTCCACCCCCCCAACAACCCCCTCAGTGCCCAAAACAAGTTTCCTTGGAGACCGATTCAGCCTCTGTAAGACGCTGGTAGTCGTCTCCAGCCTACGCACACTAAAAGCCATTTTCCACTGAATTTTGTTTGTTTATTGTTTGGTAAAGAAGAAAGAAGCACGGAGCAGTTTAGTGGGATATTGGGATCACAAAAAGGGGGATAATCCTAATTCAGCCTGGGGTAATCTTAACAAAAACATTCCCAAAAAAGATCTCTCCCCCTTAGATGTCAACAGCAGCTGCCGGAATTAAAGTATTATACCTTTAAAACGCTGTGGGTTTAAGCTACTGATGGGTTTCTTTCACTTTGCCTATGTTGTGATAACACTAAGAAAGGGCACAATCAGACGGAACTGTCAAAACAAGTCATAGCCCAAGGATGGAACATTTTTAGTCTACAATGAGTCTTTAAAGGCCCTATATTATGCAAAACCAACTTTTTGAGTGTCCTAACATGTGATGACATACCTGGAGTTTTGTTTTGTTCCATCTGCACATTAACTTACAGCATATTTAGGATGTCTCCATGTTGCAAGCTTGAGACGGTCACACCCAACCCCCTTGATGTCTGATAGTAACTTTCAGGGTGCAAATCCTCAGATATGTAACAAAAGATTTGATTGTATGCTATGGTATACAAAACCTAGCATTAACTGCTTAGCACGATTTTTAAACTTTGGTTTGCAGTACCACCATACTGTATCTGTACCCACATAATCTAAAGTCTACAACCCAGGACTTGCAGGTGTTATTGAGTCACTGAGAATTTAGTTAATATCACATATATTCATTCGTGACATCTTTAGAAATGTGTATATTCAAAGTGGAATGCATTCTCTTTTCTTTGTCTTAACGTCAGTACATCGTTAATGACATCGTCCGCCATACCAAATGTCATTTTCACGCTCAGAGAGGAATCAATTTGGCCTCCCATCTTCGCAGTGTTCCACGTTTAACGAGACATCTTTTGTTCAAACGAGCCATCGCTGCTGCCCCAGAACAATGACATCTCCGCTTTTAGATATTACAAGTGATAGACGACAGCAGACACGACCCATTCATCTGCATTACCTGACTGACACCCTATTTGTTATCTAAAAGCCAATTTGCCAAACCTCTTCCACCATATGACTTGCTGAATGCTGCGATTTTCTTGAATAGAAAGACACATTTGCCCCGTGGTGATACGCTTCCCCCGTCACGCCTGCTAAAATCCTCGAGGATACAAAATCTCCCAAGTTTGCAAATTCCTTCAACTGGATCTAAGCTTGTAGCAATAAATAAACATCCCCACTGCGCTGTCAGCTGCTTATAGACATACAATGCTATGCTAATATTGCTAGGGAACAAAAAATCCCTGTCCAATCCCGCGGGCTGAAGTTGCGTAACAAGTAGATAAAGCCAAAATGAAATGAGCTATCCAAGCTGACATGCTGAAACAGGCTGGACATTTGGGATTAAAAGCATTCACAGCCTCGGAGAATGGGACATGGGGATGCTGTAACCTACAAGACGGCAGCCTTTGGGGTTGAAACTGTTCTTTGTTCACCTGCCAGCAAACTCTTGAAGGTTTTTCATTTAAGACATGCCTTTTTCTTCATGCACACTGTCTTGCTTCCACCCCATGAGCACTGAGAGATTGTGAAAAGCACCTTGGTTGATGTGCCAACTGATTACACTGAGGAGGACAGAACATAGTCTTGTAATTGGTGTTGGGCAGTACCTAGTTACCAAGCATCTACTGCAATCTAATACTGACTGGTATTAATATTTTTTTCTCTAATACAGTAATCCAACGTGTTTGCAATCCATAAAACTGAGCCGTAAAACAGTAAAAAAGTTGCGTGCAAAGTCATCTTTTCGTGACAAAAACAACTTGGCTTATGGAGCACTGTATGCATCGATTTGAATGAAGGAGTAATCAGATTAGTCTGGTAGTAATCTGACCAATGCGGCTTGGAATGTCAAGCAATTGATACACATTCATCCAGGAGTGGGCCATAGAAAGGGAGAAAATGTTTCACTGGTCAATCTTTTTGAAATCTAGACATTTTGATAGCCATTCAGAAGTAATTTTCAATCAAAAGGTACCTTCCCCAACATCTAACTGTCAATTATGGAAAAACAATGTTGACTCTGACTGTTACTTCTTCTGCAAAATCATAATCTGTACGTCTAACAGTAGTTTGCAGTGGTGGCTGCCTTCAGTTTGACTAACCGATTAACAGCCTCATCATGTTTTTTTAAATGGTATTGTACAAAAGTGTGATAGTTGTGCAACTTGTTTTGCCCTGTATTTGTGCGAAACATTTCAGGGTCACTCACACCCAATTTAGTCGTAATGTAGGCATGGTTTAGTCCTGGTCTTGTCCATCTTTAACATCGGGTTTAGTCCCAATTCTGACGACACTTTATTGGCCTTTACAAACAACATTTTATTTTTCAGATTTTACAAAGGTCATATTTAACACTTAGCTGCTATGAAATGCAAGTCAAGAGCAATAATTTGCCAAGTGTGTCTAAATCCGGAAACAACTATCGGTACTTGTGTTTGAAAATATTCCACATCTTTTCTGAGGGGCTACTTTGACTACAGAACTTTGAACCTGCTGTATTAGGAGTCACCACTCTACACCACACTCATCCAGACCAATACCCCAATCCTAGAATAGTATCAAACCACCTACACACCGACCACCTACCTTAACATCCGACCACACGTCTAAAAGCATGTCAAAATCACTGTCCAACCCAATGCTTTTAGCCACTTGAACAATGGTGAATACTGTGCCTGTGACTATGTAAATCAGCACACATTATCCCCTCTCCTCACTCAGCCTGGGCACAGCTGGCAGAGAGACAACACGGTGTAATCAAGGGAGAGTGAGACCTCCTACTGAAATCCTGCGTACAGCCACAATCAAGCCGCGCAATTACTTCTACCCAGAGGAGATGATGTTTCTCCCAATCAGGTGCAATTAAAATGCTTCAGCGCTTTGTTAAAACAGTGAGATTTAATCAGAAAAACAGCCACTGTGGGCTTTAGGCGGGGTACAATCAGGACTGTGGGTACTCTCAGACAAAGCTGACATACACAGACAAACAACCAGTCACAATTTCATGCAATCCCCATATTAAAACATACAGTATAGTAATTAGAATTGGTAATGACACATGTGAAATGTATAGAATAATAAGCTCAGTCATGTGTATGAATTTCTAGTACTTTGACAATAATACTGAAAACTATTCCCACTCCTGCCATTCTATAATTGTTATGCTAAGTGACACAGAGGTGATGCAGTTATTTTTATGCTGATGTATTATGGGAATATGAGCTTATCAAAAAGAAAGCCGGCTGTCATACGGTATAAGCCCCCTGAGAAATCTATGGTGAGTTACTATAACGCACGTGCATAGCTAATCAAAGGAAGAAAAAACTATAAAGACACAAGCTCCTGAAAGAAAAACAATATCATCTCAGGGTTTAGAGGCATGTGTACGTTCAAATAAAGCTGATTCATATAAGAATTTTATGGGGATTTACTGTAACCCATGAATTGTTCATTAAAGGGAAATTGAATATATACACGTCCAATAGCATCTTATCAATCTTTCAAAACTGTACGTAACTCTTGTGCATTCCAAGATGGGAAGAAAAAGACGGGCTTCATAACTGTATTATTTCACATTACAAACAAACTGGAGAGGATGAAACTTTTTGCTGATTTCATTACAACACCATAATACGCATTTGATACGAAGTAAGGCTCACACAAAACCAAAGAATATTGAGTTTACAAAATCTACAGTAATTAAATGTAACTTGGCTCTTTGGTGCATCATGATTCCGGTACATTGGTAAAGCAAAAGTGACAATACATACAAAGACACGCTCTCTTTGAACAACAACAACAACAACAACAACAGCTAGGTGTCAATTTTCTTAAACCTGTAAGTCCGGGAAAGTCTGATTCACGTCACGCCAAAGAATGTGGATGTGGACATAAAAGCGAGCTGGTGAATGGCAAGGGGGAACCGCACAATAGGAGGCAATTACAGTAGCGGCAGCTGCATGTTTTTCAAATACGTTCTTTTCTCGCGGCGTAAACAACAGGGAGACGGAGAGGTGAATCGGAGCGGCAGGTTGCGGCGTGTTGTCTCGTGAAAATGAACTTCTACAAAACATTCCAGGTGACACGCAGGCAGGACGCGATCAGGTGTACTGGCATCCCATAATAGGTGTAAAGGTGGTAAACATTTACAACCTCAATAAGTATTGTTAAATGTTTTATGTAGAAAACAAGGTAATTCAATGGAAATATAAAAAAGGTCTATGTCATGGAGCCAATGGTATTGATAGATGAATAAATAAACACATACATACATATAACATTAAATATAACCCATTTTAGAACTTGTGCATCCACTTTCATGAGTGTGTTACGGCTCCTAAGCAACAACGGCCTCACAGGGGGTAAGATAACCCCTGCTGCTTTCATATAAATCATTACATCATGTTTACAAGTGACCTCATGAGCCGTGTCATCCAGAAAAGCTTTTTTTGCAATATAAAGCCAGCTAAAAGTAGCAATAATTTGAAGACTGTAATATTATGGCTAAAGCAAACTGAATAAAATAGATTTAAAAATGCCAACATAAAACTTGATCTCATACTAGTCTTTAAAACTACTGTAAAATAAGATAAGATAACTTTTATTTTCCCCACAAAACAGTTCAAGAACAGCAGAATAGATCATATATAAAATAAATAGGTATAAAAATAGACTAAAATCTAGGTAGCAATAAGTTTTTTTAACAATTCAAAATAAAACACAGAACTCAAAAATAATATACACACACATACACATTATATATACGCAATATAATAAACACACATAGCACAAAAACAACCAAAGAAGAAAAATAAGTTAATATTTCTAGTCCTAAAACAAAACTACAAGTAAAATCAAAGCAAAGAGAAAACCATAAAAACATACAATAGCAATAAAAAAACACAATGATTTTCCAAAACAACTCAAGATATTCAGTTTACCACATGGTGAAGTCTACCCGCCAAACAAAACAACAGCTATTCTGCCCCTATAAAAGTGACCTTTCAGGGCTTGCCTCGGTGTCACCAGACGGGCTCTAACAATGACAAGCAGCACTCAAAAGACAGCTCTCCACAGCCACACTTCCTGGTAACCTTGAGAACCACGAGTGGATGGGAATGGAATGCGCTCTTTGGCATACAGCACTGACAGCCCCGTAGTAGCGCGCCTTTACTCTCCCGCGTGGAGATTAAAAGCTTGGCAACTTGCTCCCGTGCAGTTAAGTTAAGACAGTAACCTGGATTAGCCTAATTTCCCAGGGCTCACTTACCCTCTCTCCGCTGTTCCTCCGGAGAGTCGCCACCGGCAGCTTGAGCATGAGCCGGCGCGTCCTCCCGGGAGTCATCGCTCCTTGGACCACCATGGTGTGCGTCGATGGAGTTGTCGGCGTGGAGGGAGTGAGCGCATCGGTCCGACAAGGTGAGGGAGGAGGGTGCTGCTGCTGCAACTGCAAGGTGGGGGTCCTGACCATCCCGTCCAGCCTGGCGACACGGGCTTCCACGAGGTGCGCAAGGGAAAAAGTTCAGACCAAAAAGAACGGTGGGAGGAAAGGAAGTATAGTCCCCAGTCCGGTTATGCCGTGTTGGAGAGGGTTCCCATGCTTGCGCCGCTTTGCACTTCGCTCCACTCTCTCTGGCTGTGGGAGCGCGCTTTGTCTGTCCTCACGCTACACTACACTACACACACACCCCCCTCCTCGTCTCCACTCTCTCTTTCGCTCCTTGTCTTCTCGTCTCCTCCTCCTCTTCCTCCTCCTCTGTGCGTCTTCCCTTCCCAGTTCTCCCGCTCTGTCAGTCAGTTCGGGGGCTTAACCAGGTCACTGCATTAATGTGACGTTACGCTGTTATTTTTCCCCCGTTATTAAAAACAGGAGGCACATTAGCTGGAGGCGCAGTTGCCATTACCTCACTCTCTGCTGGAGGAGGAGGAGGAGGAGGAGGCATGAGAGCACAGTTGTAGAAGGGGCAAGAAGAAGATATAGATTTAAGATATACTATTTACAGTAACGTGTTTTATTATTTACAAATTCAAACAAAACAGAACAAAAAAGAAGAGAGTAAAATAGACAACAACAAAAAATATGGATGGAGTGAAGAGTGAAGGAATAAGATGGAATAAGAGGAAGAAAGGTGACAAAAATATATCTAAATGAAGTAACAGGATAAAGAAAAATATTAAAAGATGAACTGAACAACAGATAGAATGAAAGATGGAATGGTATAGGAAGAGGGTTTCTAAAGTTTTCTACCGCCCGTTTTCATTTTCCCCAATGAGATTACAAAACAGTCCAACTTTATAGCTAAACTAAAACTAACACGATATAAATATGTTTAAAGTCCACCAATAGGCAGTAATTTGAAGTAAAACAGACCTTATACTTAATCTTGATATAACAATGGCTTTAAAATCTTTCAAATATGATCAGACTTTAAAAAAATAAAAAATACAAATGAAGAGAAATACAATTTTTGATAAAGCATGAACAAAGATTTAATTAATAATGAACAAATAGTTTATTATCAGAGTGAAGTCTTTGTTCAAGCTTTACTAAGGCTAATTAAAGGTATCGTTATACAAAATGTTCTCTATTGATACTTCTTTCCTTATAACACATGGTTTCACAATCATATTTTACATTGAAAGTGGATCTTGACATTGAATAGAACATCATTTTACAGTGCCTGGCTGAAATGAGCATATCCATATCACATGACCCGTTCCTAATTGAATGAACACTGTAATGAGCCTCTTCTAGCCCCGCCTCCTGCATCACGTGCTGCGTTTCAAAAGGAATACGGGATGTTTTGCCATCTGCTGGAGAGATTATCTTTGAAATCCCACTTCTAGCTTTCTCCTTCCCCGTGCTGTGCTCTGTCTGGGCCGGGACACACACGGGGGTGGGTAAGGTAGTGGGGGGTCCACATGGGCGCATGGGTCCCGTTACCATGGCACCCAGACAACAGCTTCATTCTACTGTCAGGGCTGTCCCTTTGTGTGCAGTTTTACATTGTAGTGAAAGCTGCACTATACAAGAGCAAAGGAACAATATAAAGAACGCTCAATTTGACTTTTAAAATAATAAAATAATAACATGTTGAGCTAAACACTGGGCGCTTTTACACAGCCAGTAAAAAGATCACTAGCATTATCAGATAACCCAACAAAGAACTTTAAATTACATTTGTAGAGTGCCTCTTTTTCATTTCCTCCTTCATTTTTGTCTTTGCCACATTGGTTTTCTTGTCAATATCTGCACAGGTGTGAAAACAAAAATGCCATATGGGTTAAACCACCAAACAACAATATACAGTCATTTCATGTTGACTCCTGCAATGAATTGATATAGCCGTACTAATAATAGCTTGTGCAAAATTACGTTTAGCATTTGGTTGTACATATCTTTAGATAAACCCAATACCATAAGTGTATTTTGGGACATTTGGAGGTAATTCTATTCAGCTCGTCTCACTCCACTGTCCGGCTTTCACTCGAAGACACTGCACTATCTCATCAGCATAAAATATGTCAAACGTTCTTCGTGGTTGCTTTTGGCTACAGTATGTCACGCTGAGTCAGATTTCTGGACTCCATACTCTGGTCTTTA
The DNA here is from genome assembly GCF_026437365.1 of Eucyclogobius newberryi. Classification (NCBI taxonomy): domain Eukaryota; kingdom Metazoa; phylum Chordata; class Actinopteri; order Gobiiformes; family Gobiidae; genus Eucyclogobius; species Eucyclogobius newberryi. The sequence continues at coordinate 1,416 of NW_027316479.1, read as the reverse complement.
CATGTCCATTAAAGCAGTTGGAATCATGAGTTAGAGCAGCGGCCACTGACTTCTTGTCATATTGGCATCATCACTCACCATTCACGTCAATACAGTGCGGTCAGCTGATTAGGTTAAGTGCATCACATGGGTCACACATGGGGGCATTCATAACATCTGGCCTCATGACGCAGCTCCGACTGTCGTTAGCAGTCGGAGCTGCGGTGCTTTTGACACGGGATCGGGTCCCTCAACTGTTTACAGTAACTTGAGTCCCCAGATTGTCCCCAGATTGATGTAATCATTTATCAGTTTGATAGTTTGATGTTTCATTGCTTGTTTCATACTCCATGCCGGACCAGCTTTTCTTTTATTAGGTTTTCTTTATCCATCTCAAACATGCACAAGTGGCTAATCTTGCTAATCATGTCACAGATTAGTGGTGAGGTCCTGTATCTGTGCGTGGTTCCTCCTGTAACTTTCTGCCATCAACCAAAAACATGCAGGCTACAGTTCCCCAGCTGAGGTCGTCCTGACCAAGTCAAGCTCAAGATTTGGAGATTTGTCCTTTGCACAATGGCGCCCACTGCTCCTTACAGGGGGCCCCAGTGGCACCGAAGATCACATGCAAAGAACCAGTTTCCCAGCAAAGTACACCATAATCTGAACGCGGCTTAAGCAAATGTTGTTTTACCCACATACAGCTCTTGGAGACAAAATGAGACTGCTGTGTGCTGTCTGCATCTATTTATAGAGTGTTTTATTTGTCAGATACAATGGAAGTAACACTGTTTTGCTAACGTTACCATGACACAAATCTCCGCTCGGTCGGTGATATATTCGAATAATTACAGTGCTAGGAACAAATTAAAACAGCACTAGTTCTGTTTTTTAGTTTCTAACACTACGTATATGATATAGTGCCATTAATAGCGTAAGGGTTATATCTTCTGATGTATTATGTATCAATTATACATTTCAGTTGAACCCAAACCATTATCCTTGGTTTTTGCTCCAGTCTACAGCTGTTGTGCAGAGGTTCTCCACAGAAGCATGACTTATTCACGAGTGGCCCACATTGGTCAGAGTGACTGTGGCCTACATGAGGACTATTTCCCATCACTATTTATAAAACTGCACAGAGCTGGATGCACTTACACGTCTCACACATGAAACAGTGAAGAAATGAGAGCAAAAGACTTTCAACTCAACTGGTTTTATAACTCTGTAGTGCTGTTACAAATGCTAGGAGGACGTGTTGGAATTGTGTTCGTGATGCCTTGGGCTGGATGCAAAGTGACCTACTTCAGTAAACAAGAAGGAAGGAAAGGCTGATGGTTTTTATGCAGGCAAAAGATCAAATGCAATATTTCAGAAAGTCAGTTTAATGCACTCCAACTGTAGTGGGGTAAGCTGTAGTGCAAGAAGTAAAAGTAG
>NW_027316478.1:0-419835 GCF_026437365.1 Eucyclogobius newberryi | reverse complement strand
TTTTGAGTTATAGCAGTTTTTAAGTTTTTATTGCTCCAAAAGCCTTTTCAGCCCATGAACAGTTGTTTGTGAGTTTCGAAAAAAGTGCAAGAGCTATTCGAACCCTTTTTGCTGGGCAAGTAGGACCTGTAAATCTACACAATATATAGTTTAAAGTTTGAGTCTATCATATTAGGTTTTGGATTTATAGCTGTTTTTGTGTCGATTGCTTCAAAAGCATTTTCAGATAATTTGTGTGTTCTGAAGAAACTACAAGAGATATCTAAGCCATACTTTCTGTGCAAGAGGGGCTTGTACATCTGAACAACATGTTTTTTAAAGTTTGAACTTATCTTATTGCATTTTTGAGTTATAGCAGTTTTTAAGTTTTTATTGCTCCAAAAGCCTTTTCAGCCCATGAACAGTTGTTTGTGAGTTTCGAAAAAAGTGCAAGAGCTATTCGAACCCTTTTTGCTGGGCAAGTAGGACCTGTAAATCTACACAATATATAGTTTAAAGTTTGAGTCTATCATATTAGGTTTTGGATTTATAGCTGTTTTTGTGTCTATTGCTTCAAAAGCATTTTCAGATAATTTGTGTGTTCTGAAGAAACTACAAGAGATATCTAAGCCATACTTTCTGTGCAAGAGGGGCTTGTACATCTGAACAACATGTCTTTTAAAGTTTGAACTTATCTTATTGCATTTTTGAGTTATAGCAGTTTTTAAGTTTTTATTGCTCCAAAAGCCTTTTCAGCCCATGAACAGTTGTTTGTGAGTTTCGAAAAAAGTGCAAGAGCTATTCGAACCCTTTTTGCTGGGCAAGTAGGACCTGTAAATCTACACAATATATAGTTTAAAGTTTGAGTCTATCATATTAGGTTTTGGATTTATAGCTGTTTTTGTGTCTATTGCTTCTGAAGCATTTTCAGATAATTTGTGTGTTCTGAAGAAACTACAAGAGATATCTAAGCCATACTTTCTGTGCAAGAGGGGCTTGTACATCTGAACAACATGTCTTTTAAAGTTTGAACTTATCTTATTGCATTTTTGAGTTATAGCAGTTTTTAAGTTTTTATTGCTCCAAAAGCCTTTTCAGCCCATGAACAGTTGTTTGTGAGTTTCGAAAAAAGTGCAAGAGCTATTCGAACCCTTTTTGCTGGGCAAGTAGGACCTGTAAATCTACACAAAATATAGTTTAAAGTTTGAGTCTATCATATTAGGTTTTGGATTTATAGCTGTTTTTGTGTCTATTGCTTCAAAAGCATTTTCAGATAATTTGTGTGTTCTGAAGAAACTACAAGAGATATCTAAGCCATACTTTCTGTGCAAGAGGGGCTTGTACATCTGAACAACATGTCTTTTAAAGTTTGAACTTATCTTATTGCATTTTTGAGTTATAGCAGTTTTTAAGTTTTTATTGCTCCAAAAGCCTTTTCAGCCCATGAACAGTTGTTTGTGAGTTTCGAAAAAAGTGCAAGAGCTATTCGAACCCTTTTTGCTGGGCAAGTAGGACCTGTAAATCTACACAATATATAGTTTAAAGTTTGAGTCTATCATATTAGGTTTTGGATTTATAGCTGTTTTTGTGTCTATTGCTTCTGAAGCATTTTCAGATAATTTGTGTGTTCTGAAGAAACTACAAGAGATATCTAAGCCATACTTTCTGTGCAAGAGGGGCTTGTACATCTGAACAACATGTCTTTTAAAGTTTGAACTTATCTTATTGCATTTTTGAGTTATAGCAGTTTTTAAGTTTTTATTGCTCCAAAAGCCTTTTCAGCCCATGAACAGTTGTTTGTGAGTTTCGAAAAAAGTGCAAGAGCTATTCGAACCCTTTTTGCTGGGCAAGTAGGACCTGTAAATCTACACAAAATATAGTTTAAAGTTTGAGTCTATCATATTAGGTTTTGGATTTATAGCTGTTTTTGTGTCTATTGCTTCAAAAGCATTTTCAGATAATTTGTGTGTTCTGAAGAAACTACAAGAGATATCTAAGCCATACTTTCTGTGCAAGAGGGGCTTGTACATCTGAACAACATGTCTTTTAAAGTTTGAACTTATCTTATTGCATTTTTGAGTTATAGCAGTTTTTAAGTTTTTATTGCTCCAAAAGCCTTTTCAGCCCATGAACAGTTGTTTGTGAGTTTCGAAAAAAGTGCAAGAGCTATTCGAACCCTTTTTGCTGGGCAAGTAGGACCTGTAAATCTACACAATATATAGTTTAAAGTTTGAGTCTATCATATTAGGTTTTGGATTTATAGCTGTTTTTGTGTCTATTGCTTCTGAAGCATTTTCAGATAATTTGTGTGTTCTGAAGAAACTACAAGAGATATCTAAGCCATACTTTCTGTGCAAGAGGGGCTTGTACATCTGAACAACATGTCGTTTAAAGTTTGAACTTATCTTATTGCATTTTTGAGTTATAGCAGTTTTTAAGTTTTTATTGCTCCAAAAGCCTTTTCAGCCCATGAACAGTTGTTTGTGAGTTTCGAAAAAAGTGCAAGAGCTATTCGAACCCTTTTTGCTGGGCAAGTAGGACCTGTAAATCTACACAATATATAGTTTAAAGTTTGAGTCTATCATATTAGGTTTTGGATTTATAGCTGTTTTTGTGTCGTTTGCTTCAAAAGCATTTTCAGATAATTTGTGTGTTCTGAAGAAACTACAAGAGATATCTAAGCCATACTTTCTGTGCAAGAGGGGCTTGTACATCTGAACAACATGTCTTTTAAAGTTTGAACTTATCTTATTGCATTTTTGAGTTATAGCAGTTTTTAAGTTTTTATTGCTCCAAAAGCCTTTTCAGCCCATGAACAGTTGTTTGTGAGTTTCGAAAAAAGTGCAAGAGCTATTCGAACCCTTTTTGCTGGGCAAGTAGGACCTGTAAATCTACACAATATATAGTTTAAAGTTTGAGTCTATCATATTAGGTTTTGGATTTATAGCTGTGTTTGTGTCTATTGCTTCTGAAGCATTTTCAGATAATTTGTGTGTTCTGAAGAAACTACAAGAGATATCTAAGCCATACTTTCTGTGCAAGAGTGGCTTGTACATCTGAACAACATGTCTTTTAAAGTTTGAACTTATCTTATTGCATTTTTGAGTTATAGCAGTTTTTAAGTTTTTATTGCTCCAAAAGCCTTTTCAGCCCATGAACAGTTGTTTGTGAGTTTCGAAAAAAGTGCAAGAGCTATTCGAACCCTTTTTGCTGGGCAAGTAGGACCTGTAAATCTACACAATATATAGTTTAAAGTTTGAGTCTATCATATTAGGTTTTGGATTTATAGCTGTTTTTGTGTCGTTTGCTTCAAAAGCATTTTCAGATAATTTGTGTGTTCTGAAGAAACTACAAGAGATATCTAAGCCATACTTTCTGTGCAAGAGGGGCTTGTACATCTGAACAACATGTCTTTTAAAGTTTGAACTTATCTTATTGCATTTTTGAGTTATAGCAGTTTTTAAGTTTTTATTGCTCCAAAAGCCTTTTCAGCCCATGAACAGTTGTTTGTGAGTTTCGAAAAAAGTGCAAGAGCTATTCGAACCCTTTTTGCTGGGCAAGTAGGACCTGTAAATCTACACAATATATAGTTTAAAGTTTGAGTCTATCATATTAGGTTTTGGATTTATAGCTGTTTTTGTGTCTATTGCTTCTGAAGCATTTTCAGATAATTTGTGTGTTCTGAAGAAACTACAAGAGATATCTAAGCCATACTTTCTGTGCAAGAGGGGCTTGTACATCTGAACAACATGTCTTTTAAAGTTTGAACTTATCTTATTGCATTTTTTGAGTTATAGCAGTTTTTAAGTTTTTATTGCTCCAAAAGCCTTTTCAGCCCATGAACAGTTGTTTGTGAGTTTCGAAAAAAGTGCAAGAGCTATTCGAACCCTTTTTGCTGGGCAAGTAGGACCTGTAAATCTACACAAAATATAGTTTAAAGTTTGAGTCTATCATATTAGGTTTTGGATTTATAGCTGTTTTTGTGTCTATTGCTTCAAAAGCATTTTCAGATAATTTGTGTGTTCTGAAGAAACTACAAGAGATATCTAAGCCATACTTTCTGTGCAAGAGGGGCTTGTACATCTGAACAACATGTCTTTTAAAGTTTGAACTTATCTTATTGCATTTTTGAGTTATAGCAGTTTTTAAGTTTTTATTGCTCCAAAAGCCTTTTCAGCCCATGAACAGTTGTTTGTGAGTTTCGAAAAAAGTGCAAGAGCTATTCGAACCCTTTTTGCTGGGCAAGTAGGACCTGTAAATCTACACAATATATAGTTTAAAGTTTGAGTCTATCATATTAGGTTTTGGATTTATAGCTGTTTTTGTGTCTATTGCTTCAAAAGCATTTTCAGATAATTTGTGTGTTCTGAAGAAACTACAAGAGATATCTAAGCCATACTTTCTGTGCAAGAGGGGCTTGTACATCTGAACAACATGTCGTTTAAAGTTTGAACTTATCTTATTGCATTTTTGAGTTATAGCAGTTTTTAAGTTTTTATTGCTCCAAAAGCCTTTTCAGCCCATGAACAGTTGTTTGTGAGTTTCGAAAAAAGTGCAAGAACTATTCGAACCCTTTTTGCTGGGCAAGTAGGACTTGTAAATCTACACAAAATATAGTTTATAGTTTGAGTCTATCATATTAGGTTTTTCATTTATAGCTGTTTTTGTGTCTATTGCTTCAAAAGCATTTTCAGATAATTTGTGTGTTCTGAAGAAACTACAAGAGATATCTAAGCCATACTTTCTGTGCAAGAGGGGCTTGTACATCTGAACAACATGTCTTTTAAAGTTTGAACTTATCTTATTGCATTTTTGAGTTATAGCAGTTTTTAAGTTTTTATTGCTCCAAAAGCCTTTTCAGCCCATGAACAGTTGTTTGTGAGTTTCGAAAAAAGTGCAAGAGCTATTCGAACCCTTTTTGCTGGGCAAGTAGTACCTGTAAATCTACACAATATATAGTTTAAAGTTTGAGTCTATCATATTAGGTTTTGGATTTATAGCTGTGTTTGTGTCTATTGCTTCTGAAGCATTTTCAGATAATTTGTGTGTTCTGAAGAAACTACAAGAGATATCTAAGCCATACTTTCTGTGCAAGAGTGGCTTGTACATCTGAACAACATGTCTTTTAAAGTTTGAACTTATCTTATTGCATTTTTGAGTTATAGCAGTTTTTAAGTTTTTATTGCTCCAAAAGCCTTTTCAGCCCATGAACAGTTGTTTGTGAGTTTCGAAAAAAGTGCAAGAGCTATTCGAACCCTTTTTGCTGGGCAAGTAGGACCTGTAAATCTACACAATATATAGTTTAAAGTTTGAGTCTATCATATTAGGTTTTGGATTTATAGCTGTTTTTGTGTCGTTTGCTTCAAAAGCATTTTCAGATAATTTGTGTGTTCTGAAGAAACTACAAGAGATATCTAAGCCATACTTTCTGTGCAAGAGGGGCTTGTACATCTGAACAACATGTCTTTTAAAGTTTGAACTTATCTTATTGCATTTTTGAGTTATAGCAGTTTTTAAGTTTTTATTGCTCCAAAAGCCTTTTCAGCCCATGAACAGTTGTTTGTGAGTTTCGAAAAAAGTGCAAGAGCTATTCGAACCCTTTTTGCTGGGCAAGTAGGACCTGTAAATCTACACAATATATAGTTTAAAGTTTGAGTCTATCATATTAGGTTTTGGATTTATAGCTGTTTTTGTGTCTATTGCTTCTGAAGCATTTTCAGATAATTTGTGTGTTCTGAAGAAACTACAAGAGATATCTAAGCCATACTTTCTGTGCAAGAGGGGCTTGTACATCTGAACAACATGTCTTTTAAAGTTTGAACTTATCTTATTGCATTTTTGAGTTATAGCAGTTTTTAAGTTTTTATTGCTCCAAAAGCCTTTTCAGCCCATGAACAGTTGTTTGTGAGTTTCGAAAAAAGTGCAAGAGCTATTCGAACCCTTTTTGCTGGGCAAGTAGGACCTGTAAATCTACACAAAATATAGTTTAAAGTTTGAGTCTATCATATTAGGTTTTGGATTTATAGCTGTTTTTTTGTCTATTGCTTCAAAAGCATTTTCAGATAATTTGTGTGTTCTGAAGAAACTACAAGAGATATCTAAGCCATACTTTCTGTGCAAGAGGGGCTTGTACATCTGAACAACATGTCTTTTAAAGTTTGAACTTATCTTATTGCATTTTTGAGTTATAGCAGTTTTTAAGTTTTTATTGCTCCAAAAGCCTTTTCAGCCCATGAACAGTTGTTTGTGAGTTTCGAAAAAAGTGCAAGAGCTATTCGAACCCTTTTTGCTGGGCAAGTAGGACCTGTAAATCTACACAATATATAGTTTAAAGTTTGAGTCTATCATATTAGGTTTTGGATTTATAGCTGTTTTTTTGTCTATTGCTTCAAAAGCATTTTCAGATAATTTGTGTGTTCTGAAGAAACTACAAGAGATATCTAAGCCATACTTTCTGTGCAAGAGGGGCTTGTACATCTGAACAACATGTCTTTTAAAGTTTGAACTTATCTTATTGCATTTTTGAGTTATAGCAGTTTTTAAGTTTTTATTGCTCCAAAAGCCTTTTCAGCCCATGAACAGTTGTTTGTGAGTTTCGAAAAAAGTGCAAGAGCTATTCGAACCCTTTTTGCTGGGCAAGTAGGACCTGTAAATCTACACAATATATAGTTTAAAGTTTGAGTCTATCATATTAGGTTTTGGATTTATAGCTGTTTTTGTGTCTATTGCTTCTGAAGCATTTTCAGATAATTTGTGTGTTCTGAAGAAACTACAAGAGATATCTAAGCCATACTTTCTGTGCAAGAGGGGCTTGTACATCTGAACAACATGTCTTTTAAAGTTTGAACTTATCTTATTGCATTTTTGAGTTATAGCAGTTTTTAAGTTTTTATTGCTCCAAAAGCCTTTTCAGCCCATGAACAGTTGTTTGTGAGTTTCGAAAAAAGTGCAAGAGCTATTCGAACCCTTTTTGCTGGGCAAGTAGGACCTGTAAATCTACACAAAATATAGTTTAAAGTTTGAGTCTATCATATTAGGTTTTGGATTTATAGCTGTTTTTGTGTCTATTGCTTCAAAAGCATTTTCAGATAATTTGTGTGTTCTGAAGAAACTACAAGAGATATCTAAGCCATACTTTCTGTGCAAGAGGGGCTTGTACATCTGAACAACATGTCTTTTAAAGTTTGAACTTATCTTATTGCATTTTTGAGTTATAGCAGTTTTTAAGTTTTTATTGCTCCAAAAGCCTTTTCAGCCCATGAACAGTTGTTTGTGAGTTTCGAAAAAAGTGCAAGAGCTATTCGAACCCTTTTTGCTGGGCAAGTAGGACCTGTAAATCTACACAATATATAGTTTAAAGTTTGAGTCTATCATATTAGGTTTTGGATTTATAGCTGTTTTTGTGTCTATTGCTTCTGAAGCTTTTTCAGATAATTTGTGTGTTCTGAAGAAACTACAAGAGATATCTAAGCCATACTTTCTGTGCAAGAGGGGCTTGTACATCTGAACAACATGTCGTTTAAAGTTTGAACTTATCTTATTGCATTTTTGAGTTATAGCAGTTTTTAAGTTTTTATTGCTCCAAAAGCCTTTTCAGCCCATGAACAGTTGTTTGTGAGTTTCGAAAAAAGTGCAAGAACTATTCGAACCCTTTTTGCTGGGCAAGTAGGACTTGTAAATCTACACAAAATATAGTTTATAGTTTGAGTCTATCATATTAGGTTTTTCATTTATAGCTGTTTTTGTGTCTATTGCTTCAAAAGCATTTTCAGATAATTTGTGTGTTCTGAAGAAACTACAAGAGATATCTAAGCCATACTTTCTGTGCAAGAGGGGCTTGTACATCTGAACAACATGTCTTTTAAAGTTTGAACTTATCTTATTGCATTTTTGAGTTATAGCAGTTTTTAAGTTTTTATTGCTCCAAAAGCCTTTTCAGCCCATGAACAGTTGTTTGTGAGTTTCGAAAAAAGTGCAAGAGCTATTCGAACCCTTTTTGCTGGGCAAGTAGGACCTGTAAATCTACACAATATATAGTTTAAAGTTTGAGTCTATCATATTAGGTTTTGGATTTATAGCTGTTTTTGTGTCTATTGCTTCTGAAGCATTTTCAGATAATTTGTGTGTTCTGAAGAAACTACAAGAGATATCTAAGCCATACTTTCTGTGCAAGAGGGGCTTGTACATCTGAACAACATGTCTTTTAAAGTTTGAACTTATCTTATTGCATTTTTGAGTTATAGCAGTTTTTAAGTTTTTATTGCTCCAAAAGCCTTTTCAGCCCATGAACAGTTGTTTGTGAGTTTCGAAAAAAGTGCAAGAGCTATTCGAACCCTTTTTGCTGGGCAAGTAGGACCTGTAAATCTACACAAAATATAGTTTAAAGTTTGAGTCTATCATATTAGGTTTTGGATTTATAGCTGTTTTTGTGTCTATTGCTTCAAAAGCATTTTCAGATAATTTGTGTGTTCTGAAGAAACTACAAGAGATATCTAAGCCATACTTTCTGTGCAAGAGGGGCTTGTACATCTGAACAACATGTCTTTTAAAGTTTGAACTTATCTTATTGCATTTTTGAGTTATAGCAGTTTTTAAGTTTTTATTGCTCCAAAAGCCTTTTCAGCCCATGAACAGTTGTTTGTGAGTTTCGAAAAAAGTGCAAGAGCTATTCGAACCCTTTTTGCTGGGCAAGTAGGACCTGTAAATCTACACAATATATAGTTTAAAGTTTGAGTCTATCATATTAGGTTTTGGATTTATAGCTGTTTTTGTGTCGTTTGCTTCAAAAGCATTTTCAGATAATTTGTGTGTTCTGAAGAAACTACAAGAGATATCTAAGCCATACTTTCTGTGCAAGAGGGGCTTGTACATCTGAACAACATGTCTTTTAAAGTTTGAACTTATCTTATTGCATTTTTGAGTTATAGCAGTTTTTAAGTTTTTATTGCTCCAAAAGCCTTTTCAGCCCATGAACAGTTGTTTGTGAGTTTCGAAAAAAGTGCAAGAGCTATTCGAACCCTTTTTGCTGGGCAAGTAGGACCTGTAAATCTACACAAAATATAGTTTAAAGTTTGAGTCTATCATATTAGGTTTTGGATTTATAGCTGTTTTTGTGTCTATTGCTTCAAAAGCATTTTCAGATAATTTGTGTGTTCTGAAGAAACTACAAGAGATATCTAAGCCATACTTTCTGTGCAAGAGGGGCTTGTACATCTGAACAACATGTCTTTTAAAGTTTGAACTTATCTTATTGCATTTTTGAGTTATAGCAGTTTTTAAGTTTTTATTGCTCCAAAAGCCTTTTCAGCCCATGAACAGTTGTTTGTGAGTTTCGAAAAAAGTGCAAGAGCTATTCGAACCCTTTTTGCTGGGCAAGTAGGACCTGTAAATCTACACAATATATAGTTTAAAGTTTGAGTCTATCATATTAGGTTTTGGATTTATAGCTGTTTTTGTGTCTATTGCTTCTGAAGCATTTTCAGATAATTTGTGTGTTCTGAAGAAACTACAAGAGATATCTAAGCCATACTTTCTGTGCAAGAGGGGCTTGTACATCTGAACAACATGTCTTTTAAAGTTTGAACTTATCTTATTGCATTTTTGAGTTATAGCAGTTTTTAAGTTTTTATTGCTCCAAAAGCCTTTTCAGCCCATGAACAGTTGTTTGTGAGTTTCGAAAAAAGTGCAAGAGCTATTCGAACCCTTTTTGCTGGGCAAGTAGGACCTGTAAATCTACACAAAATATAGTTTAAAGTTTGAGTCTATCATATTAGGTTTTGGATTTATAGCTGTTTTTGTGTCTATTGCTTCAAAAGCATTTTCAGATAATTTGTGTGTTCTGAAGAAACTACAAGAGATATCTAAGCCATACTTTCTGTGCAAGAGGGGCTTGTACATCTGAACAACATGTCTTTTAAAGTTTGAACTTATCTTATTGCATTTTTGAGTTATAGCAGTTTTTAAGTTTTTATTGCTCCAAAAGCCTTTTCAGCCCATGAACAGTTGTTTGTGAGTTTCGAAAAAAGTGCAAGAGCTATTCGAACCCTTTTTGCTGGGCAAGTAGGACCTGTAAATCTACACAATATATAGTTTAAAGTTTGAGTCTATCATATTAGGTTTTGGATTTATAGCTGTTTTTGTGTCTATTGCTTCTGAAGCTTTTTCAGATAATTTGTGTGTTCTGAAGAAACTACAAGAGATATCTAAGCCATACTTTCTGTGCAAGAGGGGCTTGTACATCTGAACAACATGTCGTTAAAAGTTTGAACTTATCTTATTGCATTTTTGAGTTATAGCAGTTTTTAAGTTTTTATTGCTCCAAAAGCCTTTTCAGCCCATGAACAGTTGTTTGTGAGTTTCGAAAAAAGTGCAAGAACTATTCGAACCCTTTTTGCTGGGCAAGTAGGACTTGTAAATCTACACAAAATATAGTTTATAGTTTGAGTCTATCATATTAGGTTTTTCATTTATAGCTGTTTTTGTGTCTATTGCTTCAAAAGCATTTTCAGATAATTTGTGTGTTCTGAAGAAACTACAAGAGATATCTAAGCCATACTTTCTGTGCAAGAGGGGCTTGTACATCTGAACAACATGTCTTTTAAAGTTTGAACTTATCTTATTGCATTTTTGAGTTATAGCAGTTTTTAAGTTTTTATTGCTCCAAAAGCCTTTTCAGCCCATGAACAGTTGTTTGTGAGTTTCGAAAAAAAGTGCAAGAGCTATTCGAACCCTTTTTGCTGGGCAAGTAGGACCTGTAAATCTACACAATATATAGTTTAAAGTTTGAGTCTATCATATTAGGTTTTGGATTTATAGCTGTTTTTGTGTCTATTGCTTCTGAAGCATTTTCAGATAATTTGTGTGTTCTGAAGAAACTACAAGAGATATCTAAGCCATACTTTCTGTGCAAGAGGGGCTTGTACATCTGAACAACATGTCTTTTAAAGTTTGAACTTATCTTATTGCATTTTTGAGTTATAGCAGTTTTTAAGTTTTTATTGCTCCAAAAGCCTTTTCAGCCCATGAACAGTTGTTTGTGAGTTTCGAAAAAAGTGCAAGAGCTATTCGAACCCTTTTTGCTGGGCAAGTAGGACCTGTAAATCTACACAAAATATAGTTTAAAGTTTGAGTCTATCATATTAGGTTTTGGATTTATAGCTGTTTTTGTGTCTATTGCTTCAAAAGCATTTTCAGATAATTTGTGTGTTCTGAAGAAACTACAAGAGATATCTAAGCCATACTTTCTGTGCAAGAGGGGCTTGTACATCTGAACAACATGTCTTTTAAAGTTTGAACTTATCTTATTGCATTTTTGAGTTATAGCAGTTTTTAAGTTTTTATTGCTCCAAAAGCCTTTTCAGCCCATGAACAGTTGTTTGTGAGTTTCGAAAAAAGTGCAAGAGCTATTCGAACCCTTTTTGCTGGGCAAGTAGGACCTGTAAATCTACACAATATATAGTTTAAAGTTTGAGTCTATCATATTAGGTTTTGGATTTATAGCTGTTTTTGTGTCTATTGCTTCTGAAGCATTTTCAGATAATTTGTGTGTTCTGAAGAAACTACAAGAGATATCTAAGCCATACTTTCTGTGCAAGAGGGGCTTGTACATCTGAACAACATGTCGTTTAAAGTTTGAACTTATCTTATTGCATTTTTGAGTTATAGCAGTTTTTAAGTTTTTATTGCTCCAAAAGCCTTTTCAGCCCATGAACAGTTGTTTGTGAGTTTCGAAAAAAGTGCAAGAACTATTCGAACCCTTTTTGCTGGGCAAGTAGGACTTGTAAATCTACACAAAATATAGTTTATAGTTTGAGTCTATCATATTAGGTTTTTCATTTATAGCTGTTTTTGTGTCTATTGCTTCAAAAGCATTTTCAGATAATTTGTGTGTTCTGAAGAAACTACAAGAGATATCTAAGCCATACTTTCTGTGCAAGAGGGGCTTGTACATCTGAACAACATGTCTTTTAAAGTTTGAACTTATCTTATTGCATTTTTGAGTTATAGCAGTTTTTAAGTTTTTATTGCTCCAAAAGCCTTTTCAGCCCATGAACAGTTGTTTGTGAGTTTCGAAAAAAGTGCAAGAGCTATTCGAACCCTTTTTGCTGGGCAAGTAGGACCTGTAAATCTACACAATATATAGTTTAAAGTTTGAGTCTATCATATTAGGTTTTGGATTTATAGCTGTGTTTGTGTCTATTGCTTCTGAAGCATTTTCAGATAATTTGTGTGTTCTGAAGAAACTACAAGAGATATCTAAGCCATACTTTCTGTGCAAGAGTGGCTTGTACATCTGAACAACATGTCTTTTAAAGTTTGAACTTATCTTATTGCATTTTTGAGTTATAGCAGTTTTTAAGTTTTTATTGCTCCAAAAGCCTTTTCAGCCCATGAACAGTTGTTTGTGAGTTTCGAAAAAAGTGCAAGAGCTATTCGAACCCTTTTTGCTGGGCAAGTAGGACCTGTAAATCTACACAATATATAGTTTAAAGTTTGAGTCTATCATATTAGGTTTTGGATTTATAGCTGTTTTTGTGTCGTTTGCTTCAAAAGCATTTTCAGATAATTTGTGTGTTCTGAAGAAACTACAAGAGATATCTAAGCCATACTTTCTGTGCAAGAGGGGCTTGTACATCTGAACAACATGTCTTTTAAAGTTTGAACTTATCTTATTGCATTTTTGAGTTATAGCAGTTTTTAAGTTTTTATTGCTCCAAAAGCCTTTTCAGCCCATGAACAGTTGTTTGTGAGTTTCGAAAAAAGTGCAAGAGCTATTCGAACCCTTTTTGCTGGGCAAGTAGGACCTGTAAATCTACACAATATATAGTTTAAAGTTTGAGTCTATCATATTAGGTTTTGGATTTATAGCTGTTTTTGTGTCTATTGCTTCTGAAGCATTTTCAGATAATTTGTGTGTTCTGAAGAAACTACAAGAGATATCTAAGCCATACTTTCTGTGCAAGAGGGGCTTGTACATCTGAACAACATGTCTTTTAAAGTTTGAACTTATCTTATTGCATTTTTGAGTTATAGCAGTTTTTAAGTTTTTATTGCTCCAAAAGCCTTTTCAGCCCATGAACAGTTGTTTGTGAGTTTCGAAAAAAGTGCAAGAGCTATTCGAACCCTTTTTGCTGGGCAAGTAGGACCTGTAAATCTACACAAAATATAGTTTAAAGTTTGAGTCTATCATATTAGGTTTTGGATTTATAGCTGTTTTTGTGTCTATTGCTTCAAAAGCATTTTCAGATAATTTGTGTGTTCTGAAGAAACTACAAGAGATATCTAAGCCATACTTTCTGTGCAAGAGGGGCTTGTACATCTGAACAACATGTCTTTTAAAGTTTGAACTTATCTTATTGCATTTTTGAGTTATAGCAGTTTTTAAGTTTTTATTGCTCCAAAAGCCTTTTCAGCCCATGAACAGTTGTTTGTGAGTTTCGAAAAAAGTGCAAGAGCTATTCGAACCCTTTTTGCTGGGCAAGTAGGACCTGTAAATCTACACAATATATAGTTTAAAGTTTGAGTCTATCATATTAGGTTTTGGATTTATAGCTGTTTTTGTGTCGTTTGCTTCAAAAGCATTTTCAGATAATTTGTGTGTTCTGAAGAAACTACAAGAGATATCTAAGCCATACTTTCTGTGCAAGAGGGGCTTGTACATCTGAACAACATGTCTTTTAAAGTTTGAACTTATCTTATTGCATTTTTGAGTTATAGCAGTTTTTAAGTTTTTATTGCTCCAAAAGCCTTTTCAGCCCATGAACAGTTGTTTGTGAGTTTCGAAAAAAGTGCAAGAGCTATTCGAACCCTTTTTGCTGGGCAAGTAGGACCTGTAAATCTACACAAAATATAGTTTAAAGTTTGAGTCTATCATATTAGGTTTTGGATTTATAGCTGTTTTTGTGTCGTTTGCTTCAAAAGCATTTTCAGATAATTTGTGTGTTCTGAAGAAACTACAAGAGATATCTAAGCCATACTTTCTGTGCAAGAGGGGCTTGTACATCTGAACAACATGTCTTTTAAAGTTTGAACTTATCTTATTGCATTTTTGAGTTATAGCAGTTTTTAAGTTTTTATTGCTCCAAAAGCCTTTTCAGCCCATGAACAGTTGTTTGTGAGTTTCGAAAAAAGTGCAAGAGCTATTCGAACCCTTTTTGCTGGGCAAGTAGGACCTGTAAATCTACACAATATATAGTTTAAAGTTTGAGTCTATCATATTAGGTTTTGGATTTATAGCTGTTTTTGTGTCGTTTGCTTCAAAAGCATTTTCAGATAATTTGTGTGTTCTGAAGAAACTACAAGAGATATCTAAGCCATACTTTCTGTGCAAGAGGGGCTTGTACATCTGAACAACATGTCTTTTAAAGTTTGAACTTATCTTATTGCATTTTTGAGTTATAGCAGTTTTTACGTTTTTATTGCTCCAAAAGCCTTTTCAGCCCATGAACAGTTGTTTGTGAGTTTCGAAAAAAGTGCAAGAGCTATTCGAACCCTTTTTGCTGGGCAAGTAGGACCTGTAAATCTACACAATATATAGTTTAAAGTTTGAGTCTATCATATTAGGTTTTGGATTTATAGCTGTTTTTGTGTCTATTGCTTCTGAAGCATTTTCAGATAATTTGTGTTCTGAAGAAACTACAAGAGATATCTAAGCCATACTTTCTGTGCAAGAGGGGCTTGTACATCTGAACAACATGTCTTTTAAAGTTTGAACTTATCTTATTGCATTTTTGAGTTATAGCAGTTTTTAAGTTTTTATTGCTCCAAAAGCCTTTTCAGCCCATGAACAGTTGTTTGTGAGTTTCGAAAAAAGTGCAAGAGCTATTCGAACCCTTTTTGCTGGGCAAGTAGGACCTGTAAATCTACACAAAATATAGTTTAAAGTTTGAGTCTATCATATTAGGTTTTGGATTTATAGCTGTTTTTGTGTCTATTGCTTCAAAAGCATTTTCAGATAATTTGTGTGTTCTGAAGAAACTACAAGAGATATCTAAGCCATACTTTCTGTGCAAGAGGGGCTTGTACATCTGAACAACATGTCTTTTAAAGTTTGAACTTATCTTATTGCATTTTTGAGTTATAGCAGTTTTTAAGTTTTTATTGCTCCAAAAGCCTTTTCAGCCCATGAACAGTTGTTTGTGAGTTTCGAAAAAAGTGCAAGAGCTATTCGAACCCTTTTTGCTGGGCAAGTAGGACCTGTAAATCTACACAATATATAGTTTAAAGTTTGAGTCTATCATATTAGGTTTTGGATTTATAGCTGTTTTTGTGTCGTTTGCTTCAAAAGCATTTTCAGATAATTTGTGTGTTCTGAAGAAACTACAAGAGATATCTAAGCCATACTTTCTGTGCAAGAGGGGCTTGTACATCTGAACAACATGTCTTTTAAAGTTTGAACTTATCTTATTGCATTTTTGAGTTATAGCAGTTTTTAAGTTTTTATTGCTCCAAAAGCCTTTTCAGCCCATGAACAGTTGTTTGTGAGTTTCGAAAAAAGTGCAAGAGCTATTCGAACCCTTTTTGCTGGGCAAGTAGGACCTGTAAATCTACACAAAATATAGTTTAAAGTTTGAGTCTATCATATTAGGTTTTGGATTTATAGCTGTTTTTGTGTCGTTTGCTTCAAAAGCATTTTCAGATAATTTGTGTGTTCTGAAGAAACTACAAGAGATATCTAAGCCATACTTTCTGTGCAAGAGGGGCTTGTACATCTGAACAACATGTCTTTTAAAGTTTGAACTTATCTTATTGCATTTTTGAGTTATAGCAGTTTTTAAGTTTTTATTGCTCCAAAAGCCTTTTCAGCCCATGAACAGTTGTTTGTGAGTTTCGAAAAAAGTGCAAGAGCTATTCGAACCCTTTTTGCTGGGCAAGTAGGACCTGTAAATCTACACAATATATAGTTTAAAGTTTGAGTCTATCATATTAGGTTTTGGATTTATAGCTGTTTTTGTGTCGTTTGCTTCAAAAGCATTTTCAGATAATTTGTGTGTTCTGAAGAAACTACAAGAGATATCTAAGCCATACTTTCTGTGCAAGAGGGGCTTGTACATCTGAACAACATGTCTTTTAAAGTTTGAACTTATCTTATTGCATTTTTGAGTTATAGCAGTTTTTAAGTTTTTATTGCTCCAAAAGCCTTTTCAGCCCATGAACAGTTGTTTGTGAGTTTCGAAAAAAGTGCAAGAGCTATTCGAACCCTTTTTGCTGGGCAAGTAGGACCTGTAAATCTACACAAAATATAGTTTAAAGTTTGAGTCTATCATATTAGGTTTTGGATTTATAGCTGTTTTTGTGTCTATTGCTTCAAAAGCATTTTCAGATAATTTGTGTGTTCTGAAGAAACTACAAGAGATATCTAAGCCATACTTTCTGTGCAAGAGGGGCTTGTACATCTGAACAACATGTCTTTTAAAGTTTGAACTTATCTTATTGCATTTTTGAGTTATAGCAGTTTTTAAGTTTTTATTGCTCCAAAAGCCTTTTCAGCCCATGAACAGTTGTTTGTGAGTTTCGAAAAAAGTGCAAGAGCTATTCGAACCCTTTTTGCTGGGCAAGTAGGACCTGTAAATCTACACAATATATAGTTTAAAGTTTGAGTCTATCATATTAGGTTTTGGATTTATAGCTGTTTTTGTGTCTATTGCTTCTGAAGCATTTTCAGATAATTTGTGTGTTCTGAAGAAACTACAAGAGATATCTAAGCCATACTTTCTGTGCAAGAGGGGCTTGTACATCTGAACAACATGTCTTTTAAAGTTTGAACTTATCTTATTGCATTTTTGAGTTATAGCAGTTTTTAAGTTTTTATTGCTCCAAAAGCCTTTTCAGCCCATGAACAGTTGTTTGTGAGTTTCGAAAAAAGTGCAAGAGCTATTCGAACCCTTTTTGCTGGGCAAGTAGGACCTGTAAATCTACACAATATATAGTTTAAAGTTTGAGTCTATCATATTAGGTTTTGGATTTATAGCTGTTTTTGTGTCGTTTGCTTCAAAAGCATTTTCAGATAATTTGTGTGTTCTGAAGAAACTACAAGAGATATCTAAGCCATACTTTCTGTGCAAGAGGGGCTTGTACATCTGAACAACATGTCTTTTAAAGTTTGAACTTATCTTATTGCATTTTTGAGTTATAGCAGTTTTTAAGTTTTTATTGCTCCAAAAGCCTTTTCAGCCCATGAACAGTTGTTTGTGAGTTTCGAAAAAAGTGCAAGAGCTATTCGAACCCTTTTTGCTGGGCAAGTAGGACCTGTAAATCTACACAATATATAGTTTAAAGTTTGAGTCTATCATATTAGGTTTTGGATTTATAGCTGTTTTTGTGTCGTTTGCTTCAAAAGCATTTTCAGATAATTTGTGTGTTCTGAAGAAACTACAAGAGATATCTAAGCCATACTTTCTGTGCAAGAGGGGCTTGTACATCTGAACAACATGTCATTTAAAGTTTGAACTTATCTTATTGCATTTTTGAGTTATAGCAGTTTTTAAGTTTTTATTGCTCCAAAAGCCTTTTCAGCCCATGAACAGTTGTTTGTGAGTTTCGAAAAAAGTGCAAGAGCTATTCGAACCCTTTTTGCTGGGCAAGTAGGACCTGTAAATCTACACAAAATATAGTTTAAAGTTTGAGTCTATCATATTAGGTTTTGGATTTATAGCTGTTTTTGTGTCTATTGCTTCAAAAGCATTTTCAGATAATTTGTGTGTTCTGAAGAAACTACAAGAGATATCTAAGCCATACTTTCTGTGCAAGAGGGGCTTGTACATCTGAACAACATGTCTTTTAAAGTTTGAACTTATCTTATTGCATTTTTGAGTTATAGCAGTTTTTATGTTTTTATTGCTCCAAAAGCCTTTTCAGCCCATGAACAGTTGTTTGTGAGTTTCGAAAAAAGTGCAAGAGCTATTCGAACCCTTTTTGCTGGGCAAGTAGGACCTGTAAATCTACACAATATATAGTTTAAAGTTTGAGTCTATCATATTAGGTTTTGGATTTATAGCTGTTTTTGTGTCTATTGCTTCTGAAGCATTTTCAGATAATTTGTGTGTTCTGAAGAAACTACAAGAGATATCTAAGCCATACTTTCTGTGCAAGAGGGGCTTGTACATCTGAACAACATGTCGTTTAAAGTTTGAACTTATCTTATTGCATTTTTGAGTTATAGCAGTTTTTAAGTTTTTATTGCTCCAAAAGCCTTTTCAGCCCATGAACAGTTGTTTGTGAGTTTCGAAAAAAGTGCAAGAACTATTCGAACCCTTTTTGCTGGGCAAGTAGGACTTGTAAATCTACACAATATATAGTTTATAGTTTGAGTCTATCATATTAGGTTTTTCATTTATAGCTGTTTTTGTGTCTATTGCTTCAAAAGCATTTTCAGATAATTTGTGTGTTCTGAAGAAACTACAAGAGATATCTAAGCCATACTTTCTGTGCAAGAGGGGCTTGTACATCTGAACAACATGTCTTTTAAAGTTTGAACTTATCTTATTGCATTTTTGAGTTATAGCAGTTTTTAAGTTTTTATTGCTCCAAAAGCCTTTTCAGCCCATGAACAGTTGTTTGTGAGTTTCGAAAAAAGTGCAAGAGCTATTCGAACCCTTTTTGCTGGGCAAGTAGGACCTGTAAATCTACACAATATATAGTTTAAAGTTTGAGTCTATCATATTAGGTTTTGGATTTATAGCTGTGTTTGTGTCTATTGCTTCTGAAGCATTTTCAGATAATTTGTGTGTTCTGAAGAAACTACAAGAGATATCTAAGCCATACTTTCTGTGCAAGAGGGGCTTGTACATCTGAACAACATGTCTTTTAAAGTTTGAACTTATCTTATTGCATTTTTGAGTTATAGCAGTTTTTAAGTTTTTATTGCTCCAAAAGCCTTTTCAGCCCATGAACAGTTGTTTGTGAGTTTCGAAAAAAGTGCAAGAGCTATTCGAACCCTTTTTGCTGGGCAAGTAGGACCTGTAAATCTACACAATATATAGTTTAAAGTTTGAGTCTATCATATTAGGTTTTGGATTTATAGCTGTTTTTGTGTCTATTGCTTCAAAAGCATTTTCAGATAATTTGTGTGTTCTGAAGAAACTACAAGAGATATCTAAGCCATACTTTCTGTGCAAGAGGGGCTTGTACATCTGAACAACATGTCGTTTAAAGTTTGAACTTATCTTATTGCATTTTTGAGTTATAGCAGTTTTTAAGTTTTTATTGCTCCAAAAGCCTTTTCAGCCCATGAACAGTTGTTTGTGAGTTTCGAAAAAAGTGCAAGAGCTATTCGAACCCTTTTTGCTGGGCAAGTAGGACCTGTAAATCTACACAATATATAGTTTAAAGTTTGAGTCTATCATATTAGGTTTTGGATTTATAGCTGTGTTTGTGTCTATTGCTTCTGAAGCATTTTCAGATAATTTGTGTGTTCTGAAGAAACTACAAGAGATATCTAAGCCATACTTTCTGTGCAAGAGTGGCTTGTACATCTGAACAACATGTCTTTTAAAGTTTGAACTTATCTTATTGCATTTTTGAGTTATAGCAGTTTTTAAGTTTTTATTGCTCCAAAAGCCTTTTCAGCCCATGAACAGTTGTTTGTGAGTTTCGAAAAAAGTGCAAGAGCTATTCGAACCCTTTTTGCTGGGCAAGTAGGACCTGTAAATCTACACAATATATAGTTTAAAGTTTGAGTCTATCATATTAGGTTTTGGATTTATAGCTGTTTTTGTGTCTATTGCTTCTGAAGCATTTTCAGATAATTTGTGTGTTCTGAAGAAACTACAAGAGATATCTAAGCCATACTTTCTGTGCAAGAGGGGCTTGTACATCTGAACAACATGTCGTTTAAAGTTTGAACTTATCTTATTGCATTTTTGAGTTATAGCAGTTTTTAAGTTTTTATTGCTCCAAAAGCCTTTTCAGCCCATGAACAGTTGTTTGTGAGTTTCGAAAAAAGTGCAAGAGCTATTCGAACCCTTTTTGCTGGGCAAGTAGGACCTGTAAATCTACACAATATATAGTTTAAAGTTTGAGTCTATCATATTAGGTTTTGGATTTATAGCTGTTTTTGTGTCTATTGCTTCTGAAGCATTTTCAGATAATTTGTGTGTTCTGAAGAAACTACAAGAGATATCTAAGCCATACTTTCTGTGCAAGAGGGGCTTGTACATCTGAACAACATGTCTTTTAAAGTTTGAACTTATCTTATTGCATTTTTGAGTTATAGCAGTTTTTAAGTTTTTATTGCTCCAAAAGCCTTTTCAGCCCATGAACAGTTGTTTGTGAGTTTCGAAAAAAGTGCAAGAGCTATTCGAACCCTTTTTGCTGGGCAAGTAGGACCTGTAAATCTACACAATATATAGTTTAAAGTTTGAGTCTATCATATTAGGTTTTGGATTTATAGCTGTGTTTGTGTCTATTGCTTCTGAAGCATTTTCAGATAATTTGTGTGTTCTGAAGAAACTACAAGAGATATCTAAGCCATACTTTCTGTGCAAGAGTGGCTTGTACATCTGAACAACATGTCTTTTAAAGTTTGAACTTATCTTATTGCATTTTTGAGTTATAGCAGTTTTTAAGTTTTTATTGCTCCAAAAGCCTTTTCAGCCCATGAACAGTTGTTTGTGAGTTTCGAAAAAAGTGCAAGAGCTATTCGAACCCTTTTTGCTGGGCAAGTAGGACCTGTAAATCTACACAATATATAGTTTAAAGTTTGAGTCTATCATATTAGGTTTTGGATTTATAGCTGTTTTTGTGTCGTTTGCTTCAAAAGCATTTTCAGATAATTTGTGTGTTCTGAAGAAACTACAAGAGATATCTAAGCCATACTTTCTGTGCAAGAGGGGCTTGTACATCTGAACAACATGTCTTTTAAAGTTTGAACTTATCTTATTGCATTTTTGAGTTATAGCAGTTTTTAAGTTTTTATTGCTCCAAAAGCCTTTTCAGCCCATGAACAGTTGTTTGTGAGTTTCGAAAAAAGTGCAAGAGCTATTCGAACCCTTTTTGCTGGGCAAGTAGGACCTGTAAATCTACACAATATATAGTTTAAAGTTTGAGTCTATCATATTAGGTTTTGGATTTATAGCTGTTTTTGTGTCTATTGCTTCTGAAGCATTTTCAGATAATTTGTGTGTTCTGAAGAAACTACAAGAGATATCTAAGCCATACTTTCTGTGCAAGAGGGGCTTGTACATCTGAACAACATGTCGTTTAAAGTTTGAACATATCTTATTGCATTTTTGAGTTATAGCAGTTTTTAAGTTTTTATTGCTCCAAAAGCCTTTTCAGCCCATGAACAGTTGTTTGTGAGTTTCGAAAAAAGTGCAAGAGCTATTCGAACCCTTTTTGCTGGGCAAGTAGGACCTGTAAATCTACACAATATATAGTTTAAAGTTTGAGTCTATCATATTAGGTTTTGGATTTATAGCTGTTTTTGTGTCTATTGCTTCTGAAGCATTTTCAGATAATTTGTGTGTTCTGAAGAAACTACAAGAGATATCTAAGCCATACTTTCTGTGCAAGAGGGGCTTGTACATCTGAACAACATGTCTTTTAAAGTTTGAACTTATCTTATTGCATTTTTGAGTTATAGCAGTTTTTAAGTTTTTATTGCTCCAAAAGCCTTTTCAGCCCATGAACAGTTGTTTGTGAGTTTCGAAAAAAGTGCAAGAGCTATTCGAACCCTTTTTGCTGGGCAAGTAGGACCTGTAAATCTACACAATATATAGTTTAAAGTTTGAGTCTATCATATTAGGTTTTGGATTTATAGCTGTTTTTGTGTCGTTTGCTTCAAAAGCATTTTCAGATAATTTGTGTGTTCTGAAGAAACTACAAGAGATATCTAAGCCATACTTTCTGTGCAAGAGGGGCTTGTACATCTGAACAACATGTCTTTTAAAGTTTGAACTTATCTTATTGCATTTTTGAGTTATAGCAGTTTTTAAGTTTTTATTGCTCCAAAAGCCTTTTCAGCCCATGAACAGTTGTTTGTGAGTTTCGAAAAAAGTGCAAGAGCTATTCGAACCCTTTTTGCTGGGCAAGTAGGACCTGTAAATCTACACAAAATATAGTTTAAAGTTTGAGTCTATCATATTAGGTTTTGGATTTATAGCTGTTTTTGTGTCTATTGCTTCAAAAGCATTTTCAGATAATTTGTGTGTTCTGAAGAAACTACAAGAGATATCTAAGCCATACTTTCTGTGCAAGAGGGGCTTGTACATCTGAACAACATGTCTTTTAAAGTTTGAACTTATCTTATTGCATTTTTGAGTTATAGCAGTTTTTAAGTTTTTATTGCTCCAAAAGCCTTTTCAGCCCATGAACAGTTGTTTGTGAGTTTCGAAAAAAGTGCAAGAGCTATTCGAACCCTTTTTGCTGGGCAAGTAGGACCTGTAAATCTACACAATATATAGTTTAAAGTTTGAGTCTATCATATTAGGTTTTGGATTTATAGCTGTTTTTGTGTCTATTGCTTCTGAAGCATTTTCAGATAATTTGTGTGTTCTGAAGAAACTACAAGAGATATCTAAGCCATACTTTCTGTGCAAGAGGGGCTTGTACATCTGAACAACATGTCGTTTAAAGTTTGAACTTATCTTATTGCATTTTTGAGTTATAGCAGTTTTTAAGTTTTTATTGCTCCAAAAGCCTTTTCAGCCCATGAACAGTTGTTTGTGAGTTTCGAAAAAAGTGCAAGAACTATTCGAACCCTTTTTGCTGGGCAAGTAGGACTTGTAAATCTACACAAAATATAGTTTATAGTTTGAGTCTATCATATTAGGTTTTTCATTTATAGCTGTTTTTGTGTCTATTGCTTCAAAAGCATTTTCAGATAATTTGTGTGTTCTGAAGAAACTACAAGAGATATCTAAGCCATACTTTCTGTGCAAGAGGGGCTTGTACATCTGAACAACATGTCTTTTAAAGTTTGAACTTATCTTATTGCATTTTTGAGTTATAGCAGTTTTTAAGTTTTTATTGCTCCAAAAGCCTTTTCAGCCCATGAACAGTTGTTTGTGAGTTTCGAAAAAAGTGCAAGAGCTATTCGAACCCTTTTTGCTGGGCAAGTAGGACCTGTAAATCTACACAATATATAGTTTAAAGTTTGAGTCTATCATATTAGGTTTTGGATTTATAGCTGTGTTTGTGTCTATTGCTTCTGAAGCATTTTCAGATAATTTGTGTGTTCTGAAGAAACTACAAGAGATATCTAAGCCATACTTTCTGTGCAAGAGTGGCTTGTACATCTGAACAACATGTCTTTTAAAGTTTGAACTTATCTTATTGCATTTTTGAGTTATAGCAGTTTTTAAGTTTTTATTGCTCCAAAAGCCTTTTCAGCCCATGAACAGTTGTTTGTGAGTTTCGAAAAAAGTGCAAGAGCTATTCGAACCCTTTTTGCTGGGCAAGTAGGACCTGTAAATCTACACAATATATAGTTTAAAGTTTGAGTCTATCATATTAGGTTTTGGATTTATAGCTGTTTTTGTGTCTATTGCTTCTGAAGCATTTTCAGATAATTTGTGTGTTCTGAAGAAACTACAAGAGATATCTAAGCCATACTTTCTGTGCAAGAGGGGCTTGTACATCTGAACAACATGTCGTTTAAAGTTTGAACTTATCTTATTGCATTTTTGAGTTATAGCAGTTTTTAAGTTTTTATTGCTCCAAAAGCCTTTTCAGCCCATGAACAGTTGTTTGTGAGTTTCGAAAAAAGTGCAAGAGCTATTCGAACCCTTTTTGCTGGGCAAGTAGGACCTGTAAATCTACACAATATATAGTTTAAAGTTTGAGTCTATCATATTAGGTTTTGGATTTATAGCTGTTTTTGTGTCTATTGCTTCTGAAGCATTTTCAGATAATTTGTGTGTTCTGAAGAAACTACAAGAGATATCTAAGCCATACTTTCTGTGCAAGAGGGGCTTGTACATCTGAACAACATGTCTTTTAAAGTTTGAACTTATCTTATTGCATTTTTGAGTTATAGCAGTTTTTAAGTTTTTATTGCTCCAAAAGCCTTTTCAGCCCATGAACAGTTGTTTGTGAGTTTCGAAAAAAGTGCAAGAGCTATTCGAACCCTTTTTGCTGGGGAAGTAGGACCTGTAAATCTACACAATATATAGTTTAAAGTTTGAGTCTATCATATTAGGTTTTGGATTTATAGCTGTGTTTGTGTCTATTGCTTCTGAAGCATTTTCAGATAATTTGTGTGTTCTGAAGAAACTACAAGAGATATCTAAGCCATACTTTCTGTGCAAGAGTGGCTTGTACATCTGAACAACATGTCTTTTAAAGTTTGAACTTATCTTATTGCATTTTTGAGTTATAGCAGTTTTTAAGTTTTTATTGCTCCAAAAGCCTTTTCAGCCCATGAACAGTTGTTTGTGAGTTTCGAAAAAAGTGCAAGAGCTATTCGAACCCTTTTTGCTGGGCAAGTAGGACCTGTAAATCTACACAATATATAGTTTAAAGTTTGAGTCTATCATATTAGGTTTTGGATTTATAGCTGTTTTTGTGTCGTTTGCTTCAAAAGCATTTTCAGATAATTTGTGTGTTCTGAAGAAACTACAAGAGATATCTAAGCCATACTTTCTGTGCAAGAGGGGCTTGTACATCTGAACAACATGTCTTTTAAAGTTTGAACTTATCTTATTGCATTTTTGAGTTATAGCAGTTTTTAAGTTTTTATTGCTCCAAAAGCCTTTTCAGCCCATGAACAGTTGTTTGTGAGTTTCGAAAAAAGTGCAAGAGCTATTCGAACCCTTTTTGCTGGGCAAGTAGGACCTGTAAATCTACACAATATATAGTTTAAAGTTTGAGTCTATCATATTAGGTTTTGGATTTATAGCTGTTTTTGTGTCTATTGCTTCTGAAGCATTTTCAGATAATTTGTGTGTTCTGAAGAAACTACAAGAGATATCTAAGCCATACTTTCTGTGCAAGAGGGGCTTGTACATCTGAACAACATGTCGTTTAAAGTTTGAACTTATCTTATTGCATTTTTGAGTTATAGCAGTTTTTAAGTTTTTATTGCTCCAAAAGCCTTTTCAGCCCATGAACAGTTGTTTGTGAGTTTCGAAAAAAGTGCAAGAGCTATTCGAACCCTTTTTGCTGGGCAAGTAGGACCTGTAAATCTACACAATATATAGTTTAAAGTTTGAGTCTATCATATTAGGTTTTGGATTTATAGCTGTTTTTGTGTCTATTGCTTCTGAAGCATTTTCAGATAATTTGTGTGTTCTGAAGAAACTACAAGAGATATCTAAGCCATACTTTCTGTGCAAGAGGGGCTTGTACATCTGAACAACATGTCTTTTAAAGTTTGAACTTATCTTATTGCATTTTTGAGTTATAGCAGTTTTTAAGTTTTTATTGCTCCAAAAGCCTTTTCAGCCCATGAACAGTTGTTTGTGAGTTTCGAAAAAAGTGCAAGAGCTATTCGAACCCTTTTTGCTGGGCAAGTAGGACCTGTAAATCTACACAATATATAGTTTAAAGTTTGAGTCTATCATATTAGGTTTTGGATTTATAGCTGTTTTTGTGTCGTTTGCTTCAAAAGCATTTTCAGATAATTTGTGTGTTCTGAAGAAACTACAAGAGATATCTAAGCCATACTTTCTGTGCAAGAGGGGCTTGTACATCTGAACAACATGTCTTTTAAAGTTTGAACTTATCTTATTGCATTTTTGAGTTATAGCAGTTTTTAAGTTTTTATTGCTCCAAAAGCCTTTTCAGCCCATGAACAGTTGTTTGTGAGTTTCGAAAAAAGTGCAAGAGCTATTCGAACCCTTTTTGCTGGGCAAGTAGGACCTGTAAATCTACACAATATATAGTTTAAAGTTTGAGTCTATCATATTAGGTTTTGGATTTATAGCTGTGTTTGTGTCTATTGCTTCTGAAGCATTTTCAGATAATTTGTGTGTTCTGAAGAAACTACAAGAGATATCTAAGCCATACTTTCTGTGCAAGAGTGGCTTGTACATCTGAACAACATGTCTTTTAAAGTTTGAACTTATCTTATTGCATTTTTGAGTTATAGCAGTTTTTAAGTTTTTATTGCTCCAAAAGCCTTTTCAGCCCATGAACAGTTGTTTGTGAGTTTCGAAAAAAGTGCAAGAGCTATTCGAACCCTTTTTGCTGGGCAAGTAGGACCTGTAAATCTACACAATATATAGTTTAAAGTTTGAGTCTATCATATTAGGTTTTGGATTTATAGCTGTTTTTGTGTCTATTGCTTCTGAAGCATTTTCAGATAATTTGTGTGTTCTGAAGAAACTACAAGAGATATCTAAGCCATACTTTCTGTGCAAGAGGGGCTTGTACATCTGAACAACATGTCGTTTAAAGTTTGAACTTATCTTATTGCATTTTTGAGTTATAGCAGTTTTTAAGTTTTTATTGCTCCAAAAGCCTTTTCAGCCCATGAACAGTTGTTTGTGAGTTTCGAAAAAAGTGCAAGAGCTATTCGAACCCTTTTTGCTGGGCAAGTAGGACCTGTAAATCTACACAATATATAGTTTAAAGTTTGAGTCTATCATATTAGGTTTTGGATTTATAGCTGTTTTTGTGTCTATTGCTTCTGAAGCATTTTCAGATAATTTGTGTGTTCTGAAGAAACTACAAGAGATATCTAAGCCATACTTTCTGTGCAAGAGGGGCTTGTACATCTGAACAACATGTCTTTTAAAGTTTGAACTTATCTTATTGCATTTTTGAGTTATAGCAGTTTTTAAGTTTTTATTGCTCCAAAAGCCTTTTCAGCCCATGAACAGTTGTTTGTGAGTTTCGAAAAAAGTGCAAGAGCTATTCGAACCCTTTTTGCTGGGCAAGTAGGACCTGTAAATCTACACAATATATAGTTTAAAGTTTGAGTCTATCATATTAGGTTTTGGATTTATAGCTGTGTTTGTGTCTATTGCTTCTGAAGCATTTTCAGATAATTTGTGTGTTCTGAAGAAACTACAAGAGATATCTAAGCCATACTTTCTGTGCAAGAGTGGCTTGTACATCTGAACAACATGTCTTTTAAAGTTTGAACTTATCTTATTGCATTTTTGAGTTATAGCAGTTTTTAAGTTTTTATTGCTCCAAAAGCCTTTTCAGCCCATGAACAGTTGTTTGTGAGTTTCGAAAAAAGTGCAAGAGCTATTCGAACCCTTTTTGCTGGGCAAGTAGGACCTGTAAATCTACACAATATATAGTTTAAAGTTTGAGTCTATCATATTAGGTTTTGGATTTATAGCTGTTTTTGTGTCGTTTGCTTCAAAAGCATTTTCAGATAATTTGTGTGTTCTGAAGAAACTACAAGAGATATCTAAGCCATACTTTCTGTGCAAGAGGGGCTTGTACATCTGAACAACATGTCTTTTAAAGTTTGAACTTATCTTATTGCATTTTTGAGTTATAGCAGTTTTTAAGTTTTTATTGCTCCAAAAGCCTTTTCAGCCCATGAACAGTTGTTTGTGAGTTTCGAAAAAAGTGCAAGAGCTATTCGAACCCTTTTTGCTGGGCAAGTAGGACCTGTAAATCTACACAATATATAGTTTAAAGTTTGAGTCTATCATATTAGGTTTTGGATTTATAGCTGTTTTTGTGTCTATTGCTTCTGAAGCATTTTCAGATAATTTGTGTGTTCTGAAGAAACTACAAGAGATATCTAAGCCATACTTTCTGTGCAAGAGGGGCTTGTACATCTGAACAACATGTCGTTTAAAGTTTGAACTTATCTTATTGCATTTTTGAGTTATAGCAGTTTTTAAGTTTTTATTGCTCCAAAAGCCTTTTCAGCCCATGAACAGTTGTTTGTGAGTTTCGAAAAAAGTGCAAGAGCTATTCGAACCCTTTTTGCTGGGCAAGTAGGACCTGTAAATCTACACAATATATAGTTTAAAGTTTGAGTCTATCATATTAGGTTTTGGATTTATAGCTGTTTTTGTGTCTATTGCTTCTGAAGCATTTTCAGATAATTTGTGTGTTCTGAAGAAACTACAAGAGATATCTAAGCCATACTTTCTGTGCAAGAGGGGCTTGTACATCTGAACAACATGTCTTTTAAAGTTTGAACTTATCTTATTGCATTTTTGAGTTATAGCAGTTTTTAAGTTTTTATTGCTCCAAAAGCCTTTTCAGCCCATGAACAGTTGTTTGTGAGTTTCGAAAAAAGTGCAAGAGCTATTCGAACCCTTTTTGCTGGGCAAGTAGGACCTGTAAATCTACACAATATATAGTTTAAAGTTTGAGTCTATCATATTAGGTTTTGGATTTATAGCTGTTTTTGTGTCGTTTGCTTCAAAAGCATTTTCAGATAATTTGTGTGTTCTGAAGAAACTACAAGAGATATCTAAGCCATACTTTCTGTGCAAGAGGGGCTTGTACATCTGAACAACATGTCTTTTAAAGTTTGAACTTATCTTATTGCATTTTTGAGTTATAGCAGTTTTTAAGTTTTTATTGCTCCAAAAGCCTTTTCAGCCCATGAACAGTTGTTTGTGAGTTTCGAAAAAAGTGCAAGAGCTATTCGAACCCTTTTTGCTGGGCAAGTAGGACCTGTAAATCTACACAAAATATAGTTTAAAGTTTGAGTCTATCATATTAGGTTTTGGATTTATAGCTGTTTTTGTGTCTATTGCTTCAAAAGCATTTTCAGATAATTTGTGTGTTCTGAAGAAACTACAAGAGATATCTAAGCCATACTTTCTGTGCAAGAGGGGCTTGTACATCTGAACAACATGTCTTTTAAAGTTTGAACTTATCTTATTGCATTTTTGAGTTATAGCAGTTTTTAAGTTTTTATTGCTCCAAAAGCCTTTTCAGCCCATGAACAGTTGTTTGTGAGTTTCGAAAAAAGTGCAAGAGCTATTCGAACCCTTTTTGCTGGGCAAGTAGGACCTGTAAATCTACACAATATATAGTTTAAAGTTTGAGTCTATCATATTAGGTTTTGGATTTATAGCTGTTTTTGTGTCTATTGCTTCTGAAGCATTTTCAGATAATTTGTGTGTTCTGAAGAAACTACAAGAGATATCTAAGCCATACTTTCTGTGCAAGAGGGGCTTGTACATCTGAACAACATGTCGTTTAAAGTTTGAACTTATCTTATTGCATTTTTGAGTTATAGCAGTTTTTAAGTTTTTATTGCTCCAAAAGCCTTTTCAGCCCATGAACAGTTGTTTGTGAGTTTCGAAAAAAGTGCAAGAACTATTCGAACCCTTTTTGCTGGGCAAGTAGGACTTGTAAATCTACACAAAATATAGTTTATAGTTTGAGTCTATCATATTAGGTTTTTCATTTATAGCTGTTTTTGTGTCTATTGCTTCAAAAGCATTTTCAGATAATTTGTGTGTTCTGAAGAAACTACAAGAGATATCTAAGCCATACTTTCTGTGCAAGAGGGGCTTGTACATCTGAACAACATGTCTTTTAAAGTTTGAACTTATCTTATTGCATTTTTGAGTTATAGCAGTTTTTAAGTTTTTATTGCTCCAAAAGCCTTTTCAGCCCATGAACAGTTGTTTGTGAGTTTCGAAAAAAGTGCAAGAGCTATTCGAACCCTTTTTGCTGGGCAAGTAGGACCTGTAAATCTACACAATATATAGTTTAAAGTTTGAGTCTATCATATTAGGTTTTGGATTTATAGCTGTGTTTGTGTCTATTGCTTCTGAAGCATTTTCAGATAATTTGTGTGTTCTGAAGAAACTACAAGAGATATCTAAGCCATACTTTCTGTGCAAGAGTGGCTTGTACATCTGAACAACATGTCTTTTAAAGTTTGAACTTATCTTATTGCATTTTTGAGTTATAGCAGTTTTTAAGTTTTTATTGCTCCAAAAGCCTTTTCAGCCCATGAACAGTTGTTTGTGAGTTTCGAAAAAAGTGCAAGAGCTATTCGAACCCTTTTTGCTGGGCAAGTAGGACCTGTAAATCTACACAATATATAGTTTAAAGTTTGAGTCTATCATATTAGGTTTTGGATTTATAGCTGTTTTTGTGTCGTTTGCTTCAAAAGCATTTTCAGATAATTTGTGTGTTCTGAAGAAACTACAAGAGATATCTAAGCCATACTTTCTGTGCAAGAGGGGCTTGTACATCTGAACAACATGTCTTTTAAAGTTTGAACTTATCTTATTGCATTTTTGAGTTATAGCAGTTTTTAAGTTTTTATTGCTCCAAAAGCCTTTTCAGCCCATGAACAGTTGTTTGTGAGTTTCGAAAAAAGTGCAAGAGCTATTCGAACCCTTTTTGCTGGGCAAGTAGGACCTGTAAATCTACACAATATATAGTTTAAAGTTTGAGTCTATCATATTAGGTTTTGGATTTATAGCTGTTTTTGTGTCTATTGCTTCTGAAGCATTTTCAGATAATTTGTGTGTTCTGAAGAAACTACAAGAGATATCTAAGCCATACTTTCTGTGCAAGAGGGGCTTGTACATCTGAACAACATGTCTTTTAAAGTTTGAACTTATCTTATTGCATTTTTGAGTTATAGCAGTTTTTAAGTTTTTATTGCTCCAAAAGCCTTTTCAGCCCATGAACAGTTGTTTGTGAGTTTCGAAAAAAGTGCAAGAGCTATTCGAACCCTTTTTGCTGGGCAAGTAGGACCTGTAAATCTACACAATATATAGTTTAAAGTTTGAGTCTATCATATTAGGTTTTGGATTTATAGCTGTTTTTGTGTCGTTTGCTTCAAAAGCATTTTCAGATAATTTGTGTGTTCTGAAGAAACTACAAGAGATATCTAAGCCATACTTTCTGTGCAAGAGGGGCTTGTACATCTGAACAACATGTCTTTTAAAGTTTGAACTTATCTTATTGCATTTTTGAGTTATAGCAGTTTTTAAGTTTTTATTGCTCCAAAAGCCTTTTCAGCCCATGAACAGTTGTTTGTGAGTTTCGAAAAAAGTGCAAGAGCTATTCGAACCCTTTTTGCTGGGCAAGTAGGACCTGTAAATCTACACAAAATATAGTTTAAAGTTTGAGTCTATCATATTAGGTTTTGGATTTATAGCTGTTTTTGTGTCTATTGCTTCAAAAGCATTTTCAGATAATTTGTGTGTTCTGAAGAAACTACAAGAGATATCTAAGCCATACTTTCTGTGCAAGAGGGGCTTGTACATCTGAACAACATGTCTTTTAAAGTTTGAACTTATCTTATTGCATTTTTGAGTTATAGCAGTTTTTAAGTTTTTATTGCTCCAAAAGCCTTTTCAGCCCATGAACAGTTGTTTGTGAGTTTCGAAAAAAGTGCAAGAGCTATTCGAACCCTTTTTGCTGGGCAAGTAGGACCTGTAAATCTACACAATATATAGTTTAAAGTTTGAGTCTATCATATTAGGTTTTGGATTTATAGCTGTTTTTGTGTCTATTGCTTCTGAAGCATTTTCAGATAATTTGTGTGTTCTGAAGAAACTACAAGAGATATCTAAGCCATACTTTCTGTGCAAGAGGGGCTTGTACATCTGAACAACATGTCGTTTAAAGTTTGAACTTATCTTATTGCATTTTTGAGTTATAGCAGTTTTTAAGTTTTTATTGCTCCAAAAGCCTTTTCAGCCCATGAACAGTTGTTTGTGAGTTTCGAAAAAAGTGCAAGAACTATTCGAACCCTTTTTGCTGGGCAAGTAGGACTTGTAAATCTACACAATATATAGTTTATAGTTTGAGTCTATCATATTAGGTTTTTCATTTATAGCTGTTTTTGTGTCTATTGCTTCAAAAGCATTTTCAGATAATTTGTGTGTTCTGAAGAAACTACAAGAGATATCTAAGCCATACTTTCTGTGCAAGAGGGGCTTGTACATCTGAACAACATGTCTTTTAAAGTTTGAACTTATCTTATTGCATTTTTGAGTTATAGCAGTTTTTAAGTTTTTATTGCTCCAAAAGCCTTTTCAGCCCATGAACAGTTGTTTGTGAGTTTCGAAAAAAGTGCAAGAGCTATTCGAACCCTTTTTGCTGGGCAAGTAGGACCTGTAAATCTACACAATATATAGTTTAAAGTTTGAGTCTATCATATTAGGTTTTGGATTTATAGCTGTGTTTGTGTCTATTGCTTCTGAAGCATTTTCAGATAATTTGTGTGTTCTGAAGAAACTACAAGAGATATCTAAGCCATACTTTCTGTGCAAGAGTGGCTTGTACATCTGAACAACATGTCTTTTAAAGTTTGAACTTATCTTATTGCATTTTTGAGTTATAGCAGTTTTTAAGTTTTTATTGCTCCAAAAGCCTTTTCAGCCCATGAACAGTTGTTTGTGAGTTTCGAAAAAAGTGCAAGAGCTATTCGAACCCTTTTTGCTGGGCAAGTAGGACCTGTAAATCTACACAATATATAGTTTAAAGTTTGAGTCTATCATATTAGGTTTTGGATTTATAGCTGTTTTTGTGTCTATTGCTTCAAAAGCATTTTCAGATAATTTGTGTGTTCTGAAGAAACTACAAGAGATATCTAAGCCATACTTTCTGTGCAAGAGGGGCTTGTACATCTGAACAACATGTCTTTTAAAGTTTGAACTTATCTTATTGCATTTTTGAGTTATAGCAGTTTTTAAGTTTTTATTGCTCCAAAAGCCTTTTCAGCCCATGAACAGTTGTTTGTGAGTTTCGAAAAAAGTGCAAGAGCTATTCGAACCCTTTTTGCTGGGCAAGTAGGACCTGTAAATCTACACAATATATAGTTTAAAGTTTGAGTCTATCATATTAGGTTTTGGATTTATAGCTGTGTTTGTGTCTATTGCTTCTGAAGCATTTTCAGATAATTTGTGTGTTCTGAAGAAACTACAAGAGATATCTAAGCCATACTTTCTGTGCAAGAGTGGCTTGTACATCTGAACAACATGTCTTTTAAAGTTTGAACTTATCTTATTGCATTTTTGAGTTATAGCAGTTTTTAAGTTTTTATTGCTCCAAAAGCCTTTTCAGCCCATGAACAGTTGTTTGTGAGTTTCGAAAAAAGTGCAAGAGCTATTCGAACCCTTTTTGCTGGGCAAGTAGGACCTGTAAATCTACACAATATATAGTTTAAAGTTTGAGTCTATCATATTAGGTTTTGGATTTATAGCTGTTTTTGTGTCTATTGCTTCAAAAGCATTTTCAGATAATTTGTGTGTTCTGAAGAAACTACAAGAGATATCTAAGCCATACTTTCTGTGCAAGAGGGGCTTGTACATCTGAACAACATGTCTTTTAAAGTTTGAACTTATCTTATTGCATTTTTGAGTTATAGCAGTTTTTAAGTTTTTATTGCTCCAAAAGCCTTTTCAGCCCATGAACAGTTGTTTGTGAGTTTCGAAAAAAGTGCAAGAGCTATTCGAACCCTTTTTGCTGGGCAAGTAGGACCTGTAAATCTACACAATATATAGTTTAAAGTTTGAGTCTATCATATTAGGTTTTGGATTTATAGCTGTTTTTGTGTCTATTGCTTCTGAAGCATTTTCAGATAATTTGTGTGTTCTGAAGAAACTACAAGAGATATCTAAGCCATACTTTCTGTGCAAGAGGGGCTTGTACATCTGAACAACATGTCGTTTAAAGTTTGAACTTATCTTATTGCATTTTTGAGTTATAGCAGTTTTTAAGTTTTTATTGCTCCAAAAGCCTTTTCAGCCCATGAACAGTTGTTTGTGAGTTTCGAAAAAAGTGCAAGAGCTATTCGAACCCTTTTTGCTGGGCAAGTAGGACCTGTAAATCTACACAATATATAGTTTAAAGTTTGAGTCTATCATATTAGGTTTTGGATTTATAGCTGTTTTTGTGTCTATTGCTTCTGAAGCATTTTCAGATAATTTGTGTGTTCTGAAGAAACTACAAGAGATATCTAAGCCATACTTTCTGTGCAAGAGGGGCTTGTACATCTGAACAACATGTCTTTTAAAGTTTGAACTTATCTTATTGCATTTTTGAGTTATAGCAGTTTTTAAGTTTTTATTGCTCCAAAAGCCTTTTCAGCCCATGAACAGTTGTTTGTGAGTTTCGAAAAAAGTGCAAGAGCTATTCGAACCCTTTTTGCTGGGCAAGTAGGACCTGTAAATCTACACAATATATAGTTTAAAGTTTGAGTCTATCATATTAGGTTTTGGATTTATAGCTGTTTTTGTGTCGTTTGCTTCAAAAGCATTTTCAGATAATTTGTGTGTTCTGAAGAAACTACAAGAGATATCTAAGCCATACTTTCTGTGCAAGAGGGGCTTGTACATCTGAACAACATGTCTTTTAAAGTTTGAACTTATCTTATTGCATTTTTGAGTTATAGCAGTTTTTAAGTTTTTATTGCTCCAAAAGCCTTTTCAGCCCATGAACAGTTGTTTGTGAGTTTCGAAAAAAGTGCAAGAGCTATTCGAACCCTTTTTGCTGGGCAAGTAGGACCTGTAAATCTACACAAAATATAGTTTAAAGTTTGAGTCTATCATATTAGGTTTTGGATTTATAGCTGTTTTTGTGTCTATTGCTTCAAAAGCATTTTCAGATAATTTGTGTGTTC
Source organism: Eucyclogobius newberryi (assembly GCF_026437365.1). Taxonomy (NCBI): domain Eukaryota; kingdom Metazoa; phylum Chordata; class Actinopteri; order Gobiiformes; family Gobiidae; genus Eucyclogobius; species Eucyclogobius newberryi. The sequence continues at coordinate 385,394 of NW_027316478.1, read as the reverse complement.
TGAAGAAACTACAAGAGATATCTAAGCCATACTTTCTGTGCAAGAGGGGCTTGTACATCTGAACAACATGTCTTTTAAAGTTTGAACTTATCTTATTGCATTTTTGAGTTATAGCAGTTTTTAAGTTTTTATTGCTCCAAAAGCCTTTTCAGCCCATGAACAGTTGTTTGTGAGTTTCGAAAAAAGTGCAAGAGCTATTCGAACCCTTTTTGCTGGGCAAGTAGGACCTGTAAATCTACACAATATATAGTTTAAAGTTTGAGTCTATCATATTAGGTTTTGGATTTATAGCTGTTTTTGTGTCTATTGCTTCTGAAGCATTTTCAGATAATTTGTGTGTTCTGAAGAAACTACAAGAGATATCTAAGCCATACTTTCTGTGCAAGAGGGGCTTGTACATCTGAACAACATGTCTTTTAAAGTTTGAACTTATCTTATTGCATTTTTGAGTTATAGCAGTTTTTAAGTTTTTATTGCTCCAAAAGCCTTTTCAGCCCATGAACAGTTGTTTGTGAGTTTCGAAAAAAGTGCAAGAACTATTCGAACCCTTTTTGCTGGGCAAGTAGGACTTGTAAATCTACACAAAATATAGTTTATAGTTTGAGTCTATCATATTAGGTTTTTCATTTATAGCTGTTTTTGTGTCTATTGCTTCAAAAGCATTTTCAGATAATTTGTGTGTTCTGAAGAAACTACAAGAGATATCTAAGCCATACTTTCTGTGCAAGAGGGGCTTGTACATCTGAACAACATGTCTTTTAAAGTTTGAACTTATCTTATTGCATTTTTGAGTTATAGCAGTTTTTAAGTTTTTATTGCTCCAAAAGCCTTTTCAGCCCATGAACAGTTGTTTGTGAGTTTCGAAAAAAGTGCAAGAGCTATTCGAACCCTTTTTGCTGGGCAAGTAGGACCTGTAAATCTACACAATATATAGTTTAAAGTTTGAGTCTATCATATTAGGTTTTGGATTTATAGCTGTGTTTGTGTCTATTGCTTCTGAAGCATTTTCAGATAATTTGTGTGTTCTGAAGAAACTACAAGAGATATCTAAGCCATACTTTCTGTGCAAGAGTGGCTTGTACATCTGAACAACATGTCTTTTAAAGTTTGAACTTATCTTATTGCATTTTTGAGTTATAGCAGTTTTTAAGTTTTTATTGCTCCAAAAGCCTTTTCAGCCCATGAACAGTTGTTTGTGAGTTTCGAAAAAAGTGCAAGAGCTATTCGAACCCTTTTTGCTGGGCAAGTAGGACCTGTAAATCTACACAATATATAGTTTAAAGTTTGAGTCTATCATATTAGGTTTTGGATTTATAGCTGTTTTTGTGTCGTTTGCTTCAAAAGCATTTTCAGATAATTTGTGTGTTCTGAAGAAACTACAAGAGATATCTAAGCCATACTTTCTGTGCAAGAGGGGCTTGTACATCTGAACAACATGTCTTTTAAAGTTTGAACTTATCTTATTGCATTTTTGAGTTATAGCAGTTTTTAAGTTTTTATTGCTCCAAAAGCCTTTTCAGCCCATGAACAGTTGTTTGTGAGTTTCGAAAAAAGTGCAAGAGCTATTCGAACCCTTTTTGCTGGGCAAGTAGGACCTGTAAATCTACACAATATATAGTTTAAAGTTTGAGTCTATCATATTAGGTTTTGGATTTATAGCTGTTTTTGTGTCTATTGCTTCAAAAGCATTTTCAGATAATTTGTGTGTTCTGAAGAAACTACAAGAGATATCTAAGCCATACTTTCTGTGCAAGAGGGGCTTGTACATCTGAACAACATGTCTTTTAAAGTTTGAACTTATCTTATTGCATTTTTGAGTTATAGCAGTTTTTAAGTTTTTATTGCTCCAAAAGCCTTTTCAGCCCATGAACAGTTGTTTGTGAGTTTCGAAAAAAGTGCAAGAGCTATTCGAACCCTTTTTGCTGGGCAAGTAGGACCTGTAAATCTACACAAAATATAGTTTAAAGTTTGAGTCTATCATATTAGGTTTTGGATTTATAGCTGTTTTTGTGTCTATTGCTTCAAAAGCATTTTCAGATAATTTGTGTGTTCTGAAGAAACTACAAGAGATATCTAAGCCATACTTTCTGTGCAAGAGGGGCTTGTACATCTGAACAACATGTCTTTTAAAGTTTGAACTTATCTTATTGCATTTTTGAGTTATAGCAGTTTTTAAGTTTTTATTGCTCCAAAAGCCTTTTCAGCCCATGAACAGTTGTTTGTGAGTTTCGAAAAAAGTGCAAGAGCTATTCGAACCCTTTTTGCTGGGCAAGTAGGACCTGTAAATCTACACAATATATAGTTTAAAGTTTGAGTCTATCATATTAGGTTTTGGATTTATAGCTGTTTTTGTGTCGTTTGCTTCAAAAGCATTTTCAGATAATTTGTGTGTTCTGAAGAAACTACAAGAGATATCTAAGCCATACTTTCTGTGCAAGAGGGGCTTGTACATCTGAACAACATGTCTTTTAAAGTTTGAACTTATCTTATTGCATTTTTGAGTTATAGCAGTTTTTAAGTTTTTATTGCTCCAAAAGCCGTTTCAGCCCATGAACAGTTGTTTGTGAGTTTCGAAAAAAGTGCAAGAGCTATTCGAACCCTTTTTGCTGGGCAAGTAGGACCTGTAAATCTACACAAAATATAGTTTAAAGTTTGAGTCTATCATATTAGGTTTTGGATTTATAGCTGTTTTTGTGTCGTTTGCTTCAAAAGCATTTTCAGATAATTTGTGTGTTCTGAAGAAACTACAAGAGATATCTAAGCCATACTTTCTGTGCAAGAGGGGCTTGTACATCTGAACAACATGTCTTTTAAAGTTTGAACTTATCTTATTGCATTTTTGAGTTATAGCAGTTTTTAAGTTTTTATTGCTCCAAAAGCCTTTTCAGCCCATGAACAGTTGTTTGTGAGTTTCGAAAAAAGTGCAAGAGCTATTCGAACCCTTTTTGCTGGGCAAGTAGGACCTGTAAATCTACACAATATATAGTTTAAAGTTTGAGTCTATCATATTAGGTTTTGGATTTATAGCTGTTTTTGTGTCGTTTGCTTCAAAAGCATTTTCAGATAATTTGTGTGTTCTGAAGAAACTACAAGAGATATCTAAGCCATACTTTCTGTGCAAGAGGGGCTTGTACATCTGAACAACATGTCTTTTAAAGTTTGAACTTATCTTATTGCATTTTTGAGTTATAGCAGTTTTTAAGTTTTTATTGCTCCAAAAGCCTTTTCAGCCCATGAACAGTTGTTTGTGAGTTTCGAAAAAAGTGCAAGAGCTATTCGAACCCTTTTTGCTGGGCAAGTAGGACCTGTAAATCTACACAAAATATAGTTTAAAGTTTGAGTCTATCATATTAGGTTTTGGATTTATAGCTGTTTTTGTGTCTATTGCTTCAAAAGCATTTTCAGATAATTTGTGTGTTCTGAAGAAACTACAAGAGATATCTAAGCCATACTTTCTGTGCAAGAGGGGCTTGTACATCTGAACAACATGTCTTTTAAAGTTTGAACTTATCTTATTGCATTTTTGAGTTATAGCAGTTTTTAAGTTTTTATTGCTCCAAAAGCCTTTTCAGCCCATGAACAGTTGTTTGTGAGTTTCGAAAAAAGTGCAAGAGCTATTCGAACCCTTTTTGCTGGGCAAGTAGGACCTGTAAATCTACACAATATATAGTTTAAAGTTTGAGTCTATCATATTAGGTTTTGGATTTATAGCTGTTTTTGTGTCTATTGCTTCTGAAGCATTTTCAGATAATTTGTGTGTTCTGAAGAAACTACAAGAGATATCTAAGCCATACTTTCTGTGCAAGAGGGGCTTGTACATCTGAACAACATGTCGTTTAAAGTTTGAACTTATCTTATTGCATTTTTGAGTTATAGCAGTTTTTAAGTTTTTATTGCTCCAAAAGCCTTTTCAGCCCATGAACAGTTGTTTGTGAGTTTCGAAAAAAGTGCAAGAACTATTCGAACCCTTTTTGCTGGGCATGTAGGACTTGTAAATCTACACAATATATAGTTTATAGTTTGAGTCTATCATATTAGGTTTTTCATTTATAGCTGTTTTTGTGTCTATTGCTTCAAAAGCATTTTCAGATAATTTGTGTGTTCTGAAGAAACTACAAGAGATATCTAAGCCATACTTTCTGTGCAAGAGGGGCTTGTACATCTAAACAACATGTCTTTTAAAGTTTGAACTTATCTTATTGCATTTTTGAGTTATAGCAGTTTTTAAGTTTTTATTGCTCCAAAAGCCTTTTCAGCCCATGAACAGTTGTTTGTGAGTTTCGAAAAAAGTGCAAGAGCTATTCGAACCCTTTTTGCTGGGCAAGTAGGACCTGTAAATCTACACAATATATAGTTTAAAGTTTGAGTCTATCATATTAGGTTTTGGATTTATAGCTGTGTTTGTGTCTATTGCTTCTGAAGCATTTTCAGATAATTTGTGTGTTCTGAAGAAACTACAAGAGATATCTAAGCCATACTTTCTGTGCAAGAGGGGCTTGTACATCTGAACAACATGTCTTTTAAAGTTTGAACTTATCTTATTGCATTTTTGAGTTATAGCAGTTTTTAAGTTTTTATTGCTCCAAAAGCCTTTTCAGCCCATGAACAGTTGTTTGTGAGTTTCGAAAAAAGTGCAAGAGCTATTCGAACCCTTTTTGCTGGGCAAGTAGGACCTGTAAATCTACACAATATATAGTTTAAAGTTTGAGTCTATCATATTAGGTTTTGGATTTATAGCTGTTTTTGTGTCTATTGCTTCAAAAGCATTTTCAGATAATTTGTGTGTTCTGAAGAAACTACAAGAGATATCTAAGCCATACTTTCTGTGCAAGAGGGGCTTGTACATCTGAACAACATGTCTTTTAAAGTTTGAACTTATCTTATTGCATTTTTGAGTTATAGCAGTTTTTAAGTTTTTATTGCTCCAAAAGCCTTTTCAGCCCATGAACAGTTGTTTGTGAGTTTCGAAAAAAGTGCAAGAGCTATTCGAACCCTTTTTGCTGGGCAAGTAGGACCTGTAAATCTACACAATATATAGTTTAAAGTTTGAGTCTATCATATTAGGTTTTGGATTTATAGCTGTTTTTGTGTCTATTGCTTCTGAAGCATTTTCAGATAATTTGTGTGTTCTGAAGAAACTACAAGAGATATCTAAGCCATACTTTCTGTGCAAGAGGGGCTTGTACATCTGAACAACATGTCGTTTAAAGTTTGAACTTATCTTATTGCATTTTTGAGTTATAGCAGTTTTTAAGTTTTTATTGCTCCAAAAGCCTTTTCAGCCCACAAACAGTTGTTTGTGAGTTTCGAAAAAAGTGCAAGAGCTATTCGAACCCTTTTTGCTGGGCAAGTAGGACCTGTAAATCTACACAATATATAGTTTAAAGTTTGAGTCTATCATATTAGGTTTTGGATTTATAGCTGTTTTTGTGTCTATTGCTTCTGAAGCATTTTCAGATAATTTGTGTGTTCTGAAGAAACTACAAGAGATATCTAAGCCATACTTTCTGTGCAAGAGGGGCTTGTACATCTGAACAACATGTCTTTTAAAGTTTGAACTTATCTTATTGCATTTTTGAGTTATAGCAGTTTTTAAGTTTTTATTGCTCCAAAAGCCTTTTCAGCCCATGAACAGTTGTTTGTGAGTTTCGAAAAAAGTGCAAGAGCTATTCGAACCCTTTTTGCTGGGCAAGTAGGACCTGTAAATCTACACAATATATAGTTTAAAGTTTGAGTCTATCATATTAGGTTTTGGATTTATAGCTGTGTTTGTGTCTATTGCTTCTGAAGCATTTTCAGATAATTTGTGTGTTCTGAAGAAACTACAAGAGATATCTAAGCCATACTTTCTGTGCAAGAGTGGCTTGTACATCTGAACAACATGTCTTTTAAAGTTTGAACTTATCTTATTGCATTTTTGAGTTATAGCAGTTTTTAAGTTTTTATTGCTCCAAAAGCCTTTTCAGCCCATGAACAGTTGTTTGTGAGTTTCGAAAAAAGTGCAAGAGCTATTCGAACCCTTTTTGCTGGGCAAGTAGGACCTGTAAATCTACACAATATATAGTTTAAAGTTTGAGTCTATCATATTAGGTTTTGGATTTATAGCTGTTTTTGTGTCGTTTGCTTCAAAAGCATTTTCAGATAATTTGTGTGTTCTGAAGAAACTACAAGAGATATCTAAGCCATACTTTCTGTGCAAGAGGGGCTTGTACATCTGAACAACATGTCTTTTAAAGTTTGAACTTATCTTATTGCATTTTTGAGTTATAGCAGTTTTTAAGTTTTTATTGCTCCAAAAGCCTTTTCAGCCCATGAACAGTTGTTTGTGAGTTTCGAAAAAAGTGCAAGAGCTATTCGAACCCTTTTTGCTGGGCAAGTAGGACCTGTAAATCTACACAATATATAGTTTAAAGTTTGAGTCTATCATATTAGGTTTTGGATTTATAGCTGTTTTTGTGTCTATTGCTTCTGAAGCATTTTCAGATAATTTGTGTGTTCTGAAGAAACTACAAGAGATATCTAAGCCATACTTTCTGTGCAAGAGTGGCTTGTACATCTGAACAACATGTCTTTTAAAGTTTGAACTTATCTTATTGCATTTTTGAGTTATAGCAGTTTTTAAGTTTTTATTGCTCCAAAAGCCTTTTCAGCCCATGAACAGTTGTTTGTGAGTTTCGAAAAAAGTGCAAGAGCTATTCGAACCCTTTTTGCTGGGCAAGTAGGACCTGTAAATCTACACAATATATAGTTTAAAGTTTGAGTCTATCATATTAGGTTTTGGATTTATAGCTGTTTTTGTGTCTATTGCTTCAAAAGCATTTTCAGATAATTTGTGTGTTCTGAAGAAACTACAAGAGATATCTAAGCCATACTTTCTGTGCAAGAGGGGCTTGTACATCTGAACAACATGTCTTTTAAAGTTTGAACTTATCTTATTGCATTTTTGAGTTATAGCAGTTTTTAAGTTTTTATTGCTCCAAAAGCCTTTTCAGCCCATGAACAGTTGTTTGTGAGTTTCGAAAAAAGTGCAAGAGCTATTCGAACCCTTTTTGCTGGGCAAGTAGGACCTGTAAATCTACACAATATATAGTTTAAAGTTTGAATCTATCATATTAGGTTTTGGATTTATAGCTGTTTTTGTGTCTATTGCTTCTGAAGCATTTTCAGATAATTTGTGTGTTCTGAAGAAACTACAAGAGATATCTAAGCCATACTTTCTGTGCAAGAGGGGCTTGTACATCTGAACAACATGTCTTTTAAAGTTTGAACTTATCTTATTGCATTTTTGAGTTATAGCAGTTTTTAAGTTTTTATTGCTCCAAAAGCCTTTTCAGCCCATGAACAGTTGTTTGTGAGTTTCGAAAAAAGTGCAAGAGCTATTCGAACCCTTTTTGCTGGGCAAGTAGGACCTGTAAATCTACACAATATATAGTTTAAAGTTTGAGTCTATCATATTAGGTTTTGGATTTATAGCTGTTTTTGTGTCGTTTGCTTCAAAAGCATTTTCAGATAATTTGTGTGTTCTGAAGAAACTACAAGAGATATCTAAGCCATACTTTCTGTGCAAGAGGGGCTTGTACATCTGAACAACATGTCTTTTAAAGTTTGAACTTATCTTATTGCATTTTTGAGTTATAGCAGTTTTTAAGTTTTTATTGCTCCAAAAGCCTTTTCAGCCCATGAACAGTTGTTTGTGAGTTTCGAAAAAAGTGCAAGAGCTATTCGAACCCTTTTTGCTGGGCAAGTAGGACCTGTAAATCTACACAATATATAGTTTAAAGTTTGAGTCTATCATATTAGGTTTTGGATTTATAGCTGTTTTTGTGTCTATTGCTTCTGAAGCATTTTCAGATAATTTGTGTGTTCTGAAGAAACTACAAGAGATATCTAAGCCATACTTTCTGTGCAAGAGGGGCTTGTACATCTGAACAACATGTCTTTTAAAGTTTGAACTTATCTTATTGCATTTTTGAGTTATAGCAGTTTTTAAGTTTTTATTGCTCCAAAAGCCTTTTCAGCCCATGAACAGTTGTTTGTGAGTTTCGAAAAAAGTGCAAGAGCTATTCGAACCCTTTTTGCTGGGCAAGTAGGACCTGTAAATCTACACAAAATATAGTTTAAAGTTTGAGTCTATCATATTAGGTTTTGGATTTATAGCTGTTTTTGTGTCTATTGCTTCAAAAGCATTTTCAGATAATTTGTGTGTTCTGAAGAAACTACAAGAGATATCTAAGCCATACTTTCTGTGCAAGAGGGGCTTGTACATCTGAACAACATGTCTTTTAAAGTTTGAACTTATCTTATTGCATTTTTGAGTTATAGCAGTTTTTAAGTTTTTATTGCTCCAAAAGCCTTTTCAGCCCATGAACAGTTGTTTGTGAGTTTCGAAAAAAGTGCAAGAGCTATTCGAACCCTTTTTGCTGGGCAAGTAGGACCTGTAAATCTACACAATATATAGTTTAAAGTTTGAGTCTATCATATTAGGTTTTGGATTTATAGCTGTTTTTGTGTCTATTGCTTCTGAAGCATTTTCAGATAATTTGTGTGTTCTGAAGAAACTACAAGAGATATCTAAGCCATACTTTCTGTGCAAGAGGGGCTTGTACATCTGAACAACATGTCTTTTAAAGTTTGAACTTATCTTATTGCATTTTTGAGTTATAGCAGTTTTTAAGTTTTTATTGCTCCAAAAGCCTTTTCAGCCCATGAACAGTTGTTTGTGAGTTTCGAAAAAAGTGCAAGAACTATTCGAACCCTTTTTGCTGGGCAAGTAGGACTTGTAAATCTACACAAAATATAGTTTATAGTTTGAGTCTATCATATTAGGTTTTTCATTTATAGCTGTTTTTGTGTCTATTGCTTCAAAAGCATTTTCAGATAATTTGTGTGTTCTGAAGAAACTACAAGAGATATCTAAGCCATACTTTCTGTGCAAGAGGGGCTTGTACATCTGAACAACATGTCTTTTAAAGTTTGAACTTATCTTATTGCATTTTTGAGTTATAGCAGTTTTTAAGTTTTTATTGCTCCAAAAGCCTTTTCAGCCCATGAACAGTTGTTTGTGAGTTTCGAAAAAAGTGCAAGAGCTATTCGAACCCTTTTTGCTGGGCAAGTAGGACCTGTAAATCTACACAATATATAGTTTAAAGTTTGAGTCTATCATATTAGGTTTTGGATTTATAGCTGTGTTTGTGTCTATTGCTTCTGAAGCATTTTCAGATAATTTGTGTGTTCTGAAGAAACTACAAGAGATATCTAAGCCATACTTTCTGTGCAAGAGTGGCTTGTACATCTGAACAACATGTCTTTTAAAGTTTGAACTTATCTTATTGCATTTTTGAGTTATAGCAGTTTTTAAGTTTTTATTGCTCCAAAAGCCTTTTCAGCCCATGAACAGTTGTTTGTGAGTTTCGAAAAAAGTGCAAGAGCTATTCGAACCCTTTTTGCTGGGCAAGTAGGACCTGTAAATCTACACAATATATAGTTTAAAGTTTGAGTCTATCATATTAGGTTTTGGATTTATAGCTGTTTTTGTGTCGTTTGCTTCAAAAGCATTTTCAGATAATTTGTGTGTTCTGAAGAAACTACAAGAGATATCTAAGCCATACTTTCTGTGCAAGAGGGGCTTGTACATCTGAACAACATGTCTTTTAAAGTTTGAACTTATCTTATTGCATTTTTGAGTTATAGCAGTTTTTAAGTTTTTATTGCTCCAAAAGCCTTTTCAGCCCATGAACAGTTGTTTGTGAGTTTCGAAAAAAGTGCAAGAGCTATTCGAACCCTTTTTGCTGGGCAAGTAGGACCTGTAAATCTACACAATATATAGTTTAAAGTTTGAGTCTATCATATTAGGTTTTGGATTTATAGCTGTTTTTGTGTCTATTGCTTCAAAAGCATTTTCAGATAATTTGTGTGTTCTGAAGAAACTACAAGAGATATCTAAGCCATACTTTCTGTGCAAGAGGGGCTTGTACATCTGAACAACATGTCTTTTAAAGTTTGAACTTATCTTATTGCATTTTTGAGTTATAGCAGTTTTTAAGTTTTTATTGCTCCAAAAGCCTTTTCAGCCCATGAACAGTTGTTTGTGAGTTTCGAAAAAAGTGCAAGAGCTATTCGAACCCTTTTTGCTGGGCAAGTAGGACCTGTAAATCTACACAAAATATAGTTTAAAGTTTGAGTCTATCATATTAGGTTTTGGATTTATAGCTGTTTTTGTGTCTATTGCTTCAAAAGCATTTTCAGATAATTTGTGTGTTCTGAAGAAACTACAAGAGATATCTAAGCCATACTTTCTGTGCAAGAGGGGCTTGTACATCTGAACAACATGTCTTTTAAAGTTTGAACTTATCTTATTGCATTTTTGAGTTATAGCAGTTTTTAAGTTTTTATTGCTCCAAAAGCCTTTTCAGCCCATGAACAGTTGTTTGTGAGTTTCGAAAAAAGTGCAAGAGCTATTCGAACCCTTTTTGCTGGGCAAGTAGGACCTGTAAATCTACACAATATATAGTTTAAAGTTTGAGTCTATCATATTAGGTTTTGGATTTATAGCTGTTTTTGTGTCGTTTGCTTCAAAAGCATTTTCAGATAATTTGTGTGTTCTGAAGAAACTACAAGAGATATCTAAGCCATACTTTCTGTGCAAGAGGGGCTTGTACATCTGAACAACATGTCTTTTAAAGTTTGAACTTATCTTATTGCATTTTTGAGTTATAGCAGTTTTTAAGTTTTTATTGCTCCAAAAGCCTTTTCAGCCCATGAACAGTTGTTTGTGAGTTTCGAAAAAAGTGCAAGAGCTATTCGAACCCTTTTTGCTGGGCAAGTAGGACCTGTAAATCTACACAAAATATAGTTTAAAGTTTGAGTCTATCATATTAGGTTTTGGATTTATAGCTGTTTTTGTGTCGTTTGCTTCAAAAGCATTTTCAGATAATTTGTGTGTTCTGAAGAAACTACAAGAGATATCTAAGCCATACTTTCTGTGCAAGAGGGGCTTGTACATCTGAACAACATGTCTTTTAAAGTTTGAACTTATCTTATTGCATTTTTGAGTTATAGCAGTTTTTAAGTTTTTATTGCTCCAAAAGCCTTTTCAGCCCATGAACAGTTGTTTGTGAGTTTCGAAAAAAGTGCAAGAGCTATTCGAACCCTTTTTGCTGGGCAAGTAGGACCTGTAAATCTACACAATATATAGTTTAAAGTTTGAGTCTATCATATTAGGTTTTGGATTTATAGCTGTTTTTGTGTCGTTTGCTTCAAAAGCATTTTCAGATAATTTGTGTGTTCTGAAGAAACTACAAGAGATATCTAAGCCATACTTTCTGTGCAAGAGGGGCTTGTACATCTGAACAACATGTCTTTTAAAGTTTGAACTTATCTTATTGCATTTTTGAGTTATAGCAGTTTTTAAGTTTTTATTGCTCCAAAAGCCTTTTCAGCCCATGAACAGTTGTTTGTGAGTTTCGAAAAAAGTGCAAGAGCTATTCGAACCCTTTTTGCTGGGCAAGTAGGACCTGTAAATCTACACAAAATATAGTTTAAAGTTTGAGTCTATCATATTAGGTTTTGGATTTATAGCTGTTTTTGTGTCTATTGCTTCAAAAGCATTTTCAGATAATTTGTGTGTTCTGAAGAAACTACAAGAGATATCTAAGCCATACTTTCTGTGCAAGAGGGGCTTGTACATCTGAACAACATGTCTTTTAAAGTTTGAACTTATCTTATTGCATTTTTGAGTTATAGCAGTTTTTAAGTTTTTATTGCTCCAAAAGCCTTTTCAGCCCATGAACAGTTGTTTGTGAGTTTCGAAAAAAGTGCAAGAGCTATTCGAACCCTTTTTGCTGGGCAAGTAGGACCTGTAAATCTACACAATATATAGTTTAAAGTTTGAGTCTATCATATTAGGTTTTGGATTTATAGCTGTTTTTGTGTCTATTGCTTCTGAAGCATTTTCAGATAATTTGTGTGTTCTGAAGAAACTACAAGAGATATCTAAGCCATACTTTCTGTGCAAGAGGGGCTTGTACATCTGAACAACATGTCGTTTAAAGTTTGAACTTATCTTATTGCATTTTTGAGTTATAGCAGTTTTTAAGTTTTTATTGCTCCAAAAGCCTTTTCAGCCCATGAACAGTTGTTTGTGAGTTTCGAAAAAAGTGCAAGAACTATTCGAACCCTTTTTGCTGGGCAAGTAGGACTTGTAAATCTACACAATATATAGTTTATAGTTTGAGTCTATCATATTAGGTTTTTCATTTATAGCTGTTTTTGTGTCTATTGCTTCAAAAGCATTTTCAGATAATTTGTGTGTTCTGAAGAAACTACAAGAGATATCTAAGCCATACTTTCTGTGCAAGAGGGGCTTGTACATCTGAACAACATGTCTTTTAAAGTTTGAACTTATCTTATTGCATTTTTGAGTTATAGCAGTTTTTAAGTTTTTATTGCTCCAAAAGCCTTTTCAGCCCATGAACAGTTGTTTGTGAGTTTCGAAAAAAGTGCAAGAGCTATTCGAACCCTTTTTGCTGGGCAAGTAGGACCTGTAAATCTACACAATATATAGTTTAAAGTTTGAGTCTATCATATTAGGTTTTGGATTTATAGCTGTGTTTGTGTCTATTGCTTCTGAAGCATTTTCAGATAATTTGTGTGTTCTGAAGAAACTACAAGAGATATCTAAGCCATACTTTCTGTGCAAGAGGGGCTTGTACATCTGAACAACATGTCTTTTAAAGTTTGAACTTATCTTATTGCATTTTTGAGTTATAGCAGTTTTTAAGTTTTTATTGCTCCAAAAGCCTTTTCAGCCCATGAACAGTTGTTTGTGAGTTTCGAAAAAAGTGCAAGAGCTATTCGAACCCTTTTTGCTGGGCAAGTAGGACCTGTAAATCTACACAATATATAGTTTAAAGTTTGAGTCTATCATATTAGGTTTTGGATTTATAGCTGTTTTTGTGTCTATTGCTTCAAAAGCATTTTCAGATAATTTGTGTGTTCTGAAGAAACTACAAGAGATATCTAAGCCATACTTTCTGTGCAAGAGGGGCTTGTACATCTGAACAACATGTCTTTTAAAGTTTGAACTTATCTTATTGCATTTTTGAGTTATAGCAGTTTTTAAGTTTTTATTGCTCCAAAAGCCTTTTCAGCCCATGAACAGTTGTTTGTGAGTTTCGAAAAAAGTGCAAGAGCTATTCGAACCCTTTTTGCTGGGCAAGTAGGACCTGTAAATCTACACAATATATAGTTTAAAGTTTGAGTCTATCATATTAGGTTTTGGATTTATAGCTGTTTTTGTGTCTATTGCTTCTGAAGCATTTTCAGATAATTTGTGTGTTCTGAAGAAACTACAAGAGATATCTAAGCCATACTTTCTGTGCAAGAGGGGCTTGTACATCTGAACAACATGTCGTTTAAAGTTTGAACTTATCTTATTGCATTTTTGAGTTATAGCAGTTTTTAAGTTTTTATTGCTCCAAAAGCCTTTTCAGCCCATGAACAGTTGTTTGTGAGTTTCGAAAAAAGTGCAAGAGCTATTCGAACCCTTTTTGCTGGGCAAGTAGGACCTGTAAATCTACACAATATATAGTTTAAAGTTTGAGTCTATCATATTAGGTTTTGGATTTATAGCTGTTTTTGTGTCTATTGCTTCTGAAGCATTTTCAGATAATTTGTGTGTTCTGAAGAAACTACAAGAGATATCTAAGCCATACTTTCTGTGCAAGAGGGGCTTGTACATCTGAACAACATGTCTTTTAAAGTTTGAACTTATCTTATTGCATTTTTGAGTTATAGCAGTTTTTAAGTTTTTATTGCTCCAAAAGCCTTTTCAGCCCATGAACAGTTGTTTGTGAGTTTCGAAAAAAGTGCAAGAGCTATTCGAACCCTTTTTGCTGGGCAAGTAGGACCTGTAAATCTACACAATATATAGTTTAAAGTTTGAGTCTATCATATTAGGTTTTGGATTTATAGCTGTGTTTGTGTCTATTGCTTCTGAAGCATTTTCAGATAATTTGTGTGTTCTGAAGAAACTACAAGAGATATCTAAGCCATACTTTCTGTGCAAGAGTGGCTTGTACATCTGAACAACATGTCTTTTAAAGTTTGAACTTATCTTATTGCATTTTTGAGTTATAGCAGTTTTTAAGTTTTTATTGCTCCAAAAGCCTTTTCAGCCCATGAACAGTTGTTTGTGAGTTTCGAAAAAAGTGCAAGAGCTATTCGAACCCTTTTTGCTGGGCAAGTAGGACCTGTAAATCTACACAATATATAGTTTAAAGTTTGAGTCTATCATATTAGGTTTTGGATTTATAGCTGTTTTTGTGTCTATTGCTTCAAAAGCATTTTCAGATAATTTGTGTGTTCTGAAGAAACTACAAGAGATATCTAAGCCATACTTTCTGTGCAAGAGGGGCTTGTACATCTGAACAACATGTCTTTTAAAGTTTGAACTTATCTTATTGCATTTTTGAGTTATAGCAGTTTTTAAGTTTTTATTGCTCCAAAAGCCTTTTCAGCCCATGAACAGTTGTTTGTGAGTTTCGAAAAAAGTGCAAGAGCTATTCGAACCCTTTTTGCTGGGCAAGTAGGACCTGTAAATCTACACAATATATAGTTTAAAGTTTGAGTCTATCATATTAGGTTTTGGATTTATAGCTGTTTTTGTGTCTATTGCTTCTGAAGCATTTTCAGATAATTTGTGTGTTCTGAAGAAACTACAAGAGATATCTAAGCCATACTTTCTGTGCAAGAGGGGCTTGTACATCTGAACAACATGTCTTTTAAAGTTTGAACTTATCTTATTGCATTTTTGAGTTATAGCAGTTTTTAAGTTTTTATTGCTCCAAAAGCCTTTTCAGCCCATGAACAGTTGTTTGTGAGTTTCGAAAAAAGTGCAAGAGCTATTCGAACCCTTTTTGCTGGGCAAGTAGGACCTGTAAATCTACACAAAATATAGTTTAAAGTTTGAGTCTATCATATTAGGTTTTGGATTTATAGCTGTTTTTGTGTCTATTGCTTCAAAAGCATTTTCAGATAATTTGTGTGTTCTGAAGAAACTACAAGAGATATCTAAGCCATACTTTCTGTGCAAGAGGGGCTTGTACATCTGAACAACATGTCTTTTAAAGTTTGAACTTATCTTATTGCATTTTTGAGTTATAGCAGTTTTTAAGTTTTTATTGCTCCAAAAGCCTTTTCAGCCCATGAACAGTTGTTTGTGAGTTTCGAAAAAAGTGCAAGAGCTATTCGAACCCTTTTTGCTGGGCAAGTAGGACCTGTAAATCTACACAATATATAGTTTAAAGTTTGAGTCTATCATATTAGGTTTTGGATTTATAGCTGTTTTTGTGTCGTTTGCTTCAAAAGCATTTTCAGATAATTTGTGTGTTCTGAAGAAACTACAAGAGATATCTAAGCCATACTTTCTGTGCAAGAGGGGCTTGTACATCTGAACAACATGTCTTTTAAAGTTTGAACTTATTTTATTGCATTTTTGAGTTATAGCAGTTTTTAAGTTTTTATTGCTCCAAAAGCCTTTTCAGCCCATGAACAGTTGTTTGTGAGTTTCGAAAAAAGTGCAAGAGCTATTCGAACCCTTTTTGCTGGGCAAGTAGGACCTGTAAATCTACACAAAATATAGTTTAAAGTTTGAGTCTATCATATTAGGTTTTGGATTTATAGCTGTTTTTGTGTCGTTTGCTTCAAAAGCATTTTCAGATAATTTGTGTGTTCTGAAGAAACTACAAGAGATATCTAAGCCATACTTTCTGTGCAAGAGGGGCTTGTACATCTGAACAACATGTCTTTTAAAGTTTGAACTTATCTTATTGCATTTTTGAGTTATAGCAGTTTTTAAGTTTTTATTGCTCCAAAAGCCTTTTCAGCCCATGAACAGTTGTTTGTGAGTTTCGAAAAAAGTGCAAGAGCTATTCGAACCCTTTTTGCTGGGCAAATAGGACCTGTAAATCTACACAATATATAGTTTAAAGTTTGAGTCTATCATATTAGGTTTTGGATTTATAGCTGTTTTTGTGTCGTTTGCTTCAAAAGCATTTTCAGATAATTTGTGTGTTCTGAAGAAACTACAAGAGATATCTAAGCCATACTTTCTGTGCAAGAGGGGCTTGTACATCTGAACAACATGTCTTTTAAAGTTTGAACTTATCTTATTGCATTTTTGAGTTATAGCAGTTTTTAAGTTTTTATTGCTCCAAAAGCCTTTTCAGCCCATGAACAGTTGTTTGTGAGTTTCGAAAAAAGTGCAAGAGCTATTCGAACCCTTTTTGCTGGGCAAGTAGGACCTGTAAATCTACACAAAATATAGTTTAAAGTTTGAGTCTATCATATTAGGTTTTGGATTTATAGCTGTTTTTGTGTCTATTGCTTCAAAAGCATTTTCAGATAATTTGTGTGTTCTGAAGAAACTACAAGAGATATCTAAGCCATACTTTCTGTGCAAGAGGGGCTTGTACATCTGAACAACATGTCTTTTAAAGTTTGAACTTATCTTATTGCATTTTTGAGTTATAGCAGTTTTTAAGTTTTTATTGCTCCAAAAGCCTTTTCAGCCCATGAACAGTTGTTTGTGAGTTTCGAAAAAAGTGCAAGAGCTATTCGAACCCTTTTTGCTGGGCAAGTAGGACCTGTAAATCTACACAATATATAGTTTAAAGTTTGAGTCTATCATATTAGGTTTTGGATTTATAGCTGTTTTTGTGTCTATTGCTTCTGAAGCATTTTCAGATAATTTGTGTGTTCTGAAGAAACTACAAGAGATATCTAAGCCATACTTTCTGTGCAAGAGGGGCTTGTACATCTGAACAACATGTCGTTTAAAGTTTGAACTTATCTTATTGCATTTTTGAGTTATAGCAGTTTTTAAGTTTTTATTGCTCCAAAAGCCTTTTCAGCCCATGAACAGTTGTTTGTGAGTTTCGAAAAAAGTGCAAGAACTATTCGAACCCTTTTTGCTGGGCAAGTAGGACTTGTAAATCTACACAATATATAGTTTATAGTTTGAGTCTATCATATTAGGTTTTTCATTTATAGCTGTTTTTGTGTCTATTGCTTCAAAAGCATTTTCAGATAATTTGTGTGTTCTGAAGAAACTACAAGAGATATCTAAGCCATACTTTCTGTGCAAGAGGGGCTTGTACATCTGAACAACATGTCTTTTAAAGTTTGAACTTATCTTATTGCATTTTTGAGTTATAGCAGTTTTTAAGTTTTTATTGCTCCAAAAGCCTTTTCAGCCCATGAACAGTTGTTTGTGAGTTTCGAAAAAAGTGCAAGAGCTATTCGAACCCTTTTTGCTGGGCAAGTAGGACCTGTAAATCTACACAATATATAGTTTAAAGTTTGAGTCTATCATATTAGGTTTTGGATTTATAGCTGTGTTTGTGTCTATTGCTTCTGAAGCATTTTCAGATAATTTGTGTGTTCTGAAGAAACTACAAGAGATATCTAAGCCATACTTTCTGTGCAAGAGGGGCTTGTACATCTGAACAACATGTCTTTTAAAGTTTGAACTTATCTTATTGCATTTTTGAGTTATAGCAGTTTTTAAGTTTTTATTGCTCCAAAAGCCTTTTCAGCCCATGAACAGTTGTTTGTGAGTTTCGAAAAAAGTGCAAGAGCTATTCGAACCCTTTTTGCTGGGCAAGTAGGACCTGTAAATCTACACAATATATAGTTTAAAGTTTGAGTCTATCATATTAGGTTTTGGATTTATAGCTGTTTTTGTGTCTATTGCTTCAAAAGCATTTTCAGATAATTTGTGTGTTCTGAAGAAACTACAAGAGATATCTAAGCCATACTTTCTGTGCAAGAGGGGCTTGTACATCTGAACAACATGTCTTTTAAAGTTTGAACTTATCTTATTGCATTTTTGAGTTATAGCAGTTTTTAAGTTTTTATTGCTCCAAAAGCCTTTTCAGCCCATGAACAGTTGTTTGTGAGTTTCGAAAAAAGTGCAAGAGCTATTCGAACCCTTTTTGCTGGGCAAGTAGGACCTGTAAATCTACACAATATATAGTTTAAAGTTTGAGTCTATCATATTAGGTTTTGGATTTATAGCTGTGTTTGTGTCTATTGCTTCTGAAGCATTTTCAGATAATTTGTGTGTTCTGAAGAAACTACAAGAGATATCTAAGCCATACTTTCTGTGCAAGAGTGGCTTGTACATCTGAACAACATGTCTTTTAAAGTTTGAACTTATCTTATTGCATTTTTGAGTTATAGCAGTTTTTAAGTTTTTATTGCTCCAAAAGCCTTTTCAGCCCATGAACAGTTGTTTGTGAGTTTCGAAAAAAGTGCAAGAGCTATTCGAACCCTTTTTGCTGGGCAAGTAGGACCTGTAAATCTACACAATATATAGTTTAAAGTTTGAGTCTATCATATTAGGTTTTGGATTTATAGCTGTTTTTGTGTCTATTGCTTCAAAAGCATTTTCAGATAATTTGTGTGTTCTGAAGAAACTACAAGAGATATCTAAGCCATACTTTCTGTGCAAGAGGGGCTTGTACATCTGAACAACATGTCTTTTAAAGTTTGAACTTATCTTATTGCATTTTTGAGTTATAGCAGTTTTTAAGTTTTTATTGCTCCAAAAGCCTTTTCAGCCCATGAACAGTTGTTTGTGAGTTTCGAAAAAAGTGCAAGAGCTATTCGAACCCTTTTTGCTGGGCAAGTAGGACCTGTAAATCTACACAATATATAGTTTAAAGTTTGAGTCTATCATATTAGGTTTTGGATTTATAGCTGTTTTTGTGTCTATTGCTTCTGAAGCATTTTCAGATAATTTGTGTGTTCTGAAGAAACTACAAGAGATATCTAAGCCATACTTTCTGTGCAAGAGGGGCTTGTACATCTGAACAACATGTCGTTTAAAGTTTGAACTTATCTTATTGCATTTTTGAGTTATAGCAGTTTTTAAGTTTTTATTGCTCCAAAAGCCTTTTCAGCCCATGAACAGTTGTTTGTGAGTTTCGAAAAAAGTGCAAGAGCTATTCGAACCCTTTTTGCTGGGCAAGTAGGACCTGTAAATCTACACAATATATAGTTTAAAGTTTGAGTCTATCATATTAGGTTTTGGATTTATAGCTGTTTTTGTGTCTATTGCTTCTGAAGCATTTTCAGATAATTTGTGTGTTCTGAAGAAACTACAAGAGATATCTAAGCCATACTTTCTGTGCAAGAGGGGCTTGTACATCTGAACAACATGTCTTTTAAAGTTTGAACTTATCTTATTGCATTTTTGAGTTATAGCAGTTTTTAAGTTTTTATTGCTCCAAAAGCCTTTTCAGCCCATGAACAGTTGTTTGTGAGTTTCGAAAAAAGTGCAAGAGCTATTCGAACCCTTTTTGCTGGGCAAGTAGGACCTGTAAATCTACACAATATATAGTTTAAAGTTTGAGTCTATCATATTAGGTTTTGGATTTATAGCTGTGTTTGTGTCTATTGCTTCTGAAGCATTTTCAGTTAATTTGTGTGTTCTGAAGAAACTACAAGAGATATCTAAGCCATACTTTCTGTGCAAGAGTGGCTTGTACATCTGAACAACATGTCTTTTAAAGTTTGAACTTATCTTATTGCATTTTTGAGTTATAGCAGTTTTTAAGTTTTTATTGCTCCAAAAGCCTTTTCAGCCCATGAACAGTTGTTTGTGAGTTTCGAAAAAAGTGCAAGAGCTATTCGAACCCTTTTTGCTGGGCAAGTAGGACCTGTAAATCTACACAATATATAGTTTAAAGTTTGAGTCTATCATATTAGGTTTTGGATTTATAGCTGTTTTTGTGTCGTTTGCTTCAAAAGCATTTTCAGATAATTTGTGTGTTCTGAAGAAACTACAAGAGATATCTAAGCCATACTTTCTGTGCAAGAGGGGCTTGTACATCTGAACAACATGTCTTTTAAAGTTTGAACTTATCTTATTGCATTTTTGAGTTATAGCAGTTTTTAAGTTTTTATTGCTCCAAAAGCCTTTTCAGCCCATGAACAGTTGTTTGTGAGTTTCGAAAAAAGTGCAAGAGCTATTCGAACCCTTTTTGCTGGGCAAGTAGGACCTGTAAATCTACACAATATATAGTTTAAAGTTTGAGTCTATCATATTAGGTTTTGGATTTATAGCTGTTTTTGTGTCTATTGCTTCTGAAGCATTTTCAGATAATTTGTGTGTTCTGAAGAAACTACAAGAGATATCTAAGCCATACTTTCTGTGCAAGAGGGGCTTGTACATCTGAACAACATGTCTTTTAAAGTTTGAACTTATCTTATTGCATTTTTGAGTTATAGCAGTTTTTAAGTTTTTATTGCTCCAAAAGCCTTTTCAGCCCATGAACAGTTGTTTGTGAGTTTCGAAAAAAGTGCAAGAGCTATTCGAACCCTTTTTGCTGGGCAAGTAGGACCTGTAAATCTACACAAAATATAGTTTAAAGTTTGAGTCTATCATATTAGGTTTTGGATTTATAGCTGTTTTTGTGTCTATTGCTTCAAAAGCATTTTCAGATAATTTGTGTGTTCTGAAGAAACTACAAGAGATATCTAAGCCATACTTTCTGTGCAAGAGGGGCTTGTACATCTGAACAACATGTCTTTTAAAGTTTGAACTTATCTTATTGCATTTTTGAGTTATAGCAGTTTTTAAGTTTTTATTGCTCCAAAAGCCTTTTCAGCCCATGAACAGTTGTTTGTGAGTTTCGAAAAAAGTGCAAGAGCTATTCGAACCCTTTTTGCTGGGCAAGTAGGACCTGTAAATCTACACAATATATAGTTTAAAGTTTGAGTCTATCATATTAGGTTTTTGGATTTATAGCTGTTTTTGTGTCGTTTGCTTCAAAAGCATTTTCAGATAATTTGTGTGTTCTGAAGAAACTACAAGAGATATCTAAGCCATACTTTCTGTGCAAGAGGGGCTTGTACATCTGAACAACATGTCTTTTAAAGTTTGAACTTATCTTATTGCATTTTTGAGTTATAGCAGTTTTTAAGTTTTTATTGCTCCAAAAGCCTTTTCAGCCCATGAACAGTTGTTTGTGAGTTTCGAAAAAAGTGCAAGAGCTATTCGAACCCTTTTTGCTGGGCAAGTAGGACCTGTAAATCTACACAAAATATAGTTTAAAGTTTGAGTCTATCATATTAGGTTTTGGATTTATAGCTGTTTTTGTGTCTATTGCTTCTGAAGCATTTTCAGATAATTTGTGTGTTCTGAAGAAACTACAAGAGATATCTAAGCCATACTTTCTGTGCAAGAGGGGCTTGTACATCTGAACAACATGTCGTTTAAAGTTTGAACTTATCTTATTGCATTTTTGAGTTATAGCAGTTTTTAAGTTTTTATTGCTCCAAAAGCCTTTTCAGCCCATGAACAGTTGTTTGTGAGTTTCGAAAAAAGTGCAAGAGCTATTCGAACCCTTTTTGCTGGGCAAGTAGGACCTGTAAATCTACACAATATATAGTTTAAAGTTTGAGTCTATCATATTAGGTTTTGGATTTATAGCTGTTTTTGTGTCTATTGCTTCTGAAGCATTTTCAGATAATTTGTGTGTTCTGAAGAAACTACAAGAGATATCTAAGCCATACTTTCTGTGCAAGAGGGGCTTGTACATCTGAACAACATGTCTTTTAAAGTTTGAACTTATCTTATTGCATTTTTGAGTTATAGCAGTTTTTAAGTTTTTATTGCTCCAAAAGCCTTTTCAGCCCATGAACAGTTGTTTGTGAGTTTCGAAAAAAGTGCAAGAGCTATTCGAACCCTTTTTGCTGGGCAAGTAGGACCTGTAAATCTACACAAAATATAGTTTAAAGTTTGAGTCTATCATATTAGGTTTTGGATTTATAGCTGTTTTTGTGTCTATTGCTTCAAAAGCATTTTCAGATAATTTGTGTGTTCTGAAGAAACTACAAGAGATATCTAAGCCATACTTTCTGTGCAAGAGGGGCTTGTACATCTGAACAACATGTCTTTTAAAGTTTGAACTTATCTTATTGCATTTTTGAGTTATAGCAGTTTTTAAGTTTTTATTGCTCCAAAAGCCTTTTCAGCCCATGAACAGTTGTTTGTGAGTTTCGAAAAAAGTGCAAGAGCTATTCGAACCCTTTTTGCTGGGCAAGTAGGACCTGTAAATCTACACAATATATAGTTTAAAGTTTGAGTCTATCATATTAGGTTTTGGATTTATAGCTGTTTTTGTGTCGTTTGCTTCAAAAGCATTTTCAGATAATTTGTGTGTTCTGAAGAAACTACAAGAGATATCTAAGCCATACTTTCTGTGCAAGAGGGGCTTGTACATCTGAACAACATGTCTTTTAAAGTTTGAACTTATCTTATTGCATTTTTGAGTTATAGCAGTTTTTAAGTTTTTATTGCTCCAAAAGCCTTTTCAGCCCATGAACAGTTGTTTGTGAGTTTCGAAAAAAGTGCAAGAGCTATTCGAACCCTTTTTGCTGGGCAAGTAGGACCTGTAAATCTACACAAAATATAGTTTAAAGTTTGAGTCTATCATATTAGGTTTTGGATTTATAGCTGTTTTTGTGTCTATTGCTTCTGAAGCATTTTCAGATAATTTGTGTGTTCTGAAGAAACTACAAGAGATATCTAAGCCATACTTTCTGTGCAAGAGGGGCTTGTACATCTGAACAACATGTCTTTTAAAGTTTGAACTTATCTTATTGCATTTTTGAGTTATAGCAGTTTTTAAGTTTTTATTGCTCCAAAAGCCTTTTCAGCCCATGAACAGTTGTTTGTGAGTTTCGAAAAAAGTGCAAGAGCTATTCGAACCCTTTTTGCTGGGCAAGTAGGACCTGTAAATCTACACAATATATAGTTTAAAGTTTGAGTCTATCATATTAGGTTTTGGATTTATAGCTGTTTTTGTGTCGTTTGCTTCAAAAGCATTTTCAGATAATTTGTGTGTTCTGAAGAAACTACAAGAGATATCTAAGCCATACTTTCTGTGCAAGAGGGGCTTGTACATCTGAACAACATGTCTTTTAAAGTTTGAACTTATCTTATTGCATTTTTGAGTTATAGCAGTTTTTAAGTTTTTATTGCTCCAAAAGCCTTTTCAGCCCATGAACAGTTGTTTGTGAGTTTCGAAAAAAGTGCAAGAGCTATTCGAACCCTTTTTGCTGGGCAAGTAGGACCTGTAAATCTACACAATATATAGTTTAAAGTTTGAGTCTATCATATTATGTTTTGGATTTATAGCTGTGTTTGTGTCTATTGCTTCTGAAGCATTTTCAGATAATTTGTGTGTTCTGAAGAAACTACAAGAGATATCTAAGCCATACTTTCTGTGCAAGAGGGGCTTGTACATCTGAACAACATGTCTTTTAAAGTTTGAACTTATCTTATTGCATTTTTGAGTTATAGCAGTTTTTAAGTTTTTATTGCTCCAAAAGCCTTTTCAGCCCATGAACAGTTGTTTGTGAGTTTCGAAAAAAGTGCAAGAGCTATTCGAACCCTTTTTGCTGGGCAAGTAGGACCTGTAAATCTACACAATATATAGTTTAAAGTTTGAGTCTATCATATTAGGTTTTGGATTTATAGCTGTTTTTGTGTCTATTGCTTCTGAAGCATTTTCAGATAATTTGTGTGTTCTGAAGAAACTACAAGAGATATCTAAGCCATACTTTCTGTGCAAGAGGGGCTTGTACATCTGAACAACATGTCGTTTAAAGTTTGAACTTATCTTATTGCATTTTTGAGTTATAGCAGTTTTTAAGTTTTTATTGCTCCAAAAGCCTTTTCAGCCCATGAACAGTTGTTTGTGAGTTTCGAAAAAAGTGCAAGAACTATTCGAACCCTTTTTGCTGGGCAAGTAGGACTTGTAAATCTACACAATATATAGTTTATAGTTTGAGTCTATCATATTAGGTTTTTCATTTATAGCTGTTTTTGTGTCTATTGCTTCAAAAGCATTTTCAGATAATTTGTGTGTTCTGAAGAAACTACAAGAGATATCTAAGCCATACTTTCTGTGCAAGAGGGGCTTGTACATCTGAACAACATGTCTTTTAAAGTTTGAACTTATCTTATTGCATTTTTGAGTTATAGCAGTTTTTAAGTTTTTATTGCTCCAAAAGCCTTTTCAGCCCATGAACAGTTGTTTGTGAGTTTCGAAAAAAGTGCAAGAGCTATTCGAACCCTTTTTGCTGGGCAAGTAGGACCTGTAAATCTACACAATATATAGTTTAAAGTTTGAGTCTATCATATTAGGTTTTGGATTTATAGCTGTGTTTGTGTCTATTGCTTCTGAAGCATTTTCAGATAATTTGTGTGTTCTGAAGAAACTACAAGAGATATCTAAGCCATACTTTCTGTGCAAGAGGGGCTTGTACATCTGAACAACATGTCTTTTAAAGTTTGAACTTATCTTATTGCATTTTTGAGTTATAGCAGTTTTTAAGTTTTTATTGCTCCAAAAGCCTTTTCAGCCCATGAACAGTTGTTTGTGAGTTTCGAAAAAAGTGCAAGAGCTATTCGAACCCTTTTTGCTGGGCAAGTAGGACCTGTAAATCTACACAATATATAGTTTAAAGTTTGAGTCTATCATATTAGGTTTTGGATTTATAGCTGTTTTTGTGTCTATTGCTTCAAAAGCATTTTCAGATAATTTGTGTGTTCTGAAGAAACTACAAGAGATATCTAAGCCATACTTTCTGTGCAAGAGGGGCTTGTACATCTGAACAACATGTCTTTTAAAGTTTGAACTTATCTTATTGCATTTTTGAGTTATAGCAGTTTTTAAGTTTTTATTGCTCCAAAAGCCTTTTCAGCCCATGAACAGTTGTTTGTGAGTTTCGAAAAAAGTGCAAGAGCTATTCGAACCCTTTTTGCTGGGCAAGTAGGACCTGTAAATCTACACAATATATAGTTTAAAGTTTGAGTCTATCATATTAGGTTTTGGATTTATAGCTGTGTTTGTGTCTATTGCTTCTGAAGCATTTTCAGATAATTTGTGTGTTCTGAAGAAACTACAAGAGATATCTAAGCCATACTTTCTGTGCAAGAGTGGCTTGTACATCTGAACAACATGTCTTTTAAAGTTTGAACTTATCTTATTGCATTTTTGAGTTATAGCAGTTTTTAAGTTTTTATTGCTCCAAAAGCCTTTTCAGCCCATGAACAGTTGTTTGTGAGTTTCGAAAAAAGTGCAAGAGCTATTCGAACCCTTTTTGCTGGGCAAGTAGGACCTGTAAATCTACACAATATATAGTTTAAAGTTTGAGTCTATCATATTAGGTTTTGGATTTATAGCTGTTTTTGTGTCTATTGCTTCAAAAGCATTTTCAGATAATTTGTGTGTTCTGAAGAAACTACAAGAGATATCTAAGCCATACTTTCTGTGCAAGAGGGGCTTGTACATCTGAACAACATGTCTTTTAAAGTTTGAACTTATCTTATTGCATTTTTGAGTTATAGCAGTTTTTAAGTTTTTATTGCTCCAAAAGCCTTTTCAGCCCATGAACAGTTGTTTGTGAGTTTCGAAAAAAGTGCAAGAGCTATTCGAACCCTTTTTGCTGGGCAAGTAGGACCTGTAAATCTACACAATATATAGTTTAAAGTTTGAGTCTATCATATTAGGTTTTGGATTTATAGCTGTTTTTGTGTCTATTGCTTCTGAAGCATTTTCAGATAATTTGTGTGTTCTGAAGAAACTACAAGAGATATCTAAGCCATACTTTCTGTGCAAGAGGGGCTTGTACATCTGAACAACATGTCGTTTAAAGTTTGAACTTATCTTATTGCATTTTTGAGTTATAGCAGTTTTTAAGTTTTTATTGCTCCAAAAGCCTTTTCAGCCCATGAACAGTTGTTTGTGAGTTTCGAAAAAAGTGCAAGAGCTATTCGAACCCTTTTTGCTGGGCAAGTAGGACCTGTAAATCTACACAATATATAGTTTAAAGTTTGAGTCTATCATATTAGGTTTTGGATTTATAGCTGTTTTTGTGTCTATTGCTTCTGAAGCATTTTCAGATAATTTGTGTGTTCTGAAGAAACTACAAGAGATATCTAAGCCATACTTTCTGTGCAAGAGGGGCTTGTACATCTGAACAACATGTCTTTTAAAGTTTGAACTTATCTTATTGCATTTTTGAGTTATAGCAGTTTTTAAGTTTTTATTGCTCCAAAAGCCTTTTCAGCCCATGAACAGTTGTTTGTGAGTTTCGAAAAAAGTGCAAGAGCTATTCGAACCCTTTTTGCTGGGCAAGTAGGACCTGTAAATCTACACAATATATAGTTTAAAGTTTGAGTCTATCATATTAGGTTTTGGATTTATAGCTGTGTTTGTGTCTATTGCTTCTGAAGCATTTTCAGATAATTTGTGTGTTCTGAAGAAACTACAAGAGATATCTAAGCCATACTTTCTGTGCAAGAGTGGCT
This sequence comes from Eucyclogobius newberryi, assembly GCF_026437365.1. Classification (NCBI taxonomy): domain Eukaryota; kingdom Metazoa; phylum Chordata; class Actinopteri; order Gobiiformes; family Gobiidae; genus Eucyclogobius; species Eucyclogobius newberryi. Next base: position 359,008 of record NW_027316478.1, on the reverse strand, counting down.
TGTACATCTGAACAACATGTCTTTTAAAGTTTGAACTTATCTTATTGCATTTTTGAGTTATAGCAGTTTTTAAGTTTTTATTGCTCCAAAAGCCTTTTCAGCCCATGAACAGTTGTTTGTGAGTTTCGAAAAAAGTGCAAGAGCTATTCGAACCCTTTTTGCTGGGCAAGTAGGACCTGTAAATCTACACAATATATAGTTTAAAGTTTGAGTCTATCATATTAGGTTTTGGATTTATAGCTGTTTTTGTGTCGTTTGCTTCAAAAGCATTTTCAGATAATTTGTGTGTTCTGAAGAAACTACAAGAGATATCTAAGCCATACTTTCTGTGCAAGAGGGGCTTGTACATCTGAACAACATGTCTTTTAAAGTTTGAACTTATCTTATTGCATTTTTGAGTTATAGCAGTTTTTAAGTTTTTATTGCTCCAAAAGCCTTTTCAGCCCATGAACAGTTGTTTGTGAGTTTCGAAAAAAGTGCAAGAGCTATTCGAACCCTTTTTGCTGGGCAAGTAGGACCTGTAAATCTACACAATATATAGTTTAAAGTTTGAGTCTATCATATTAGGTTTTGGATTTATAGCTGTTTTTGTGTCTATTGCTTCTGAAGCATTTTCAGATAATTTGTGTGTTCTGAAGAAACTACAAGAGATATCTAAGCCATACTTTCTGTGCAAGAGGGGCTTGTACATCTGAACAACATGTCTTTTAAAGTTTGAACTTATCTTATTGCATTTTTGAGTTATAGCAGTTTTTAAGTTTTTATTGCTCCAAAAGCCTTTTCAGCCCATGAACAGTTGTTTGTGAGTTTCGAAAAAAGTGCAAGAGCTATTCGAACCCTTTTTGCTGGGCAAGTAGGACCTGTAAATCTACACAAAATATAGTTTAAAGTTTGAGTCTATCATATTAGGTTTTGGATTTATAGCTGTTTTTGTGTCTATTGCTTCAAAAGCATTTTCAGATAATTTGTGTGTTCTGAAGAAACTACAAGAGATATCTAAGCCATACTTTCTGTGCAAGAGGGGCTTGTACATCTGAACAACATGTCTTTTAAAGTTTGAACTTATCTTATTGCATTTTTGAGTTATAGCAGTTTTTAAGTTTTTATTGCTCCAAAAGCCTTTTCAGCCCATGAACAGTTGTTTGTGAGTTTCGAAAAAAGTGCAAGAGCTATTCGAACCCTTTTTGCTGGGCAAGTAGGACCTGTAAATCTACACAATAGATAGTTTAAAGTTTGAGTCTATCATATTAGGTTTTGGATTTATAGCTGTTTTTGTGTCGTTTGCTTCAAAAGCATTTTCAGATAATTTGTGTGTTCTGAAGAAACTACAAGAGATATCTAAGCCATACTTTCTGTGCAAGAGGGGCTTGTACATCTGAACAACATGTCTTTTAAAGTTTGAACTTATCTTATTGCATTTTTGAGTTATAGCAGTTTTTAAGTTTTTATTGCTCCAAAAGCCTTTTCAGCCCATGAACAGTTGTTTGTGAGTTTCGAAAAAAGTGCAAGAGCTATTCGAACCCTTTTTGCTGGGCAAGTAGGACCTGTAAATCTACACAAAATATAGTTTAAAGTTTGAGTCTATCATATTAGGTTTTGGATTTATAGCTGTTTTTGTGTCTATTGCTTCTGAAGCATTTTCAGATAATTTGTGTGTTCTGAAGAAACTACAAGAGATATCTAAGCCATACTTTCTGTGCAAGAGGGGCTTGTACATCTGAACAACATGTCTTTTAAAGTTTGAACTTATCTTATTGCATTTTTGAGTTATAGCAGTTTTTAAGTTTTTATTGCTCCAAAAGCCTTTTCAGCCCATGAACAGTTGTTTGTGAGTTTCGAAAAAAGTGCAAGAGCTATTCGAACCCTTTTTGCTGGGCAAGTAGGACCTGTAAATCTACACAATATATAGTTTAAAGTTTGAGTCTATCATATTAGGTTTTGGATTTATAGCTGTTTTTGTGTCTATTGCTTCAAAAGCATTTTCAGATAATTTGTGTGTTCTGAAGAAACTACAAGAGATATCTAAGCCATACTTACTGTGCAAGAGGGGCTTGTACATCTGAACAACATGTCTTTTAAAGTTTGAACTTATCTTATTGCATTTTTGAGTTATAGCAGTTTTTAAGTTTTTATTGCTCCAAAAGCCTTTTCAGCCCATGAACAGTTGTTTGTGAGTTTCGAAAAAAGTGCAAGAGCTATTCGAACCCTTTTTGCTGGGCAAGTAGGACCTGTAAATCTACACAATATATAGTTTAAAGTTTGAGTCTATCATATTAGGTTTTGGATTTATAGCTGTGTTTGTGTCTATTGCTTCTGAAGCATTTTCAGATAATTTGTGTGTTCTGAAGAAACTACAAGAGATATCTAAGCCATACTTTCTGTGCAAGAGGGGCTTGTACATCTGAACAACATGTCTTTTAAAGTTTGAACTTATCTTATTGCATTTTTGAGTTATAGCAGTTTTTAAGTTTTTATTGCTCCAAAAGCCTTTTCAGCCCATGAACAGTTGTTTGTGAGTTTCGAAAAAAGTGCAAGAGCTATTCGAACCCTTTTTGCTGGGCAAGTAGGACCTGTAAATCTACACAATATATAGTTTAAAGTTTGAGTCTATCATATTAGGTTTTGGATTTATAGCTGTTTTTGTGTCTATTGCTTCTGAAGCATTTTCAGATAATTTGTGTGTTCTGAAGAAACTACAAGAGATATCTAAGCCATACTTTCTGTGCAAGAGGGGCTTGTACATCTGAACAACATGTCGTTTAAAGTTTGAACTTATCTTATTGCATTTTTGAGTTATAGCAGTTTTTAAGTTTTTATTGCTCCAAAAGCCTTTTCAGCCCATGAACAGTTGTTTGTGAGTTTCGAAAAAAGTGCAAGAACTATTCGAACCCTTTTTGCTGGGCAAGTAGGACTTGTAAATCTACACAATATATAGTTTATAGTTTGAGTCTATCATATTAGGTTTTTCATTTATAGCTGTTTTTGTGTCTATTGCTTCAAAAGCATTTTCAGATAATTTGTGTGTTCTGAAGAAACTACAAGAGATATCTAAGCCATACTTTCTGTGCAAGAGGGGCTTGTACATCTGAACAACATGTCTTTTAAAGTTTGAACTTATCTTATTGCATTTTTGAGTTATAGCAGTTTTTAAGTTTTTATTGCTCCAAAAGCCTTTTCAGCCCATGAACAGTTGTTTGTGAGTTTCGAAAAAAGTGCAAGAGCTATTCGAACCCTTTTTGCTGGGCAAGTAGGACCTGTAAATCTACACAATATATAGTTTAAAGTTTGAGTCTATCATATTAGGTTTTGGATTTATAGCTGTGTTTGTGTCTATTGCTTCTGAAGCATTTTCAGATAATTTGTGTGTTCTGAAGAAACTACAAGAGATATCTAAGCCATACTTTCTGTGCAAGAGGGGCTTGTACATCTGAACAACATGTCTTTTAAAGTTTGAACTTATCTTATTGCATTTTTGAGTTATAGCAGTTTTTAAGTTTTTATTGCTCCAAAAGCCTTTTCAGCCCATGAACAGTTGTTTGTGAGTTTCGAAAAAAGTGCAAGAGCTATTCGAACCCTTTTTGCTGGGCAAGTAGGACCTGTAAATCTACACAATATATAGTTTAAAGTTTGAGTCTATCATATTAGGTTTTGGATTTATAGCTGTTTTTGTGTCTATTGCTTCAAAAGCATTTTCAGATAATTTGTGTGTTCTGAAGAAACTACAAGAGATATCTAAGCCATACTTTCTGTGCAAGAGGGGCTTGTACATCTGAACAACATGTCTTTTAAAGTTTGAACTTATCTTATTGCATTTTTGAGTTATAGCAGTTTTTAAGTTTTTATTGCTCCAAAAGCCTTTTCAGCCCATGAACAGTTGTTTGTGAGTTTCGAAAAAAGTGCAAGAGCTATTCGAACCCTTTTTGCTGGGCAAGTAGGACCTGTAAATCTACACAATATATAGTTTAAAGTTTGAGTCTATCATATTAGGTTTTGGATTTATAGCTGTGTTTGTGTCTATTGCTTCTGAAGCATTTTCAGATAATTTGTGTGTTCTGAAGAAACTACAAGAGATATCTAAGCCATACTTTCTGTGCAAGAGTGGCTTGTACATCTGAACAACATGTCTTTTAAAGTTTGAACTTATCTTATTGCATTTTTGAGTTATAGCAGTTTTTAAGTTTTTATTGCTCCAAAAGCCTTTTCAGCCCATGAACAGTTGTTTGTGAGTTTCGAAAAAAGTGCAAGAGCTATTCGAACCCTTTTTGCTGGGCAAGTAGGACCTGTAAATCTACACAATATATAGTTTAAAGTTTGAGTCTATCATATTAGGTTTTGGATTTATAGCTGTTTTTGTGTCTATTGCTTCAAAAGCATTTTCAGATAATTTGTGTGTTCTGAAGAAACTACAAGAGATATCTAAGCCATACTTTCTGTGCAAGAGGGGCTTGTACATCTGAACAACATGTCTTTTAAAGTTTGAACTTATCTTATTGCATTTTTGAGTTATAGCAGTTTTTAAGTTTTTATTGCTCCAAAAGCCTTTTCAGCCCATGAACAGTTGTTTGTGAGTTTCGAAAAAAGTGCAAGAGCTATTCGAACCCTTTTTGCTGGGCAAGTAGGACCTGTAAATCTACACAATATATAGTTTAAAGTTTGAGTCTATCATATTAGGTTTTGGATTTATAGCTGTTTTTGTGTCTATTGCTTCTGAAGCATTTTCAGATAATTTGTGTGTTCTGAAGAAACTACAAGAGATATCTAAGCCATACTTTCTGTGCAAGAGGGGCTTGTACATCTGAACAACATGTCGTTTAAAGTTTGAACTTATCTTATTGCATTTTTGAGTTATAGCAGTTTTTAAGTTTTTATTGCTCCAAAAGCCTTTTCAGCCCATGAACAGTTGTTTGTGAGTTTCGAAAAAAGTGCAAGAGCTATTCGAACCCTTTTTGCTGGGCAAGTAGGACCTGTAAATCTACACAATATATAGTTTAAAGTTTGAGTCTATCATATTAGGTTTTGGATTTATAGCTGTTTTTGTGTCTATTGCTTCTGAAGCATTTTCAGATAATTTGTGTGTTCTGAAGAAACTACAAGAGATATCTAAGCCATACTTTCTGTGCAAGAGGGGCTTGTACATCTGAACAACATGTCTTTTAAAGTTTGAACTTATCTTATTGCATTTTTGAGTTATAGCAGTTTTTAAGTTTTTATTGCTCCAAAAGCCTTTTCAGCCCATGAACAGTTGTTTGTGAGTTTCGAAAAAAGTGCAAGAGCTATTCGAACCCTTTTTGCTGGGCAAGTAGGACCTGTAAATCTACACAATATATAGTTTAAAGTTTGAGTCTATCATATTAGGTTTTGGATTTATAGCTGTGTTTGTGTCTATTGCTTCTGAAGCATTTTCAGATAATTTGTGTGTTCTGAAGAAACTACAAGAGATATCTAAGCCATACTTTCTGTGCAAGAGTGGCTTGTACATCTGAACAACATGTCTTTTAAAGTTTGAACTTATCTTATTGCATTTTTGAGTTATAGCAGTTTTTAAGTTTTTATTGCTCCAAAAGCCTTTTCAGCCCATGAACAGTTGTTTGTGAGTTTCGAAAAAAGTGCAAGAGCTATTCGAACCCTTTTTGCTGGGCAAGTAGGACCTGTAAATCTACACAATATATAGTTTAAAGTTTGAGTCTATCATATTAGGTTTTGGATTTATAGCTGTTTTTGTGTCGTTTGCTTCAAAAGCATTTTCAGATAATTTGTGTGTTCTGAAGAAACTACAAGAGATATCTAAGCCATACTTTCTGTGCAAGAGGGGCTTGTACATCTGAACAACATGTCTTTTAAAGTTTGAACTTATCTTATTGCATTTTTGAGTTATAGCAGTTTTTAAGTTTTTATTGCTCCAAAAGCCTTTTCAGCCCATGAACAGTTGTTTGTGAGTTTCGAAAAAAGTGCAAGAGCTATTCGAACCCTTTTTGCTGGGCAAGTAGGACCTGTAAATCTACACAATATATAGTTTAAAGTTTGAGTCTATCATATTAGGTTTTGGATTTATAGCTGTTTTTGTGTCTATTGCTTCTGAAGCATTTTCAGATAATTTGTGTGTTCTGAAGAAACTACAAGAGATATCTAAGCCATACTTTCTGTGCAAGAGGGGCTTGTACATCTGAACAACATGTCTTTTAAAGTTTGAACTTATCTTATTGCATTTTTGAGTTATAGCAGTTTTTAAGTTTTTATTGCTCCAAAAGCCTTTTCAGCCCATGAACAGTTGTTTGTGAGTTTCGAAAAAAGTGCAAGAGCTATTCGAACCCTTTTTGCTGGGCAAGTAGGACCTGTAAATCTACACAAAATATAGTTTAAAGTTTGAGTCTATCATATTAGGTTTTGGATTTATAGCTGTTTTTGTGTCTATTGCTTCAAAAGCATTTTCAGATAATTTGTGTGTTCTGAAGAAACTACAAGAGATATCTAAGCCATACTTTCTGTGCAAGAGGGGCTTGTACATCTGAACAACATGTCTTTTAAAGTTTGAACTTATCTTATTGCATTTTTGAGTTATAGCAGTTTTTAAGTTTTTATTGCTCCAAAAGCCTTTTCAGCCCATGAACAGTTGTTTGTGAGTTTCGAAAAAAGTGCAAGAGCTATTCGAACCCTTTTTGCTGGGCAAGTAGGACCTGTAAATCTACACAATATATAGTTTAAAGTTTGAGTCTATCATATTAGGTTTTGGATTTATAGCTGTTTTTGTGTCGTTTGCTTCAAAAGCATTTTCAGATAATTTGTGTGTTCTGAAGAAACTACAAGAGATATCTAAGCCATACTTTCTGTGCAAGAGGGGCTTGTACATCTGAACAACATGTCTTTTAAAGTTTGAACTTATCTTATTGCATTTTTGAGTTATAGCAGTTTTTAAGTTTTTATTGCTCCAAAAGCCTTTTCAGCCCATGAACAGTTGTTTGTGAGTTTCGAAAAAAGTGCAAGAGCTATTCGAACCCTTTTTGCTGGGCAAGTAGGACCTGTAAATCTACACAAAATATAGTTTAAAGTTTGAGTCTATCATATTAGGTTTTGGCTTTATAGCTGTTTTTGTGTCTATTGCTTCTGAAGCATTTTCAGATAATTTGTGTGTTCTGAAGAAACTACAAGAGATATCTAAGCCATACTTTCTGTGCAAGAGGGGCTTGTACATCTGAACAACATGTCTTTTAAAGTTTGAACTTATCTTATTGCATTTTTGAGTTATAGCAGTTTTTAAGTTTTTATTGCTCCAAAAGCCTTTTCAGCCCATGAACAGTTGTTTGTGAGTTTCGAAAAAAGTGCAAGAGCTATTCGAACCCTTTTTGCTGGGCAAGTAGGACCTGTAAATCTACACAATATATAGTTTAAAGTTTGAGTCTATCATATTAGGTTTTGGATTTATAGCTGTTTTTGTGTCGTTTGCTTCAAAAGCATTTTCAGATAATTTGTGTGTTCTGAAGAAACTACAAGAGATATCTAAGCCATACTTTCTGTGCAAGAGGGGCTTGTACATCTGAACAACATGTCTTTTAAAGTTTGAACTTATCTTATTGCATTTTTGAGTTATAGCAGTTTTTAAGTTTTTATTGCTCCAAAAGCCTTTTCAGCCCATGAACAGTTGTTTGTGAGTTTCGAAAAAAGTGCAAGAGCTATTCGAACCCTTTTTGCTGGGCAAGTAGGACCTGTAAATCTACACAATATATAGTTTAAAGTTTGAGTCTATCATATTAGGTTTTGGATTTATAGCTGTGTTTGTGTCTATTGCTTCTGAAGCATTTTCAGATAATTTGTGTGTTCTGAAGAAACTACAAGAGATATCTAAGCCATACTTTCTGTGCAAGAGGGGCTTGTACATCTGAACAACATGTCTTTTAAAGTTTGAACTTATCTTATTGCATTTTTGAGTTATAGCAGTTTTTAAGTTTTTATTGCTCCAAAAGCCTTTTCAGCCCATGAACAGTTGTTTGTGAGTTTCGAAAAAAGTGCAAGAGCTATTCGAACCCTTTTTGCTGGGCAAGTAGGACCTGTAAATCTACACAATATATAGTTTAAAGTTTGAGTCTATCATATTAGGTTTTGGATTTATAGCTGTTTTTGTGTCTATTGCTTCTGAAGCATTTTCAGATAATTTGTGTGTTCTGAAGAAACTACAAGAGATATCTAAGCCATACTTTCTGTGCAAGAGGGGCTTGTACATCTGAACAACATGTCGTTTAAAGTTTGAACTTATCTTATTGCATTTTTGAGTTATAGCAGTTTTTAAGTTTTTATTGCTCCAAAAGCCTTTTCAGCCCATGAACAGTTGTTTGTGAGTTTCGAAAAAAGTGCAAGAACTATTCGAACCCTTTTTGCTGGGCAAGTAGGACTTGTAAATCTACACAATATATAGTTTATAGTTTGAGTCTATCATATTAGGTTTTTCATTTATAGCTGTTTTTGTGTCTATTGCTTCAAAAGCATTTTCAGATAATTTGTGTGTTCTGAAGAAACTACAAGAGATATCTAAGCCATACTTTCTGTGCAAGAGGGGCTTGTACATCTGAACAACATGTCTTTTAAAGTTTGAACTTATCTTATTGCATTTTTGAGTTATAGCAGTTTTTAAGTTTTTATTGCTCCAAAAGCCTTTTCAGCCCATGAACAGTTGTTTGTGAGTTTCGAAAAAAGTGCAAGAGCTATTCGAACCCTTTTTGCTGGGCAAGTAGGACCTGTAAATCTACACAATATATAGTTTAAAGTTTGAGTCTATCATATTAGGTTTTGGATTTATAGCTGTGTTTGTGTCTATTGCTTCTGAAGCATTTTCAGATAATTTGTGTGTTCTGAAGAAACTACAAGAGATATCTAAGCCATACTTTCTGTGCAAGAGGGGCTTGTACATCTGAACAACATGTCTTTTAAAGTTTGAACTTATCTTATTGCATTTTTGAGTTATAGCAGTTTTTAAGTTTTTATTGCTCCAAAAGCCTTTTCAGCCCATGAACAGTTGTTTGTGAGTTTCGAAAAAAGTGCAAGAGCTATTCGAACCCTTTTTGCTGGGCAAGTAGGACCTGTAAATCTACACAATATATAGTTTAAAGTTTGAGTCTATCATATTAGGTTTTGGATTTATAGCTGTGTTTGTGTCTATTGCTTCTGAAGCATTTTCAGATAATTTGTGTGTTCTGAAGAAACTACAAGAGATATCTAAGCCATACTTTCTGTGCAAGAGTGGCTTGTACATCTGAACAACATGTCTTTTAAAGTTTGAACTTATCTTATTGCATTTTTGAGTTATAGCAGTTTTTAAGTTTTTATTGCTCCAAAAGCCTTTTCAGCCCATGAACAGTTGTTTGTGAGTTTCGAAAAAAGTGCAAGAGCTATTCGAACCCTTTTTGCTGGGCAAGTAGGACCTGTAAATCTACACAATATATAGTTTAAAGTTTGAGTCTATCATATTAGGTTTTGGATTTATAGCTGTTTTTGTGTCTATTGCTTCAAAAGCATTTTCAGATAATTTGTGTGTTCTGAAGAAACTACAAGAGATATCTAAGCCATACTTTCTGTGCAAGAGGGGCTTGTACATCTGAACAACATGTCTTTTAAAGTTTGAACTTATCTTATTGCATTTTTGAGTTATAGCAGTTTTTAAGTTTTTATTGCTCCAAAAGCCTTTTCAGCCCATGAACAGTTGTTTGTGAGTTTCGAAAAAAGTGCAAGAGCTATTCGAACCCTTTTTGCTGGGCAAGTAGGACCTGTAAATCTACACAATATATAGTTTAAAGTTTGAGTCTATCATATTAGGTTTTGGATTTATAGCTGTTTTTGTGTCTATTGCTTCTGAAGCATTTTCAGATAATTTGTGTGTTCTGAAGAAACTACAAGAGATATCTAAGCCATACTTTCTGTGCAAGAGGGGCTTGTACATCTGAACAACATGTCGTTTAAAGTTTGAACTTATCTTATTGCATTTTTGAGTTATAGCAGTTTTTAAGTTTTTATTGCTCCAAAAGCCTTTTCAGCCCATGAACAGTTGTTTGTGAGTTTCGAAAAAAGTGCAAGAGCTATTCGAACCCTTTTTGCTGGGCAAGTAGGACCTGTAAATCTACACAATATATAGTTTAAAGTTTGAGTCTATCATATTAGGTTTTGGATTTATAGCTGTTTTTGTGTCTATTGCTTCTGAAGCATTTTCAGATAATTTGTGTGTTCTGAAGAAACTACAAGAGATATCTAAGCCATACTTTCTGTGCAAGAGGGGCTTGTACATCTGAACAACATGTCTTTTAAAGTTTGAACTTATCTTATTGCATTTTTGAGTTATAGCAGTTTTTAAGTTTTTATTGCTCCAAAAGCCTTTTCAGCCCATGAACAGTTGTTTGTGAGTTTCGAAAAAAGTGCAAGAGCTATTCGAACCCTTTTTGCTGGGCAAGTAGGACCTGTAAATCTACACAATATATAGTTTAAAGTTTGAGTCTATCATATTAGGTTTTGGATTTATAGCTGTGTTTGTGTCTATTGCTTCTGAAGCATTTTCAGATAATTTGTGTGTTCTGAAGAAACTACAAGAGATATCTAAGCCATACTTTCTGTGCAAGAGTGGCTTGTACATCTGAACAACATGTCTTTTAAAGTTTGAACTTATCTTATTGCATTTTTGAGTTATAGCAGTTTTTAAGTTTTTATTGCTCCAAAAGCCTTTTCAGCCCATGAACAGTTGTTTGTGAGTTTCGAAAAAAGTGCAAGAGCTATTCGAACCCTTTTTGCTGGGCAAGTAGGACCTGTAAATCTACACAATATATAGTTTAAAGTTTGAGTCTATCATATTAGGTTTTGGATTTATAGCTGTTTTTGTGTCGTTTGCTTCAAAAGCATTTTCAGATAATTTGTGTGTTCTGAAGAAACTACAAGAGATATCTAAGCCATACTTTCTGTGCAAGAGGGGCTTGTACATCTGAACAACATGTCTTTTAAAGTTTGAACTTATCTTATTGCATTTTTGAGTTATAGCAGTTTTTAAGTTTTTATTGCTCCAAAAGCCTTTTCAGCCCATGAACAGTTGTTTGTGAGTTTCGAAAAAAGTGCAAGAGCTATTCGAACCCTTTTTGCTGGGCAAGTAGGACCTGTAAATCTACACAATATATAGTTTAAAGTTTGAGTCTATCATATTAGGTTTTGGATTTATAGCTGTTTTTGTGTCTATTGCTTCTGAAGCATTTTCAGATAATTTGTGTGTTCTGAAGAAACTACAAGAGATATCTAAGCCATACTTTCTGTGCAAGAGGGGCTTGTACATCTGAACAACATGTCTTTTAAAGTTTGAACTTATCTTATTGCATTTTTGAGTTATAGCAGTTTTTAAGTTTTTATTGCTCCAAAAGCCTTTTCAGCCCATGAACAGTTGTTTGTGAGTTTCGAAAAAAGTGCAAGAGCTATTCGAACCCTTTTTGCTGGGCAAGTAGGACCTGTAAATCTACACAATATATAGTTTAAAGTTTGAGTCTATCATATTAGGTTTTGGATTTATAGCTGTTTTTGTGTCGTTTGCTTCAAAAGCATTTTCAGATAATTTGTGTGTTCTGAAGAAACTACAAGAGATATCTAAGCCATACTTTCTGTGCAAGAGGGGCTTGTACATCTGAACAACATGTCTTTTAAAGTTTGAACTTATCTTATTGCATTTTTGAGTTATAGCAGTTTTTAAGTTTTTATTGCTCCAAAAGCCTTTTCAGCCCATGAACAGTTGTTTGTGAGTTTCGAAAAAAGTGCAAGAGCTATTCGAACCCTTTTTGCTGGGCAAGTAGGACCTGTAAATCTACACAAAATATAGTTTAAAGTTTGAGTCTATCATATTAGGTTTTGGATTTATAGCTGTTTTTGTGTCTATTGCTTCAAAAGCATTTTCAGATAATTTGTGTGTTCTGAAGAAACTACAAGAGATATCTAAGCCATACTTTCTGTGCAAGAGGGGCTTGTACATCTGAACAACATGTCTTTTAAAGTTTGAACTTATCTTATTGCATTTTTGAGTTATAGCAGTTTTTAAGTTTTTATTGCTCCAAAAGCCTTTTCAGCCCATGAACAGTTGTTTGTGAGTTTCGAAAAAAGTGCAAGAGCTATTCGAACCCTTTTTGCTGGGCAAGTAGGACCTGTAAATCTACACAATATATAGTTTAAAGTTTGAGTCTATCATATTAGGTTTTGGATTTATAGCTGTTTTTGTGTCTATTGCTTCTGAAGCATTTTCAGATAATTTGTGTGTTCTGAAGAAACTACAAGAGATATCTAAGCCATACTTTCTGTGCAAGAGGGGCTTGTACATCTGAACAACATGTCGTTTAAAGTTTGAACTTATCTTATTGCATTTTTGAGTTATAGCAGTTTTTAAGTTTTTATTGCTCCAAAAGCCTTTTCAGCCCATGAACAGTTGTTTGTGAGTTTCGAAAAAAGTGCAAGAACTATTCGAACCCTTTTTGCTGGGCAAGTAGGACTTGTAAATCTACACAATATATAGTTTATAGTTTGAGTCTATCATATTAGGTTTTTCATTTATAGCTGTTTTTGTGTCTATTGCTTCAAAAGCATTTTCAGATAATTTGTGTGTTCTGAAGAAACTACAAGAGATATCTAAGCCATACTTTCTGTGCAAGAGGGGCTTGTACATCTGAACAACATGTCTTTTAAAGTTTGAACTTATCTTATTGCATTTTTGAGTTATAGCAGTTTTTAAGTTTTTATTGCTCCAAAAGCCTTTTCAGCCCATGAACAGTTGTTTGTGAGTTTCGAAAAAAGTGCAAGAGCTATTCGAACCCTTTTTGCTGGGCAAGTAGGACCTGTAAATCTACACAATATATAGTTTAAAGTTTGAGTCTATCATATTAGGTTTTGGATTTATAGCTGTGTTTGTGTCTATTGCTTCTGAAGCATTTTCAGATAATTTGTGTGTTCTGAAGAAACTACAAGAGATATCTAAGCCATACTTTCTGTGCAAGAGGGGCTTGTACATCTGAACAACATGTCTTTTAAAGTTTGAACTTATCTTATTGCATTTTTGAGTTATAGCAGTTTTTAAGTTTTTATTGCTCCAAAAGCCTTTTCAGCCCATGAACAGTTGTTTGTGAGTTTCGAAAAAAGTGCAAGAGCTATTCGAACCCTTTTTGCTGGGCAAGTAGGACCTGTAAATCTACACAATATATAGTTTAAAGTTTGAGTCTATCATATTAGGTTTTGGATTTATAGCTGTTTTTGTGTCTATTGCTTCAAAAGCATTTTCAGATAATTTGTGTGTTCTGAAGAAACTACAAGAGATATCTAAGCCATACTTTCTGTGCAAGAGGGGCTTGTACATCTGAACAACATGTCTTTTAAAGTTTGAACTTATCTTATTGCATTTTTGAGTTATAGCAGTTTTTAAGTTTTTATTGCTCCAAAAGCCTTTTCAGCCCATGAACAGTTGTTTGTGAGTTTCGAAAAAAGTGCAAGAGCTATTCGAACCCTTTTTGCTGGGCAAGTAGGACCTGTAAATCTACACAATATATAGTTTAAAGTTTGAGTCTATCATATTAGGTTTTGGATTTATAGCTGTGTTTGTGTCTATTGCTTCTGAAGCATTTTCAGATAATTTGTGTGTTCTGAAGAAACTACAAGAGATATCTAAGCCATACTTTCTGTGCAAGAGTGGCTTGTACATCTGAACAACATGTCTTTTAAAGTTTGAACTTATCTTATTGCATTTTTGAGTTATAGCAGTTTTTAAGTTTTTATTGCTCCAAAAGCCTTTTCAGCCCATGAACAGTTGTTTGTGAGTTTCGAAAAAAGTGCAAGAGCTATTCGAACCCTTTTTGCTGGGCAAGTAGGACCTGTAAATCTACACAATATATAGTTTAAAGTTTGAGTCTATCATATTAGGTTTTGGATTTATAGCTGTTTTTGTGTCTATTGCTTCAAAAGCATTTTCAGATAATTTGTGTGTTCTGAAGAAACTACAAGAGATATCTAAGCCATACTTTCTGTGCAAGAGGGGCTTGTACATCTGAACAACATGTCTTTTAAAGTTTGAACTTATCTTATTGCATTTTTGAGTTATAGCAGTTTTTAAGTTTTTATTGCTCCAAAAGCCTTTTCAGCCCATGAACAGTTGTTTGTGAGTTTCGAAAAAAGTGCAAGAGCTATTCGAACCCTTTTTGCTGGGCAAGTAGGACCTGTAAATCTACACAATATATAGTTTAAAGTTTGAGTCTATCATATTAGGTTTTGGATTTATAGCTGTTTTTGTGTCTATTGCTTCTGAAGCATTTTCAGATAATTTGTGTGTTCTGAAGAAACTACAAGAGATATCTAAGCCATACTTTCTGTGCAAGAGGGGCTTGTACATCTGAACAACATGTCGTTTAAAGTTTGAACTTATCTTATTGCATTTTTGAGTTATAGCAGTTTTTAAGTTTTTATTGCTCCAAAAGCCTTTTCAGCCCATGAACAGTTGTTTGTGAGTTTCGAAAAAAGTGCAAGAGCTATTCGAACCCTTTTTGCTGGGCAAGTAGGACCTGTAAATCTACACAATATATTGTTTAAAGTTTGAGTCTATCATATTAGGTTTTGGATTTATAGCTGTTTTTGTGTCTATTGCTTCTGAAGCATTTTCAGATAATTTGTGTGTTCTGAAGAAACTACAAGAGATATCTAAGCCATACTTTCTGTGCAAGAGGGGCTTGTACATCTGAACAACATGTCTTTTAAAGTTTGAACTTATCTTATTGCATTTTTGAGTTATAGCAGTTTTTAAGTTTTTATTGCTCCAAAAGCCTTTTCAGCCCATGAACAGTTGTTTGTGAGTTTCGAAAAAAGTGCAAGAGCTATTCGAACCCTTTTTGCTGGGCAAGTAGGACCTGTAAATCTACACAATATATAGTTTAAAGTTTGAGTCTATCATATTAGGTTTTGGATTTATAGCTGTTTTTGTGTCTATTGCTTCTGAAGCATTTTCAGATAATTTGTGTGTTCTGAAGAAACTACAAGAGATATCTAAGCCATACTTTCTGTGCAAGAGGGGCTTGTACATCTGAACAACATGTCGTTTAAAGTTTGAACTTATCTTATTGCATTTTTGAGTTATAGCAGTTTTTAAGTTTTTATTGCTCCAAAAGCCTTTTCAGCCCATGAACAGTTGTTTGTGAGTTTCGAAAAAAGTGCAAGAGCTATTCGAACCCTTTTTGCTGGGCAAGTAGGACCTGTAAATCTACACAATATATAGTTTAAAGTTTGAGTCTATCATATTAGGTTTTGGATTTATAGCTGTTTTTGTGTCTATTGCTTCTGAAGCATTTTCAGATAATTTGTGTGTTCTGAAGAAACTACAAGAGATATCTAAGCCATACTTTCTGTGCAAGAGGGGCTTGTACATCTGAACAACATGTCGTTTAAAGTTTGAACTTATCTTATTGCATTTTTGAGTTATAGCAGTTTTTAAGTTTTTATTGCTCCAAAAGCCTTTTCAGCCCATGAACAGTTGTTTGTGAGTTTCGAAAAAAGTGCAAGAACTATTCGAACCCTTTTTGCTGGGCAAGTAGGACTTGTAAATCTACACAAAATATAGTTTATAGTTTGAGTCTATCATATTAGGTTTTTCATTTATAGCTGTTTTTGTGTCTATTGCTTCAAAAGCATTTTCAGATAATTTGTGTGTTCTGAAGAAACTACAAGAGATATCTAAGCCATACTTTCTGTGCAAGAGGGGCTTGTACATCTGAACAACATGTCTTTTAAAGTTTGAACTTATCTTATTGCATTTTTGAGTTATAGCAGTTTTTAAGTTTTTATTGCTCCAAAAGCCTTTTCAGCCCATGAACAGTTGTTTGTGAGTTTCGAAAAAAGTGCAAGAGCTATTCGAACCCTTTTTGCTGGGCAAGTAGGACCTGTAAATCTACACAATATATAGTTTAAAGTTTGAGTCTATCATATTAGGTTTTGGATTTATAGCTGTGTTTGTGTCTATTGCTTCTGAAGCATTTTCAGATAATTTGTGTGTTCTGAAGAAACTACAAGAGATATCTAAGCCATACTTTCTGTGCAAGAGTGGCTTGTACATCTGAACAACATGTCTTTTAAAGTTTGAACTTATCTTATTGCATTTTTGAGTTATAGCAGTTTTTAAGTTTTTATTGCTCCAAAAGCCTTTTCAGCCCATGAACAGTTGTTTGTGAGTTTCGAAAAAAGTGCAAGAGCTATTCGAACCCTTTTTGCTGGGCAAGTAGGACCTGTAAATCTACACAATATATAGTTTAAAGTTTGAGTCTATCATATTAGGTTTTGGATTTATAGCTGTTTTTGTGTCGTTTGCTTCAAAAGCATTTTCAGATAATTTGTGTGTTCTGAAGAAACTACAAGAGATATCTAAGCCATACTTTCTGTGCAAGAGGGGCTTGTACATCTGAACAACATGTCTTTTAAAGTTTGAACTTATCTTATTGCATTTTTGAGTTATAGCAGTTTTTAAGTTTTTATTGCTCCAAAAGCCTTTTCAGCCCATGAACAGTTGTTTGTGAGTTTCGAAAAAAGTGCAAGAGCTATTCGAACCCTTTTTGCTGGGCAAGTAGGACCTGTAAATCTACACAATATATAGTTTAAAGTTTGAGTCTATCATATTAGGTTTTGGATTTATAGCTGTTTTTGTGTCTATTGCTTCTGAAGCATTTTCAGATAATTTGTGTGTTCTGAAGAAACTACAAGAGATATCTAAGCCATACTTTCTGTGCAAGAGGGGCTTGTACATCTGAACAACATGTCTTTTAAAGTTTGAACTTATCTTATTGCATTTTTGAGTTATAGCAGTTTTTAAGTTTTTATTGCTCCAAAAGCCTTTTCAGCCCATGAACAGTTGTTTGTGAGTTTCGAAAAAAGTGCAAGAGCTATTCGAACCCTTTTTGCTGGGCAAGTAGGACCTGTAAATCTACACAAAATATAGTTTAAAGTTTGAGTCTATCATATTAGGTTTTGGATTTATAGCTGTTTTTGTGTCTATTGCTTCAAAAGCATTTTCAGATAATTTGTGTGTTCTGAAGAAACTACAAGAGATATCTAAGCCATACTTTCTGTGCAAGAGGGGCTTGTACATCTGAACAACATGTCTTTTAAAGTTTGAACTTATCTTATTGCATTTTTGAGTTATAGCAGTTTTTAAGTTTTTATTGCTCCAAAAGCCTTTTCAGCCCATGAACAGTTGTTTGTGAGTTTCGAAAAAAGTGCAAGAGCTATTCGAACCCTTTTTGCTGGGCAAGTAGGACCTGTAAATCTACACAATATATAGTTTAAAGTTTGAGTCTATCATATTAGGTTTTGGATTTATAGCTGTTTTTGTGTCTATTGCTTCTGAAGCATTTTCAGATAATTTGTGTGTTCTGAAGAAACTACAAGAGATATCTAAGCCATACTTTCTGTGCAAGAGGGGCTTGTACATCTGAACAACATGTCTTTTAAAGTTTGAACTTATCTTATTGCATTTTTGAGTTATAGCAGTTTTTAAGTTTTTATTGCTCCAAAAGCCTTTTCAGCCCATGAACAGTTGTTTGTGAGTTTCGAAAAAAGTGCAAGAGCTATTCGAACCCTTTTTGCTGGGCAAGTAGGACCTGTAAATCTACACAATATATAGTTTAAAGTTTGAGTCTATCATATTAGGTTTTGGATTTATAGCTGTTTTTGTGTCTATTGCTTCTGAAGCATTTTCAGATAATTTGTGTGTTCTGAAGAAACTACAAGAGATATCTAAGCCATACTTTCTGTGCAAGAGTGGCTTGTACATCTGAACAACATGTCTTTTAAAGTTTGAACTTATCTTATTGCATTTTTGAGTTATAGCAGTTTTTAAGTTTTTATTGCTCCAAAAGCCTTTTCAGCCCATGAACAGTTGTTTGTGAGTTTCGAAAAAAGTGCAAGAGCTATTCGAACCCTTTTTGCTGGGCAAGTAGGACCTGTAAATCTACACAATATATAGTTTAAAGTTTGAGTCTATCATATTAGGTTTTGGATTTATAGCTGTTTTTGTGTCGTTTGCTTCAAAAGCATTTTCAGATAATTTGTGTGTTCTGAAGAAACTACAAGAGATATCTAAGCCATACTTTCTGTGCAAGAGGGGCTTGTACATCTGAACAACATGTCTTTTAAAGTTTGAACTTATCTTATTGCATTTTTGAGTTATAGCAGTTTTTAAGTTTTTATTGCTCCAAAAGCCTTTTCAGCCCATGAACAGTTGTTTGTGAGTTTCGAAAAAAGTGCAAGAGCTATTCGAACCCTTTTTGCTGGGCAAGTAGGACCTGTAAATCTACACAATATATAGTTTAAAGTTTGAGTCTATCATATTAGGTTTTGGATTTATAGCTGTTTTTGTGTCTATTGCTTCTGAAGCATTTTCAGATAATTTGTGTGTTCTGAAGAAACTACAAGAGATATCTAAGCCATACTTTCTGTGCAAGAGGGGCTTGTACATCTGAACAACATGTCTTTTAAAGTTTGAACTTATCTTATTGCATTTTTGAGTTATAGCAGTTTTTAAGTTTTTATTGCTCCAAAAGCCTTTTCAGCCCATGAACAGTTGTTTGTGAGTTTCGAAAAAAGTGCAAGAGCTATTCGAACCCTTTTTGCTGGGCAAGTAGGACCTGTAAATCTACACAAAATATAGTTTAAAGTTTGAGTCTATCATATTAGGTTTTGGATTTATAGCTGTTTTTGTGTCTATTGCTTCAAAAGCATTTTCAGATAATTTGTGTGTTCTGAAGAAACTACAAGAGATATCTAAGCCATACTTTCTGTGCAAGAGGGGCTTGTACATCTGAACAACATGTCTTTTAAAGTTTGAACTTATCTTATTGCATTTTTGAGTTATAGCAGTTTTTAAGTTTTTATTGCTCCAAAAGCCTTTTCAGCCCATGAACAGTTGTTTGTGAGTTTCGAAAAAAGTGCAAGAGCTATTCGAACCCTTTTTGCTGGGCAAGTAGGACCTGTAAATCTACACAATATATAGTTTAAAGTTTGAGTCTATCATATTAGGTTTTGGATTTATAGCTGTTTTTGTGTCTATTGCTTCTGAAGCATTTTCAGATAATTTGTGTGTTCTGAAGAAACTACAAGAGATATCTAAGCCATACTTTCTGTGCAAGAGGGGCTTGTACATCTGAACAACATGTCTTTTAAAGTTTGAACTTATCTTATTGCATTTTTGAGTTATAGCAGTTTTTAAGTTTTTATTGCTCCAAAAGCCTTTTCAGCCCATGAACAGTTGTTTGTGAGTTTCGAAAAAAGTGCAAGAGCTATTCGAACCCTTTTTGCTGGGCAAGTAGGACCTGTAAATCTACACAATATATAGTTTAAAGTTTGAGTCTATCATATTAGGTTTTGGATTTATAGCTGTGTTTGTGTCTATTGCTTCTGAAGCATTTTCAGATAATTTGTGTGTTCTGAAGAAACTACAAGAGATATCTAAGCCATACTTTCTGTGCAAGAGTGGCTTGTACATCTGAACAACATGTCTTTTAAAGTTTGAACTTATCTTATTGCATTTTTGAGTTATAGCAGTTTTTAAGTTTTTATTGCTCCAAAAGCCTTTTCAGCCCATGAACAGTTGTTTGTGAGTTTCGAAAAAAGTGCAAGAGCTATTCGAACCCTTTTTGCTGGGCAAGTAGGACCTGTAAATCTACACAATATATAGTTTAAAGTTTGAGTCTATCATATTAGGTTTTGGATTTATAGCTGTTTTTGTGTCGTTTGCTTCAAAAGCATTTTCAGATAATTTGTGTGTTCTGAAGAAACTACAAGAGATATCTAAGCCATACTTTCTGTGCAAGAGGGGCTTGTACATCTGAACAACATGTCTTTTAAAGTTTGAACTTATCTTATTGCATTTTTGAGTTATAGCAGTTTTTAAGTTTTTATTGCTCCAAAAGCCTTTTCAGCCCATGAACAGTTGTTTGTGAGTTTCGAAAAAAGTGCAAGAGCTATTCGAACCCTTTTTGCTGGGCAAGTAGGACCTGTAAATCTACACAATATATAGTTTAAAGTTTGAGTCTATCATATTAGGTTTTGGATTTATAGCTGTTTTTGTGTCTATTGCTTCTGAAGCATTTTCAGATAATTTGTGTGTTCTGAAGAAACTACAAGAGATATCTAAGCCATACTTTCTGTGCAAGAGGGGCTTGTACATCTGAACAACATGTCTTTTAAAGTTTGAACTTATCTTATTGCATTTTTGAGTTATAGCAGTTTTTAAGTTTTTATTGCTCCAAAAGCCTTTTCAGCCCATGAACAGTTGTTTGTGAGTTTCGAAAAAAGTGCAAGAGCTATTCGAACCCTTTTTGCTGGGCAAGTAGGACCTGTAAATCTACACAAAATATAGTTTAAAGTTTGAGTCTATCATATTAGGTTTTGGATTTATAGCTGTTTTTGTGTCTATTGCTTCAAAAGCATTTTCAGATAATTTGTGTGTTCTGAAGAAACTACAAGAGATATCTAAGCCATACTTTCTGTGCAAGAGGGGCTTGTACATCTGAACAACATGTCTTTTAAAGTTTGAACTTATCTTATTGCATTTTTGAGTTATAGCAGTTTTTAAGTTTTTATTGCTCCAAAAGCCTTTTCAGCCCATGAACAGTTGTTTGTGAGTTTCGAAAAAAGTGCAAGAGCTATTCGAACCCTTTTTGCTGGGCAAGTAGGACCTGTAAATCTACACAATATATAGTTTAAAGTTTGAGTCTATCATATTAGGTTTTGGATTTATAGCTGTTTTTGTGTCGTTTGCTTCAAAAGCATTTTCAGATAATTTGTGTGTTCTGAAGAAACTACAAGAGATATCTAAGCCATACTTTCTGTGCAAGAGGGGCTTGTACATCTGAACAACATGTCTTTTAAAGTTTGAACTTATCTTATTGCATTTTTGAGTTATAGCAGTTTTTAAGTTTTTATTGCTCCAAAAGCCTTTTCAGCCCATGAACAGTTGTTTGTGAGTTTCGAAAAAAGTGCAAGAGCTATTCGAACCCTTTTTGCTGGGCAAGTAGGACCTGTAAATCTACACAAAATATAGTTTAAAGTTTGAGTCTATCATATTAGGTTTTGGATTTATAGCTGTTTTTGTGTCGTTTGCTTCAAAAGCATTTTCAGATAATTTGTGTGTTCTGAAGAAACTACAAGAGATATCTAAGCCATACTTTCTGTGCAAGAGGGGCTTGTACATCTGAACAACATGTCTTTTAAAGTTTGAACTTATCTTATTGCATTTTTGAGTTATAGCAGTTTTTAAGTTTTTATTGCTCCAAAAGCCTTTTCAGCCCATGAACAGTTGTTTGTGAGTTTCGAAAAAAGTGCAAGAGCTATTCGAACCCTTTTTGCTGGGCAAGTAGGACCTGTAAATCTACACAATATATAGTTTAAAGTTTGAGTCTATCATATTAGGTTTTGGATTTATAGCTGTTTTTGTGTCGTTTGCTTCAAAAGCATTTTCAGATAATTTGTGTGTTCTGAAGAAACTACAAGAGATATCTAAGCCATACTTTCTGTGCAAGAGGGGCTTGTACATCTGAACAACATGTCTTTTAAAGTTTGAACTTATCTTATTGCATTTTTGAGTTATAGCAGTTTTTAAGTTTTTATTGCTCCAAAAGCCTTTTCAGCCCATGAACAGTTGTTTGTGAGTTTCGAAAAAAGTGCAAGAGCTATTCGAACCCTTTTTGCTGGGCAAGTAGGACCTGTAAATCTACACAAAATATAGTTTAAAGTTTGAGTCTATCATATTAGGTTTTGGATTTATAGCTGTTTTTGTGTCTATTGCTTCAAAAGCATTTTCAGATAATTTGTGTGTTCTGAAGAAACTACAAGAGATATCTAAGCCATACTTTCTGTGCAAGAGGGGCTTGTACATCTGAACAACATGTCTTTTAAAGTTTGAACTTATCTTATTGCATTTTTGAGTTATAGCAGTTTTTAAGTTTTTATTGCTCCAAAAGCCTTTTCAGCCCATGAACAGTTGTTTGTGAGTTTCGAAAAAAGTGCAAGAGCTATTCGAACCCTTTTTGCTGGGCAAGTAGGACCTGTAAATCTACACAATATATAGTTTAAAGTTTGAGTCTATCATATTAGGTTTTGGATTTATAGCTGTTTTTGTGTCTATTGCTTCTGAAGCATTTTCAGATAATTTGTGTGTTCTGAAGAAACTACAAGAGATATCTAAGCCATACTTTCTGTGCAAGAGGGGCTTGTACATCTGAACAACATGTCGTTTAAAGTTTGAACTTATCTTATTGCATTTTTGAGTTATAGCAGTTTTTAAGTTTTTATTGCTCCAAAAGCCTTTTCAGCCCATGAACAGTTGTTTGTGAGTTTCGAAAAAAGTGCAAGAACTATTCGAACCCTTTTTGCTGGGCAAGTAGGACTTGTAAATCTACACAATATATAGTTTATAGTTTGAGTCTATCATATTAGGTTTTTCATTTATAGCTGTTTTTGTGTCTATTGCTTCAAAAGCATTTTCAGATAATTTGTGTGTTCTGAAGAAACTACAAGAGATATCTAAGCCATACTTTCTGTGCAAGAGGGGCTTGTACATCTGAACAACATGTCTTTTAAAGTTTGAACTTATCTTATTGCATTTTTGAGTTATAGCAGTTTTTAAGTTTTTATTGCTCCAAAAGCCTTTTCAGCCCATGAACAGTTGTTTGTGAGTTTCGAAAAAAGTGCAAGAGCTATTCGAACCCTTTTTGCTGGGCAAGTAGGACCTGTAAATCTACACAATATATAGTTTAAAGTTTGAGTCTATCATATTAGGTTTTGGATTTATAGCTGTGTTTGTGTCTATTGCTTCTGAAGCATTTTCAGATAATTTGTGTGTTCTGAAGAAACTACAAGAGATATCTAAGCCATACTTTCTGTGCAAGAGGGGCTTGTACATCTGAACAACATGTCTTTTAAAGTTTGAACTTATCTTATTGCATTTTTGAGTTATAGCAGTTTTTAAGTTTTTATTGCTCCAAAAGCCTTTTCAGCCCATGAACAGTTGTTTGTGAGTTTCGAAAAAAGTGCAAGAGCTATTCGAACCCTTTTTGCTGGGCAAGTAGGACCTGTAAATCTACACAATATATAGTTTAAAGTTTGAGTCTATCATATTAGGTTTTGGATTTATAGCTGTTTTTGTGTCTATTGCTTCAAAAGCATTTTCAGATAATTTGTGTGTTCTGAAGAAACTACAAGAGATATCTAAGCCATACTTTCTGTGCAAGAGGGGCTTGTACATCTGAACAACATGTCTTTTAAAGTTTGAACTTATCTTATTGCATTTTTGAGTTATAGCAGTTTTTAAGTTTTTATTGCTCCAAAAGCCTTTTCAGCCCATGAACAGTTGTTTGTGAGTTTCGAAAAAAGTGCAAGAGCTATTCGAACCCTTTTTGCTGGGCAAGTAGGACCTGTAAATCTACACAATATATAGTTTAAAGTTTGAGTCTATCATATTAGGTTTTGGATTTATAGCTGTGTTTGTGTCTATTGCTTCTGAAGCATTTTCAGATAATTTGTGTGTTCTGAAGAAACTACAAGAGATATCTAAGCCATACTTTCTGTGCAAGAGTGGCTTGTACATCTGAACAACATGTCTTTTAAAGTTTGAACTTATCTTATTGCATTTTTGAGTTATAGCAGTTTTTAAGTTTTTATTGCTCCAAAAGCCTTTTCAGCCCATGAACAGTTGTTTGTGAGTTTCGAAAAAAGTGCAAGAGCTATTCGAACCCTTTTTGCTGGGCAAGTAGGACCTGTAAATCTACACAATATATAGTTTAAAGTTTGAGTCTATCATATTAGGTTTTGGATTTATAGCTGTTTTTGTGTCTATTGCTTCAAAAGCATTTTCAGATAATTTGTGTGTTCTGAAGAAACTACAAGAGATATCTAAGCCATACTTTCTGTGCAAGAGGGGCTTGTACATCTGAACAACATGTCTTTTAAAGTTTGAACTTATCTTATTGCATTTTTGAGTTATAGCAGTTTTTAAGTTTTTATTGCTCCAAAAGCCTTTTCAGCCCATGAACAGTTGTTTGTGAGTTTCGAAAAAAGTGCAAGAGCTATTCGAACCCTTTTTGCTGGGCAAGTAGGACCTGTAAATCTACACAATATATAGTTTAAAGTTTGAGTCTATCATATTAGGTTTTGGATTTATAGCTGTTTTTGTGTCTATTGCTTCTGAAGCATTTTCAGATAATTTGTGTGTTCTGAAGAAACTACAAGAGATATCTAAGCCATACTTTCTGTGCAAGAGGGGCTTGTACATCTGAACAACATGTCGTTTAAAGTTTGAACTTATCTTATTGCATTTTTGAGTTATAGCAGTTTTTAAGTTTTTATTGCTCCAAAAGCCTTTTCAGCCCATGAACAGTTGTTTGTGAGTTTCGAAAAAAGTGCAAGAGCTATTCGAACCCTTTTTGCTGGGCAAGTAGGACCTGTAAATCTACACAATATATAGTTTAAAGTTTGAGTCTATCATATTAGGTTTTGGATTTATAGCTGTTTTTGTGTCTATTGCTTCTGAAGCATTTTCAGATAATTTGTGTGTTCTGAAGAAACTACAAGAGATATCTAAGCCATACTTTCTGTGCAAGAGTGGCTTGTACATCTGAACAACATGTCTTTTAAAGTTTGAACTTATCTTATTGCATTTTTGAGTTATAGCAGTTTTTAAGTTTTTATTGCTCCAAAAGCCTTTTCAGCCCATGAACAGTTGTTTGTGAGTTTCGAAAAAAGTGCAAGAGCTATTCGAACCCTTTTTGCTGGGCAAGTAGGACCTGTAAATCTACACAATATATAGTTTAAAGTTTGAGTCTATCATATTAGGTTTTGGATTTATAGCTGTTTTTGTGTCGTTTGCTTCAAAAGCATTTTCAGATAATTTGTGTGTTCTGAAGAAACTACAAGAGATATCTAAGCCATACTTTCTGTGCAAGAGGGGCTTGTACATCTGAACAACATGTCTTTTAAAGTTTGAACTTATCTTATTGCATTTTTGAGTTATAGCAGTTTTTAAGTTTTTATTGCTCCAAAAGCCTTTTCAGCCCATGAACAGTTGTTTGTGAGTTTCGAAAAAAGTGCAAGAGCTATTCGAACCCTTTTTGCTGGGCAAGTAGGACCTGTAAATCTACACAATATATAGTTTAAAGTTTGAGTCTATCATATTAGGTTTTGGATTTATAGCTGTTTTTGTGTCTATTGCTTCTGAAGCATTTTCAGATAATTTGTGTGTTCTGAAGAAACTACAAGAGATATCTAAGCCATACTTTCTGTGCAAGAGGGGCTTGTACATCTGAACAACATGTCTTTTAAAGTTTGAACTTATCTTATTGCATTTTTGAGTTATAGCAGTTTTTAAGTTTTTATTGCTCCAAAAGCCTTTTCAGCCCATGAACAGTTGTTTGTGAGTTTCGAAAAAAGTGCAAGAGCTATTCGAACCCTTTTTGCTGGGCAAGTAGGACCTGTAAATCTACACAAAATATAGTTTAAAGTTTGAGTCTATCATATTAGGTTTTGGATTTATAGCTGTTTTTGTGTCTATTGCTTCAAAAGCATTTTCAGATAATTTGTGTGTTCTGAAGAAACTACAAGAGATATCTAAGCCATACTTTCTGTGCAAGAGGGGCTTGTACATCTGAACAACATGTCTTTTAAAGTTTGAACTTATCTTATTGCATTTTTGAGTTATAGCAGTTTTTAAGTTTTTATTGCTCCAAAAGCCTTTTCAGCCCATGAACAGTTGTTTGTGAGTTTCGAAAAAAGTGCAAGAGCTATTCGAACCCTTTTTGCTGGGCAAGTAGGACCTGTAAATCTACACAATATATAGTTTAAAGTTTGAGTCTATCATATTAGGTTTTGGATTTATAGCTGTTTTTGTGTCGTTTGCTTCAAAAGCATTTTCAGATAATTTGTGTGTTCTGAAGAAACTACAAGAGATATCTAAGCCATACTTTCTGTGCAAGAGGGGCTTGTACATCTGAACAACATGTCTTTTAAAGTTTGAACTTATCTTATTGCATTTTTGAGTTATAGCAGTTTTTAAGTTTTTATTGCTCCAAAAGCCTTTTCAGCCCATGAACAGTTGTTTGTGAGTTTCGAAAAAAGTGCAAGAGCTATTCGAACCCTTTTTGCTGGGCAAGTAGGACCTGTAAATCTACACAAAATATAGTTTAAAGTTTGAGTCTATCATATTAGGTTTTGGATTTATAGCTGTTTTTGTGTCTATTGCTTCTGAAGCATTTTCAGATAATTTGTGTGTTCTGAAGAAACTACAAGAGATATCTAAGCCATACTTTCTGTGCAAGAGGGGCTTGTACATCTGAACAACATGTCTTTTAAAGTTTGAACTTATCTTATTGCATTTTTGAGTTATAGCAGTTTTTAAGTTTTTATTGCTCCAAAAGCCTTTTCAGCCCATGAACAGTTGTTTGTGAGTTTCGAAAAAAGTGCAAGAGCTATTCGAACCCTTTTTGCTGGGCAAGTAGGACCTGTAAATCTACACAATATATAGTTTAAAGTTTGAGTCTATCATATTAGGTTTTGGATTTATAGCTGTTTTTGTGTCGTTTGCTTCAAAAGCATTTTCAGATAATTTGTGTGTTCTGAAGAAACTACAAGAGATATCTAAGCCATACTTTCTGTGCAAGAGGGGCTTGTACATCTGAACAACATGTCTTTTAAAGTTTGAACTTATCTTATTGCATTTTTGAGTTATAGCAGTTTTTAAGTTTTTATTGCTCCAAAAGCCTTTTCAGCCCATGAACAGTTGTTTGTGAGTTTCGAAAAAAGTGCAAGAGCTATTCGAACCCTTTTTGCTGGGCAAGTAGGACCTGTAAATCTACACAAAATATAGTTTAAAGTTTGAGTCTATCATATTAGGTTTTGGATTTATAGCTGTTTTTGTGTCTATTGCTTCAAAAGCATTTTCAGATAATTTGTGTGTTCTGAAGAAACTACAAGAGATATCTAAGCCATACTTTCTGTGCAAGAGGGGCTTGTACATCTGAACAACATGTCTTTTAAAGTTTGAACTTATCTTATTGCTTTTTTGAGTTATAGCAGTTTTTAAGTTTTTATTGCTCCAAAAGCCTTTTCAGCCCATGAACAGTTGTTTGTGAGTTTCGAAAAAAGTGCAAGAGCTATTCGAACCCTTTTTGCTGGGCAAGTAGGACCTGTAAATCTACACAATATATAGTTTAAAGTTTGAGTCTATCATATTAGGTTTTGGATTTATAGCTGTTTTTGTGTCTATTGCTTCTGAAGCATTTTCAGATAATTTGTGTGTTCTGAAGAAACTACAAGAGATATCTAAGCCATACTTTCTGTGCAAGAGGGGCTTGTACATCTGAACAACATGTCGTTTAAAGTTTGAACTTATCTTATTGCATTTTTGAGTTATAGCAGTTTTTAAGTTTTTATTGCTCCAAAAGCCTTTTCAGCCCATGAACAGTTGTTTGTGAGTTTCGAAAAAAGTGCAAGAACTATTCGAACCCTTTTTGCTGGGCAAGTAGGACTTGTAAATCTACACAATATATAGTTTATAGTTTGAGTCTATCATATTAGGTTTTTCATTTATAGCTGTTTTTGTGTCTATTGCTTCAAAAGCATTTTCAGATAATTTGTGTGTTCTGAAGAAACTACAAGAGATATCTAAGCCATACTTTCTGTGCAAGAGGGGCTTGTACATCTGAACAACATGTCTTTTAAAGTTTGAACTTATCTTATTGCATTTTTGAGTTATAGCAGTTTTTAAGTTTTTATTGCTCCAAAAGCCTTTTCAGCCCATGAACAGTTGTTTGTGAGTTTCGAAAAAAGTGCAAGAGCTATTCGAACCCTTTTTGCTGGGCAAGTAGGACCTGTAAATCTACACAATATATAGTTTAAAGTTTGAGTCTATCATATTAGGTTTTGGATTTATAGCTGTGTTTGTGTCTATTGCTTCTGAAGCATTTTCAGATAATTTGTGTGTTCTGAAGAAACTACAAGAGATATCTAAGCCATACTTTCTGTGCAAGAGGGGCTTGTACATCTGAACAACATGTCTTTTAAAGTTTGAACTTATCTTATTGCATTTTTGAGTTATAGCAGTTTTTAAGTTTTTATTGCTCCAAAAGCCTTTTCAGCCCATGAACAGTTGTTTGTGAGTTTCGAAAAAAGTGCAAGAGCTATTCGAACCCTTTTTGCTGGGCAAGTAGGACCTGTAAATCTACACAATATATAGTTTAAAGTTTGAGTCTATCATATTAGGTTTTGGATTTATAGCTGTTTTTGTGTCTATTGCTTCAAAAGCATTTTCAGATAATTTGTGTGTTCTGAAGAAACTACAAGAGATATCTAAGCCATACTTTCTGTGCAAGAGGGGCTTGTACATCTGAACAACATGTCTTTTAAAGTTTGAACTTATCTTATTGCATTTTTGAGTTATAGCAGTTTTTAAGTTTTTATTGCTCCAAAAGCCTTTTCAGCCCATGAACAGTTGTTTGTGAGTTTCGAAAAAAGTGCAAGAGCTATTCGAACCCTTTTTGCTGGGCAAGTAGGACCTGTAAATCTACACAATATATAGTTTAAAGTTTGAGTCTATCATATTAGGTTTTGGATTTATAGCTGTGTTTGTGTCTATTGCTTCTGAAGCATTTTCAGATAATTTGTGTGTTCTGAAGAAACTACAAGAGATATCTAAGCCATACTTTCTGTGCAAGAGTGGCTTGTACATCTGAACAACATGTCTTTTAAAGTTTGAACTTATCTTATTGCATTTTTGAGTTATAGCAGTTTTTAAGTTTTTATTGCTCCAAAAGCCTTTTCAGCCCATGAACAGTTGTTTGTGAGTTTCGAAAAAAGTGCAAGAGCTATTCGAACCCTTTTTGCTGGGCAAGTAGGACCTGTAAATCTACACAATATATAGTTTAAAGTTTGAGTCTATCATATTAGGTTTTGGATTTATAGCTGTTTTTGTGTCTATTGCTTCAAAAGCATTTTCAGATAATTTGTGTGTTCTGAAGAAACTACAAGAGATATCTAAGCCATACTTTCTGTGCAAGAGGGGCTTGTACATCTGAACAACATGTCTTTTAAAGTTTGAACTTATCTTATTGCATTTTTGAGTTATAGCAGTTTTTAAGTTTTTATTGCTCCAAAAGCCTTTTCAGCCCATGAACAGTTGTTTGTGAGTTTCGAAAAAAGTGCAAGAGCTATTCGAACCCTTTTTGCTGGGCAAGTAGGACCTGTAAATCTACACAATATATAGTTTAAAGTTTGAGTCTATCATATTAGGTTTTGGATTTATAGCTGTTTTTGTGTCTATTGCTTCTGAAGCATTTTCAGATAATTTGTGTGTTCTGAAGAAACTACAAGAGATATCTAAGCCATACTTTCTGTGCAAGAGGGGCTTGTACATCTGAACAACATGTCGTTTAAAGTTTGAACTTATCTTATTGCATTTTTGAGTTATAGCAGTTTTTAAGTTTTTATTGCTCCAAAAGCCTTTTCAGCCCATGAACAGTTGTTTGTGAGTTTCGAAAAAAGTGCAAGAGCTATTCGAACCCTTTTTGCTGGGCAAGTAGGACCTGTAAATCTACACAATATATTGTTTAAAGTTTGAGTCTATCATATTAGGTTTTGGATTTATAGCTGTTTTTGTGTCTATTGATCTGAAGCATTTTCAGATAATTTGTGTGTTCTGAAGAAACTACAAGAGATATCTAAGCCATACTTTCTGTGCAAGAGGGGCTTGTACATCTGAACAACATGTCTTTTAAAGTTTGAACTTATCTTATTGCATTTTTGAGTTATAGCAGTTTTTAAGTTTTTATTGCTCCAAAAGCCTTTTCAGCCCATGAACAGTTGTTTGTGAGTTTCGAAAAAAGTGCAAGAGCTATTCGAACCCTTTTTGCTGGGCAAGTAGGACCTGTAAATCTACACAATATATAGTTTAAAGTTTGAGTCTATCATATTAGGTTTTGGATTTATAGCTGTTTTTGTGTCTATTGCTTCTGAAGCATTTTCAGATAATTTGTGTGTTCTGAAGAAACTACAAGAGATATCTAAGCCATACTTTCTGTGCAAGAGGGGCTTGTACATCTGAACAACATGTCGTTTAAAGTTTGAACTTATCTTATTGCATTTTTGAGTTATAGCAGTTTTTAAGTTTGTATTGCTCCAAAAGCCTTTTCAGCCCATGAACAGTTGTTTGTGAGTTTCGAAAAAAGTGCAAGAGCTATTCGAACCCTTTTTGCTGGGCAAGTAGGACCTGTAAATCTACACAATATATAGTTTAAAGTTTGAGTCTATCATATTAGGTTTTGGATTTATAGCTGTTTTTGTGTCTATTGCTTCTGAAGCATTTTCAGATAATTTGTGTGTTCTGAAGAAACTACAAGAGATATCTAAGCCATACTTTCTGTGCAAGAGGGGCTTGTACATCTGAACAACATGTCGTTTAAAGTTTGAACTTATCTTATTGCATTTTTGAGTTATAGCAGTTTTTAAGTTTTTATTGCTCCAAAAGCCTTTTCAGCCCATGAACAGTTGTTTGTGAGTTTCGAAAAAAGTGCAAGAACTATTCGAACCCTTTTTGCTGGGCAAGTAGGACTTGTAAATCTACACAAAATATAGTTTATAGTTTGAGTCTATCATATTAGGTTTTTCATTTATAGCTGTTTTTGTGTCTATTGCTTCAAAAGCATTTTCAGATAATTTGTGTGTTCTGAAGAAACTACAAGAGATATCTAAGCCATACTTTCTGTGCAAGAGGGGCTTGTACATCTGAACAACATGTCTTTTAAAGTTTGAACTTATCTTATTGCATTTTTGAGTTATAGCAGTTTTTAAGTTTTTATTGCTCCAAAAGCCTTTTCAGCCCATGAACAGTTGTTTGTGAGTTTCGAAAAAAGTGCAAGAGCTATTCGAACCCTTTTTGCTGGGCAAGTAGGACCTGTAAATCTACACAATATATAGTTTAAAGTTTGAGTCTATCATATTAGGTTTTGGATTTATAGCTGTGTTTGTGTCTATTGCTTCTGAAGCATTTTCAGATAATTTGTGTGTTCTGAAGAAACTACAAGAGATATCTAAGCCATACTTTCTGTGCAAGAGTGGCTTGTACATCTGAACAACATGTCTTTTAAAGTTTGAACTTATCTTATTGCATTTTTGAGTTATAGCAGTTTTTAAGTTTTTATTGCTCCAAAAGCCTTTTCAGCCCATGAACAGTTGTTTGTGAGTTTCGAAAAAAGTGCAAGAGCTATTCGAACCCTTTTTGCTGGGCAAGTAGGACCTGTAAATCTACACAATATATAGTTTAAAGTTTGAGTCTATCATATTAGGTTTTGGATTTATAGCTGTTTTTGTGTCGTTTGCTTCAAAAGCATTTTCAGATAATTTGTGTGTTCTGAAGAAACTACAAGAGATATCTAAGCCATACTTTCTGTGCAAGAGGGGCTTGTACATCTGAACAACATGTCTTTTAAAGTTTGAACTTATCTTATTGCATTTTTGAGTTATAGCAGTTTTTAAGTTTTTATTGCTCCAAAAGCCTTTTCAGCCCATGAACAGTTGTTTGTGAGTTTCGAAAAAAGTGCAAGAGCTATTCGAACCCTTTTTGCTGGGCAAGTAGGACCTGTAAATCTACACAATATATAGTTTAAAGTTTGAGTCTATCATATTAGGTTTTGGATTTATAGCTGTTTTTGTGTCTATTGCTTCTGAAGCATTTTCAGATAATTTGTGTGTTCTGAAGAAACTACAAGAGATATCTAAGCCATACTTTCTGTGCAAGAGGGGCTTGTACATCTGAACAACATGTCTTTTAAAGTTTGAACTTATCTTATTGCATTTTTGAGTTATAGCAGTTTTTAAGTTTTTATTGCTCCAAAAGCCTTTTCAGCCCATGAACAGTTGTTTGTGAGTTTCGAAAAAAGTGCAAGAGCTATTCGAACCCTTTTTGCTGGGCAAGTAGGACCTGTAAATCTACACAATATATAGTTTAAAGTTTGAGTCTATCATATTAGGTTTTGGATTTATAGCTGTTTTTGTGTCTATTGCTTCTGAAGCATTTTCAGATAATTTGTGTGTTCTGAAGAAACTACAAGAGATATCTAAGCCATACTTTCTGTGCAAGAGGGGCTTGTACATCTGAACAACATGTCGTTTAAAGTTTGAACTTATCTTATTGCATTTTTGAGTTATAGCAGTTTTTAAGTTTTTATTGCTCCAAAAGCCTTTTCAGCCCATGAACAGTTGTTTGTGAGTTTCGAAAAAAGTGCAAGAGCTATTCGAACCCTTTTTGCTGGGCAAGTAGGACCTGTAAATCTACACAATATATAGTTTAAAGTTTGAGTCTATCATATTAGGTTTTGGATTTATAGCTGTTTTTGTGTCTATTGCTTCTGAAGCATTTTCAGATAATTTGTGTGTTCTGAAGAAACTACAAGAGATATCTAAGCCATACTTTCTGTGCAAGAGGGGCTTGTACATCTGAACAACATGTCGTTTAAAGTTTGAACTTATCTTATTGCATTTTTGAGTTATAGCAGTTTTTAAGTTTTTATTGCTCCAAAAGCCTTTTCAGCCCATGAACAGTTGTTTGTGAGTTTCGAAAAAAGTGCAAGAACTATTCGAACCCTTTTTGCTGGGCAAGTAGGACTTGTAAATCTACACAAAATATAGTTTATAGTTTGAGTCTATCATATTAGGTTTTTCATTTATAGCTGTTTTTGTGTCTATTGCTTCAAAAGCATTTTCAGATAATTTGTGTGTTCTGAAGAAACTACAAGAGATATCTAAGCCATACTTTCTGTGCAAGAGGGGCTTGTACATCTGAACAACATGTCTTTTAAAGTTTGAACTTATCTTATTGCATTTTTGAGTTATAGCAGTTTTTAAGTTTTTATTGCTCCAAAAGCCTTTTCAGCCCATGAACAGTTGTTTGTGAGTTTCGAAAAAAGTGCAAGAGCTATTCGAACCCTTTTTGCTGGGCAAGTAGGACCTGTAAATCTACACAATATATAGTTTAAAGTTTGAGTCTATCATATTAGGTTTTGGATTTATAGCTGTTTTTGTGTCGTTTGCTTCAAAAGCATTTTCAGATAATTTGTGTGTTCTGAAGAAACTACAAGAGATATCTAAGCCATACTTTCTGTGCAAGAGGGGCTTGTACATCTGAACAACATGTCTTTTAAAGTTTGAACTTATCTTATTGCATTTTTGAGTTATAGCAGTTTTTAAGTTTTTATTGCTCCAAAAGCCTTTTCAGCCCATGAACAGTTGTTTGTGAGTTTCGAAAAAAGTGCAAGAGCTATTCGAACCCTTTTTGCTGGGCAAGTAGGACCTGTAAATCTACACAATATATAGTTTAAAGTTTGAGTCTATCATATTAGGTTTTGGATTTATAGCTGTTTTTGTGTCTATTGCTTCTGAAGCATTTTCAGATAATTTGTGTGTTCTGAAGAAACTACAAGAGATATCTAAGCCATACTTTCTGTGCAAGAGGGGCTTGTACATCTGAACAACATGTCTTTTAAAGTTTGAACTTATCTTATTGCATTTTTGAGTTATAGCAGTTTTTAAGTTTTTATTGCTCCAAAAGCCTTTTCAGCCCATGAACAGTTGTTTGTGAGTTTCGAAAAAAGTGCAAGAGCTATTCGAACCCTTTTTGCTGGGCAAGTAGGACCTGTAAATCTACACAAAATATAGTTTAAAGTTTGAGTCTATCATATTAGGTTTTGGATTTATAGCTGTTTTTGTGTCTATTGCTTCAAAAGCATTTTCAGATAATTTGTGTGTTCTGAAGAAACTACAAGAGATATCTAAGCCATACTTTCTGTGCAAGAGGGGCTTGTACATCTGAACAACATGTCTTTTAAAGTTTGAACTTATCTTATTGCATTTTTGAGTTATAGCAGTTTTTAAGTTTTTATTGCTCCAAAAGCCTTTTCAGCCCATGAACAGTTGTTTGTGAGTTTCGAAAAAAGTGCAAGAGCTATTCGAACCCTTTTTGCTGGGCAAGTAGGACCTGTAAATCTACACAATATATAGTTTAAAGTTTGAGTCTATCATATTAGGTTTTGGATTTATAGCTGTTTTTGTGTCGTTTGCTTCAAAAGCATTTTCAGATAATTTGTGTGTTCTGAAGAAACTACAAGAGATATCTAAGCCATACTTTCTGTGCAAGAGGGGCTTGTACATCTGAACAACATGTCTTTTAAAGTTTGAACTTATCTTATTGCATTTTTGAGTTATAGCAGTTTTTAAGTTTTTATTGCTCCAAAAGCCTTTTCAGCCCATGAACAGTTGTTTGTGAGTTTCGAAAAAAGTGCAAGAGCTATTCGAACCCTTTTTGCTGGGCAAGTAGGACCTGTAAATCTACACAAAATATAGTTTAAAGTTTGAGTCTATCATATTAGGTTTTGGATTTATAGCTGTTTTTGTGTCGTTTGCTTCAAAAGCATTTTCAGATAATTTGTGTGTTCTGAAGAAACTACAAGAGATATCTAAGCCATACTTTCTGTGCAAGAGGGGCTTGTACATCTGAACAACATGTCTTTTAAAGTTTGAACTTATCTTATTGCATTTTTGAGTTATAGCAGTTTTTAAGTTTTTATTGCTCCAAAAGCCTTTTCAGCCCATGAACAGTTGTTTGTGAGTTTCGAAAAAAGTGCAAGAGCTATTCGAACCCTTTTTGCTGGGCAAGTAGGACCTGTAAATCTACACAATATATAGTTTAAAGTTTGAGTCTATCATATTAGGTTTTGGATTTATAGCTGTTTTTGTGTCGTTTGCTTCAAAAGCATTTTCAGATAATTTGTGTGTTCTGAAGAAACTACAAGAGATATCTAAGCCATACTTTCTGTGCAAGAGGGGCTTGTACATCTGAACAACATGTCTTTTAAAGTTTGAACTTATCTTATTGCATTTTTGAGTTATAGCAGTTTTTAAGTTTTTATTGCTCCAAAAGCCTTTTCAGCCCATGAACAGTTGTTTGTGAGTTTCGAAAAAAGTGCAAGAGCTATTCGAACCCTTTTTGCTGGGCAAGTAGGACCTGTAAATCTACACAAAATATAGTTTAAAGTTTGAGTCTATCATATTAGGTTTTGGATTTATAGCTGTTTTTGTGTCTATTGCTTCAAAAGCATTTCAGATAATTTGTGTGTTCTGAAGAAACTACAAGAGATATCTAAGCCATACTTTCTGTGCAAGAGGGGCTTGTACATCTGAACAACATGTCTTTTAAAGTTTGAACTTATCTTATTGCATTTTTGAGTTATAGCAGTTTTTAAGTTTTTATTGCTCCAAAAGCCTTTTCAGCCCATGAACAGTTGTTTGTGAGTTTCGAAAAAAGTGCAAGAGCTATTCGAACCCTTTTTGCTGGGCAAGTAGGACCTGTAAATCTACACAATATATAGTTTAAAGTTTGAGTCTATCATATTAGGTTTTGGATTTATAGCTGTTTTTGTGTCTATTGCTTCTGAAGCATTTTCAGATAATTTGTGTGTTCTGAAGAAACTACAAGAGATATCTAAGCCATACTTTCTGTGCAAGAGGGGCTTGTACATCTGAACAACATGTCGTTTAAAGTTTGAACTTATCTTATTGCATTTTTGAGTTATAGCAGTTTTTAAGTTTTTATTGCTCCAAAAGCCTTTTCAGCCCATGAACAGTTGTTTGTGAGTTTCGAAAAAAGTGCAAGAACTATTCGAACCCTTTTTGCTGGGCAAGTAGGACTTGTAAATCTACACAATATATAGTTTATAGTTTGAGTCTATCATATTAGGTTTTGGATTTATAGCTGTTTTTGTGTCTATTGCTTCAAAAGCATTTTCAGATAATTTGTGTGTTCTGAAGAAACTACAAGAGATATCTAAGCCATACTTTCTGTGCAAGAGGGGCTTGTACATCTGAACAACATGTCTTTTAAAGTTTGAACTTATCTTATTGCATTTTTGAGTTATAGCAGTTTTTAAGTTTTTATTGCTCCAAAAGCCTTTTCAGCCCATGAACAGTTGTTTGTGAGTTTCGAAAAAAGTGCAAGAGCTATTCGAACCCTTTTTGCTGGGCAAGTAGGACCTGTAAATCTACACAATATATAGTTTAAAGTTTGAGTCTATCATATTAGGTTTTGGATTTATAGCTGTGTTTGTGTCTATTGCTTCTGAAGCATTTTCAGATAATTTGTGTGTTCTGAAGAAACTACAAGAGATATCTAAGCCATACTTTCTGTGCAAGAGTGGCTTGTACATCTGAACAACATGTCTTTTAAAGTTTGAACTTATCTTATTGCATTTTTGAGTTATAGCAGTTTTTAAGTTTTTATTGCTCCAAAAGCCTTTTCAGCCCATGAACAGTTGTTTGTGAGTTTCGAAAAAAGTGCAAGAGCTATTCGAACCCTTTTTGCTGGGCAAGTAGGACCTGTAAATCTACACAATATATAGTTTAAAGTTTGAGTCTATCATATTAGGTTTTGGATTTATAGCTGTTTTTGTGTCTATTGCTTCAAAAGCATTTTCAGATAATTTGTGTGTTCTGAAGAAACTACAAGAGATATCTAAGCCATACTTTCTGTGCAAGAGGGGCTTGTACATCTGAACAACATGTCTTTTAAAGTTTGAACTTATCTTATTGCATTTTTGAGTTATAGCAGTTTTTAAGTTTTTATTGCTCCAAAAGCCTTTTCAGCCCATGAACAGTTGTTTGTGAGTTTCGAAAAAAGTGCAAGAGCTATTCGAACCCTTTTTGCTGGGCAAGTAGGACCTGTAAATCTACACAATATATAGTTTAAAGTTTGAGTCTATCATATTAGGTTTTGGATTTATAGCTGTGTTTGTGTCTATTGCTTCTGAAGCATTTTCAGATAATTTGTGTGTTCTGAAGAAACTACAAGAGATATCTAAGCCATACTTTCTGTGCAAGAGTGGCTTGTACATCTGAACAACATGTCTTTTAAAGTTTGAACTTATCTTATTGCATTTTTGAGTTATAGCAGTTTTTAAGTTTTTATTGCTCCAAAAGCCTTTTCAGCCCATGAACAGTTGTTTGTGAGTTTCGAAAAAAGTGCAAGAGCTATTCGAACCCTTTTTGCTGGGCAAGTAGGACCTGTAAATCTACACAATATATAGTTTAAAGTTTGAGTCTATCATATTAGGTTTTGGATTTATAGCTGTTTTTGTGTCTATTGCTTCTGAAGCATTTTCAGATAATTTGTGTGTTCTGAAGAAACTACAAGAGATATCTAAGCCATACTTTCTGTGCAAGAGGGGCTTGTACATCTGAACAACATGTCGTTTAAAGTTTGAACTTATCTTATTGCATTTTTGAGTTATAGCAGTTTTTAAGTTTTTATTGCTCCAAAAGCCTTTTCAGCCCATGAACAGTTGTTTGTGAGTTTCGAAAAAAGTGCAAGAGCTATTCGAACCCTTTTTGCTGGGCAAGTAGGACCTGTAAATCTACACAATATATAGTTTAAAGTTTGAGTCTATCATATTAGGTTTTGGATTTATAGCTGTTTTTGTGTCTATTGCTTCTGAAGCATTTTCAGATAATTTGTGTGTTCTGAAGAAACTACAAGAGATATCTAAGCCATACTTTCTGTGCAAGAGGGGCTTGTACATCTGAACAACATGTCTTTTAAAGTTTGAACTTATCTTATTGCATTTTTGAGTTATAGCAGTTTTTAAGTTTTTATTGCTCCAAAAGCCTTTTCAGCCCATGAACAGTTGTTTGTGAGTTTCGAAAAAAGTGCAAGAGCTATTCGAACCCTTTTTGCTGGGCAAGTAGGACCTGTAAATCTACACAATATATAGTTTAAAGTTTGAGTCTATCATATTAGGTTTTGGATTTATAGCTGTGTTTGTGTCTATTGCTTCTGAAGCATTTTCAGATAATTTGTGTGTTCTGAAGAAACTACAAGAGATATCTAAGCCATACTTTCTGTGCAAGAGTGGCTTGTACATCTGAACAACATGTCTTTTAAAGTTTGAACTTATCTTATTGCATTTTTGAGTTATAGCAGTTTTTAAGTTTTTATTGCTCCAAAAGCCTTTTCAGCCCATGAACAGTTGTTTGTGAGTTTCGAAAAAAGTGCAAGAGCTATTCGAACCCTTTTTGCTGGGCAAGTAGGACCTGTAAATCTACACAATATATAGTTTAAAGTTTGAGTCTATCATATTAGGTTTTGGATTTATAGCTGTTTTTGTGTCGTTTGCTTCAAAAGCATTTTCAGATAATTTGTGTGTTCTGAAGAAACTACAAGAGATATCTAAGCCATACTTTCTGTGCAAGAGGGGCTTGTACATCTGAACAACATGTCTTTTAAAATTTGAACTTATCTTATTGTATTTTTGAGTTATAGCAGTTTTTAAGTTTTTATTGCTCCAAAAGCCTTTTCAGCCCATGAACAGTTGTTTGTGAGTTTCGAAAAAAGTGCAAGAGCTATTCGAACCCTTTTTGCTGGGCAAGTAGGACCTGTAAATCTACACAATATATAGTTTAAAGTTTGAGTCTATCATATTAGGTTTTGGATTTATAGCTGTTTTTGTGTCTATTGCTTCTGAAGCATTTTCAGATAATTTGTGTGTTCTGAAGAAACTACAAGAGATATCTAAGCCATACTTTCTGTGCAAGAGGGGCTTGTACATCTGAACAACATGTCTTTTAAAGTTTGAACTTATCTTATTGCATTTTTGAGTTATAGCAGTTTTTAAGTTTTTATTGCTCCAAAAGCCTTTTCAGCCCATGAACAGTTGTTTGTGAGTTTCGAAAAAAGTGCAAGAGCTATTCGAACCCTTTTTGCTGGGCAAGTAGGACCTGTAAATCTACACAAAATATAGTTTAAAGTTTGAGTCTATCATATTAGGTTTTGGATTTATAGCTGTTTTTGTGTCTATTGCTTCAAAAGCATTTTCAGATAATTTGTGTGTTCTGAAGAAACTACAAGAGATATCTAAGCCATACTTTCTGTGCAAGAGGGGCTTGTACATCTGAACAACATGTCTTTTAAAGTTTGAACTTATCTTATTGCATTTTTGAGTTATAGCAGTTTTTAAGTTTTTATTGCTCCAAAAGCCTTTTCAGCCCATGAACAGTTGTTTGTGAGTTTCGAAAAAAGTGCAAGAGCTATTCGAACCCTTTTTGCTGGGCAAGTAGGACCTGTAAATCTACACAATATATAGTTTAAAGTTTGAGTCTATCATATTAGGTTTTGGATTTATAGCTGTTTTTGTGTCGTTTGCTTCAAAAGCATTTTCAGATAATTTGTGTGTTCTGAAGAAACTACAAGAGATATCTAAGCCATACTTTCTGTGCAAGAGGGGCTTGTACATCTGAACAACATGTCTTTTAAAGTTTGAACTTATCTTATTGCATTTTTGAGTTATAGCAGTTTTTAAGTTTTTATTGCTCCAAAAGCCTTTTCAGCCCATGAACAGTTGTTTGTGAGTTTCGAAAAAAGTGCAAGAGCTATTCGAACCCTTTTTGCTGGGCAAGTAGGACCTGTAAATCTACACAAAATATAGTTTAAAGTTTGAGTCTATCATATTAGGTTTTGGATTTATAGCTGTTTTTGTGTCGTTTGCTTCAAAAGCATTTTCAGATAATTTGTGTGTTCTGAAGAAACTACAAGAGATATCTAAGCCATACTTTCTGTGCAAGAGGGGCTTGTACATCTGAACAACATGTCTTTTAAAGTTTGAACTTATCTTATTGCATTTTTGAGTTATAGCAGTTTTTAAGTTTTTATTGCTCCAAAAGCCTTTTCAGCCCATGAACAGTTGTTTGTGAGTTTCGAAAAAAGTGCAAGAGCTATTCGAACCCTTTTTGCTGGGCAAGTAGGACCTGTAAATCTACACAATATATAGTTTAAAGTTTGAGTCTATCATATTAGGTTTTGGATTTATAGCTGTTTTTGTGTCGTTTGCTTCAAAAGCATTTTCAGATAATTTGTGTGTTCTGAAGAAACTACAAGAGATATCTAAGCCATACTTTCTGTGCAAGAGGGGCTTGTACATCTGAACAACATGTCTTTTAAAGTTTGAACTTATCTTATTGCATTTTTGAGTTATAGCAGTTTTTAAGTTTTTATTGCTCCAAAAGCCTTTTCAGCCCATGAACAGTTGTTTGTGAGTTTCGAAAAAAGTGCAAGAGCTATTCGAACCCTTTTTGCTGGGCAAGTAGGACCTGTAAATCTACACAATATATAGTTTAAAGTTTGAGTCTATCATATTAGGTTTTGGATTTATAGCTGTTTTTGTGTCTATTGCTTCTGAAGCATTTTCAGATAATTTGTGTGTTCTGAAGAAACTACAAGAGATATCTAAGCCATACTTTCTGTGCAAGAGGGGCTTGTACATCTGAACAACATGTCGTTTAAAGTTTGAACTTATCTTATTGCATTTTTGAGTTATAGCAGTTTTTAAGTTTTTATTGCTCCAAAAGCCTTTTCAGCCCATGAACAGTTGTTTGTGAGTTTCGAAAAAAGTGCAAGAACTATTCGAACCCTTTTTGCTGGGCAAGTAGGACTTGTAAATCTACACAATATATAGTTTATAGTTTGAGTCTATCATATTAGGTTTTTCATTTATAGCTGTTTTTGTGTCTATTGCTTCAAAAGCATTTTCAGATAATTTGTGTGTTCTGAAGAAACTACAAGAGATATCTAAGCCATACTTTCTGTGCAAGAGGGGCTTGTACATCTGAACAACATGTCTTTTAAAGTTTGAACTTATCTTATTGCATTTTTGAGTTATAGCAGTTTTTAAGTTTTTATTGCTCCAAAAGCCTTTTCAGCCCATGAACAGTTGTTTGTGAGTTTCGAAAAAAGTGCAAGAGCTATTCGAACCCTTTTTGCTGGGCAAGTAGGACCTGTAAATCTACACAATATATAGTTTAAAGTTTGAGTCTATCATATTAGGTTTTGGATTTATAGCTGTGTTTGTGTCTATTGCTTCTGAAGCATTTTCAGATAATTTGTGTGTTCTGAAGAAACTACAAGAGATATCTAAGCCATACTTTCTGTGCAAGAGTGGCTTGTACATCTGAACAACATGTCTTTTAAAGTTTGAACTTATCTTATTGCATTTTTGAGTTATAGCAGTTTTTAAGTTTTTATTGCTCCAAAAGCCTTTTCAGCCCATGAACAGTTGTTTGTGAGTTTCGAAAAAAGTGCAAGAGCTATTCGAACCCTTTTTGCTGGGCAAGTAGGACCTGTAAATCTACACAATATATAGTTTAAAGTTTGAGTCTATCATATTAGGTTTTGGATTTATAGCTGTTTTTGTGTCTATTGCTTCAAAAGCATTTTCAGATAATTTGTGTGTTCTGAAGAAACTACAAGAGATATCTAAGCCATACTTTCTGTGCAAGAGGGGCTTGTACATCTGAACAACATGTCTTTTAAAGTTTGAACTTATCTTATTGCATTTTTGAGTTATAGCAGTTTTTAAGTTTTTATTGCTCCAAAAGCCTTTTCAGCCCATGAACAGTTGTTTGTGAGTTTCGAAAAAAGTGCAAGAGCTATTCGAACCCTTTTTGCTGGGCAAGTAGGACCTGTAAATCTACACAATATATAGTTTAAAGTTTGAGTCTATCATATTAGGTTTTGGATTTATAGCTGTGTTTGTGTCTATTGCTTCTGAAGCATTTTCAGATAATTTGTGTGTTCTGAAGAAACTACAAGAGATATCTAAGCCATACTTTCTGTGCAAGAGTGGCTTGTACATCTGAACAACATGTCTTTTAAAGTTTGAACTTATCTTATTGCATTTTTGAGTTATAGCAGTTTTTAAGTTTTTATTGCTCCAAAAGCCTTTTCAGCCCATGAACAGTTGTTTGTGAGTTTCGAAAAAAGTGCAAGAGCTATTCGAACCCTTTTTGCTGGGCAAGTAGGACCTGTAAATCTACACAATATATAGTTTAAAGTTTGAGTCTATCATATTAGGTTTTGGATTTATAGCTGTTTTTGTGTCTATTGCTTCTGAAGCATTTTCAGATAATTTGTGTGTTCTGAAGAAACTACAAGAGATATCTAAGCCATACTTTCTGTGCAAGAGGGGCTTGTACATCTGAACAACATGTCGTTTAAAGTTTGAACTTATCTTATTGCATTTTTGAGTTATAGCAGTTTTTAAGTTTTTATTGCTCCAAAAGCCTTTTCAGCCCATGAACAGTTGTTTGTGAGTTTCGAAAAAAGTGCAAGAGCTATTCGAACCCTTTTTGCTGGGCAAGTAGGACCTGTAAATCTACACAATATATAGTTTAAAGTTTGAGTCTATCATATTAGGTTTTGGATTTATAGCTGTTTTTGTGTCTATTGCTTCTGAAGCATTTTCAGATAATTTGTGTGTTCTGAAGAAACTACAAGAGATATCTAAGCCATACTTTCTGTGCAAGAGGGGCTTGTACATCTGAACAACATGTCTTTTAAAGTTTGAACTTATCTTATTGCATTTTTGAGTTATAGCAGTTTTTAAGTTTTTATTGCTCCAAAAGCCTTTTCAGCCCATGAACAGTTGTTTGTGAGTTTCGAAAAAAGTGCAAGAGCTATTCGAACCCTTTTTGCTGGGCAAGTAGGACCTGTAAATCTACACAATATATAGTTTAAAGTTTGAGTCTATCATATTAGGTTTTGGATTTATAGCTGTGTTTGTGTCTATTGCTTCTGAAGCATTTTTAGATAATTTGTGTGTTCTGAAGAAACTACAAGAGATATCTAAGCCATACTTTCTGTGCAAGAGTGGCTTGTACATCTGAACAACATGTCTTTTAAAGTTTGAACTTATCTTATTGCATTTTTGAGTTATAGCAGTTTTTAAGTTTTTATTGCTCCAAAAGCCTTTTCAGCCCATGAACAGTTGTTTGTGAGTTTCGAAAAAAGTGCAAGAGCTATTCGAACCCTTTTTGCTGGGCAAGTAGGACCTGTAAATCTACACAATATATAGTTTAAAGTTTGAGTCTATCATATTAGGTTTTGGATTTATAGCTGTTTTTGTGTCTATTGCTTCTGAAGCATTTTCAGATAATTTGTGTGTTCTGAAGAAACTACAAGAGATATCTAAGCCATACTTTCTGTGCAAGAGGGGCTTGTACATCTGAACAACATGTCGTTTAAAGTTTGAACTTATCTTATTGCATTTTTGAGTTATAGCAGTTTTTAAGTTTTTATTGCTCCAAAAGCCTTTTCAGCCCATGAACAGTTGTTTGTGAGTTTCGAAAAAAGTGCAAGAGCTATTCGAAC
This sequence comes from Eucyclogobius newberryi, assembly GCF_026437365.1. Lineage (NCBI taxonomy): Eukaryota > Metazoa > Chordata > Actinopteri > Gobiiformes > Gobiidae > Eucyclogobius > Eucyclogobius newberryi. The sequence goes on along the minus strand of NW_027316478.1, from coordinate 315,765 downwards.
CCTTTTTGCTGGGCAAGTAGGACCTGTAAATCTACACAATATATAGTTTAAAGTTTGAGTCTATCATATTAGGTTTTGGATTTATAGCTGTTTTTGTGTCTATTGCTTCTGAAGCATTTTCAGATAATTTGTGTGTTCTGAAGAAACTACAAGAGATATCTAAGCCATACTTTCTGTGCAAGAGGGGCTTGTACATCTGAACAACATGTCTTTTAAAGTTTGAACTTATCTTATTGCATTTTTGAGTTATAGCAGTTTTTAAGTTTTTATTGCTCCAAAAGCCTTTTCAGCCCATGAACAGTTGTTTGTGAGTTTCGAAAAAAGTGCAAGAACTATTCGAACCCTTTTTGCTGGGCAAGTAGGACTTGTAAATCTACACCATATATAGTTTATAGTTTGAGTCTATCATATTAGGTTTTTCATTTATAGCTGTTTTTGTGTCCATTGCTTCAAAAGCATTTTCAGATAATTTGTGTGTTCTGAAGAAACTACAAGAGATATCTAAGCCATACTTTCTGTGCAAGAGGGGCTTGTACATCTGAACAACATGTCTTTTAAAGTTTGAACTTATCTTATTGCATTTTTGAGTTATAGCAGTTTTTAAGTTTTTATTGCTCCAAAAGCCTTTTCAGCCCATGAACAGTTGTTTGTGAGTTTCGAAAAAAGTGCAAGAGCTATTCGAACCCTTTTTGCTGGGCAAGTAGGACCTGTAAATCTACACAATATATAGTTTAAAGTTTGAGTCTATCATATTAGGTTTTGGATTTATAGCTGTGTTTGTGTCTATTGCTTCTGAAGCATTTTCAGATAATTTGTGTGTTCTGAAGAAACTACAAGAGATATCTAAGCCATACTTTCTGTGCAAGAGTGGCTTGTACATCTGAACAACATGTCTTTTAAAGTTTGAACTTATCTTATTGCATTTTTGAGTTATAGCAGTTTTTAAGTTTTTATTGCTCCAAAAGCCTTTTCAGCCCATGAACAGTTGTTTGTGAGTTTCGAAAAAAGTGCAAGAGCTATTCGAACCCTTTTTGCTGGGCAAGTAGGACCTGTAAATCTACACAATATATAGTTTAAAGTTTGAGTCTATCATATTAGGTTTTGGATTTATAGCTGTTTTTGTGTCGTTTGCTTCAAAAGCATTTTCAGATAATTTGTGTGTTCTGAAGAAACTACAAGAGATATCTAAGCCATACTTTCTGTGCAAGAGGGGCTTGTACATCTGAACAACATGTCTTTTAAAGTTTGAACTTATCTTATTGCATTTTTGAGTTATAGCAGTTTTTAAGTTTTTATTGCTCCAAAAGCCTTTTCAGCCCATGAACAGTTGTTTGTGAGTTTCGAAAAAAGTGCAAGAGCTATTCGAACCCTTTTTGCTGGGCAAGTAGGACCTGTAAATCTACACAATATATAGTTTAAAGTTTGAGTCTATCATATTAGGTTTTGGATTTATAGCTGTTTTTGTGTCTATTGCTTCTGAAGCATTTTCAGATAATTTGTGTGTTCTGAAGAAACTACAAGAGATATCTAAGCCATACTTTCTGTGCAAGAGGGGCTTGTACATCTGAACAACATGTCTTTTAAAGTTTGAACTTATCTTATTGCATTTTTGAGTTATAGCAGTTTTTAAGTTTTTATTGCTCCAAAAGCCTTTTCAGCCCATGAACAGTTGTTTGTGAGTTTCGAAAAAAGTGCAAGAGCTATTCGAACCCTTTTTGCTGGGCAAGTAGGACCTGTAAATCTACACAAAATATAGTTTAAAGTTTGAGTCTATCATATTAGGTTTTGGATTTATAGCTGTTTTTGTGTCTATTGCTTCAAAAGCATTTTCAGATAATTTGTGTGTTCTGAAGAAACTACAAGAGATATCTAAGCCATACTTTCTGTGCAAGAGGGGCTTGTACATCTGAACAACATGTCTTTTAAAGTTTGAACTTATCTTATTGCATTTTTGAGTTATAGCAGTTTTTAAGTTTTTATTGCTCCAAAAGCCTTTTCAGCCCATGAACAGTTGTTTGTGAGTTTCGAAAAAAGTGCAAGAGCTATTCGAACCCTTTTTGCTGGGCAAGTAGGACCTGTAAATCTACACAATATATAGTTTAAAGTTTGAGTCTATCATATTAGGTTTTGGATTTATAGCTGTTTTTGTGTCTATTGCTTCTGAAGCATTTTCAGATAATTTGTGTGTTCTGAAGAAACTACAAGAGATATCTAAGCCATACTTTCTGTGCAAGAGGGGCTTGTACATCTGAACAACATGTCGTTTAAAGTTTGAACTTATCTTATTGCATTTTTGAGTTATAGCAGTTTTTAAGTTTTTATTGCTCCAAAAGCCTTTTCAGCCCATGAACAGTTGTTTGTGAGTTTCGAAAAAAGTGCAAGAACTATTCGAACCCTTTTTGCTGGGCAAGTAGGACTTGTAAATCTACACAATATATAGTTTATAGTTTGAGTCTATCATATTAGGTTTTTCATTTATAGCTGTTTTTGTGTCTATTTGCTTCAAAAGCATTTTCAGATAATTTGTGTGTTCTGAAGAAACTACAAGAGATATCTAAGCCATACTTTCTGTGCAAGAGGGGCTTGTACATCTGAACAACATGTCTTTTAAAGTTTGAACTTATCTTATTGCATTTTTGAGTTATAGCAGTTTTTAAGTTTTTATTGCTCCAAAAGCCTTTTCAGCCCATGAACAGTTGTTTGTGAGTTTCGAAAAAAGTGCAAGAGCTATTCGAACCCTTTTTGCTGGGCAAGTAGGACCTGTAAATCTACACAATATATAGTTTAAAGTTTGAGTCTATCATATTAGGTTTTGGATTTATAGCTGTGTTTGTGTCTATTGCTTCTGAAGCATTTTCAGATAATTTGTGTGTTCTGAAGAAACTACAAGAGATATCTAAGCCATACTTTCTGTGCAAGAGTGGCTTGTACATCTGAACAACATGTCTTTTAAAGTTTGAACTTATCTTATTGCATTTTTGAGTTATAGCAGTTTTTAAGTTTTTATTGCTCCAAAAGCCTTTTCAGCCCATGAACAGTTGTTTGTGAGTTTCGAAAAAAGTGCAAGAGCTATTCGAACCCTTTTTGCTGGGCAAGTAGGACCTGTAAATCTACACAATATATAGTTTAAAGTTTGAGTCTATCATATTAGGTTTTGGATTTATAGCTGTTTTTGTGTCTATTGCTTCAAAAGCATTTTCAGATAATTTGTGTGTTCTGAAGAAACTACAAGAGATATCTAAGCCATACTTTCTGTGCAAGAGGGGCTTGTACATCTGAACAACATGTCTTTTAAAGTTTGAACTTATCTTATTGCATTTTTGAGTTATAGCAGTTTTTAAGTTTTTATTGCTCCAAAAGCCTTTTCAGCCCATGAACAGTTGTTTGTGAGTTTCGAAAAAAGTGCAAGAGCTATTCGAACCCTTTTTGCTGGGCAAGTAGGACCTGTAAATCTACACAATATATAGTTTAAAGTTTGAGTCTATCATATTAGGTTTTGGATTTATAGCTGTGTTTGTGTCTATTGCTTCTGAAGCATTTTCAGATAATTTGTGTGTTCTGAAGAAACTACAAGAGATATCTAAGCCATACTTTCTGTGCAAGAGTGGCTTGTACATCTGAACAACATGTCTTTTAAAGTTTGAACTTATCTTATTGCATTTTTGAGTTATAGCAGTTTTTAAGTTTTTATTGCTCCAAAAGCCTTTTCAGCCCATGAACAGTTGTTTGTGAGTTTCGAAAAAAGTGCAAGAGCTATTCGAACCCTTTTTGCTGGGCAAGTAGGACCTGTAAATCTACACAATATATAGTTTAAAGTTTGAGTCTATCATATTAGGTTTTGGATTTATAGCTGTTTTTGTGTCTATTGCTTCTGAAGCATTTTCAGATAATTTGTGTGTTCTGAAGAAACTACAAGAGATATCTAAGCCATACTTTCTGTGCAAGAGGGGCTTGTACATCTGAACAACATGTCGTTTAAAGTTTGAACTTATCTTATTGCATTTTTGAGTTATAGCAGTTTTTAAGTTTTTATTGCTCCAAAAGCCTTTTCAGCCCATGAACAGTTGTTTGTGAGTTTCGAAAAAAGTGCAAGAGCTATTCGAACCCTTTTTGCTGGGCAAGTAGGACCTGTAAATCTACACAATATATAGTTTAAAGTTTGAGTCTATCATATTAGGTTTTGGATTTATAGCTGTTTTTGTGTCTATTGCTTCTGAAGCATTTTCAGATAATTTGTGTGTTCTGAAGAAACTACAAGAGATATCTAAGCCATACTTTCTGTGCAAGAGGGGCTTGTACATCTGAACAACATGTCTTTTAAAGTTTGAACTTATCTTATTGCATTTTTGAGTTATAGCAGTTTTTAAGTTTTTATTGCTCCAAAAGCCTTTTCAGCCCATGAACAGTTGTTTGTGAGTTTCGAAAAAAGTGCAAGAGCTATTCGAACCCTTTTTGCTGGGCAAGTAGGACCTGTAAATCTACACAATATATAGTTTAAAGTTTGAGTCTATCATATTAGGTTTTGGATTTATAGCTGTGTTTGTGTCTATTGCTTCTGAAGCATTTTCAGATAATTTGTGTGTTCTGAAGAAACTACAAGAGATATCTAAGCCATACTTTCTGTGCAAGAGTGGCTTGTACATCTGAACAACATGTCTTTTAAAGTTTGAACTTATCTTATTGCATTTTTGAGTTATAGCAGTTTTTAAGTTTTTATTGCTCCAAAAGCCTTTTCAGCCCATGAACAGTTGTTTGTGAGTTTCGAAAAAAGTGCAAGAGCTATTCGAACCCTTTTTGCTGGGCAAGTAGAACCTGTAAATCTACACAATATATAGTTTAAAGTTTGAGTCTATCATATTAGGTTTTGGATTTATAGCTGTTTTTGTGTCGTTTGCTTCAAAAGCATTTTCAGATAATTTGTGTGTTCTGAAGAAACTACAAGAGATATCTAAGCCATACTTTCTGTGCAAGAGGGGCTTGTACATCTGAACAACATGTCTTTTAAAGTTTGAACTTATCTTATTGCATTTTTGAGTTATAGCAGTTTTTAAGTTTTTATTGCTCCAAAAGCCTTTTCAGCCCATGAACAGTTGTTTGTGAGTTTCGAAAAAAGTGCAAGAGCTATTCGAACCCTTTTTGCTGGGCAAGTAGGACCTGTAAATCTACACAATATATAGTTTAAAGTTTGAGTCTATCATATTAGGTTTTGGATTTATAGCTGTTTTTGTGTCTATTGCTTCTGAAGCATTTTCAGATAATTTGTGTGTTCTGAAGAAACTACAAGAGATATCTAAGCCATACTTTCTGTGCAAGAGGGGCTTGTACATCTGAACAACATGTCGTTTAAAGTTTGAACTTATCTTATTGCATTTTTGAGTTATAGCAGTTTTTAAGTTTTTATTGCTCCAAAAGCCTTTTCAGCCCATGAACAGTTGTTTGTGAGTTTCGAAAAAAGTGCAAGAGCTATTCGAACCCTTTTTGCTGGGCAAGTAGGACCTGTAAATCTACACAATATATAGTTTAAAGTTTGAGTCTATCATATTAGGTTTTGGATTTATAGCTGTTTTTGTGTCTATTGCTTCTGAAGCATTTTCAGATAATTTGTGTGTTCTGAAGAAACTACAAGAGATATCTAAGCCATACTTTCTGTGCAAGAGGGGCTTGTACATCTGAACAACATGTCTTTTAAAGTTTGAACTTATCTTATTGCATTTTTGAGTTATAGCAGTTTTTAAGTTTTTATTGCTCCAAAAGCCTTTTCAGCCCATGAACAGTTGTTTGTGAGTTTCGAAAAAAGTGCAAGAACTATTCGAACCCTTTTTGCTGGGCAAGTAGGACTTGTAAATCTACACAATATATAGTTTATAGTTTGAGTCTATCATATTAGGTTTTTCATTTATAGCTGTTTTTGTGTCCATTGCTTCAAAAGCATTTTCAGATAATTTGTGTGTTCTGAAGAAACTACAAGAGATATCTAAGCCATACTTTCTGTGCAAGAGGGGCTTGTACATCTGAACAACATGTCTTTTAAAGTTTGAACTTATCTTATTGCATTTTTGAGTTATAGCAGTTTTTAAGTTTTTATTGCTCCAAAAGCCTTTTCAGCCCATGAACAGTTGTTTGTGAGTTTCGAAAAAAGTGCAAGAGCTATTCGAACCCTTTTTGCTGGGCAAGTAGGACCTGTAAATCTACACAATATATAGTTTAAAGTTTGAGTCTATCATATTAGGTTTTGGATTTATAGCTGTGTTTGTGTCTATTGCTTCTGAAGCATTTTCAGATAATTTGTGTGTTCTGAAGAAACTACAAGAGATATCTAAGCCATACTTTCTGTGCAAGAGTGGCTTGTACATCTGAACAACATGTCTTTTAAAGTTTGAACTTATCTTATTGCATTTTTGAGTTATAGCAGTTTTTAAGTTTTTATTGCTCCAAAAGCCTTTTCAGCCCATGAACAGTTGTTTGTGAGTTTCGAAAAAAGTGCAAGAGCTATTCGAACCCTTTTTGCTGGGCAAGTAGGACCTGTAAATCTACACAATATATAGTTTAAAGTTTGAGTCTATCATATTAGGTTTTGGATTTATAGCTGTTTTTGTGTCGTTTGCTTCAAAAGCATTTTCAGATAATTTGTGTGTTCTGAAGAAACTACAAGAGATATCTAAGCCATACTTTCTGTGCAAGAGGGGCTTGTACATCTGAACAACATGTCTTTTAAAGTTTGAACTTATCTTATTGCATTTTTGAGTTATAGCAGTTTTTAAGTTTTTATTGCTCCAAAAGCCTTTTCAGCCCATGAACAGTTGTTTGTGAGTTTCGAAAAAAGTGCAAGAGCTATTCGAACCCTTTTTGCTGGGCAAGTAGGACCTGTAAATCTACACAATATATAGTTTAAAGTTTGAGTCTATCATATTAGGTTTTGGATTTATAGCTGTTTTTGTGTCTATTGCTTCTGAAGCATTTTCAGATAATTTGTGTGTTCTGAAGAAACTACAAGAGATATCTAAGCCATACTTTCTGTGCAAGAGGGGCTTGTACATCTGAACAACATGTCTTTTAAAGTTTGAACTTATCTTATTGCATTTTTGAGTTATAGCAGTTTTTAAGTTTTTATTGCTCCAAAAGCCTTTTCAGCCCATGAACAGTTGTTTGTGAGTTTCGAAAAAAGTGCAAGAGCTATTCGAACCCTTTTTGCTGGGCAAGTAGGACCTGTAAATCTACACAAAATATAGTTTAAAGTTTGAGTCTATCATATTAGGTTTTGGATTTATAGCTGTTTTTGTGTCTATTGCTTCAAAAGCATTTTCAGATAATTTGTGTGTTCTGAAGAAACTACAAGAGATATCTAAGCCATACTTTCTGTGCAAGAGGGGCTTGTACATCTGAACAACATGTCTTTTAAAGTTTGAACTTATCTTATTGCATTTTTGAGTTATAGCAGTTTTTAAGTTTTTATTGCTCCAAAAGCCTTTTCAGCCCATGAACAGTTGTTTGTGAGTTTCGAAAAAAGTGCAAGAGCTATTCGAACCCTTTTTGCTGGGCAAGTAGGACCTGTAAATCTACACAATATATAGTTTAAAGTTTGAGTCTATCATATTAGGTTTTGGATTTATAGCTGTTTTTGTGTCTATTGCTTCTGAAGCATTTTCAGATAATTTGTGTGTTCTGAAGAAACTACAAGAGATATCTAAGCCATACTTTCTGTGCAAGAGGGGCTTGTACATCTGAACAACATGTCGTTTAAAGTTTGAACTTATCTTATTGCATTTTTGAGTTATAGCAGTTTTTAAGTTTTTATTGCTCCAAAAGCCTTTTCAGCCCATGAACAGTTGTTTGTGAGTTTCGAAAAAAGTGCAAGAGCTATTCGAACCCTTTTTGCTGGGCAAGTAGGACCTGTAAATCTACACAATATATAGTTTAAAGTTTGAGTCTATCATATTAGGTTTTGGATTTATAGCTGTTTTTGTGTCTATTGCTTCTGAAGCATTTTCAGATAATTTGTGTGTTCTGAAGAAACTACAAGAGATATCTAAGCCATACTTTCTGTGCAAGAGGGGCTTGTACATCTGAACAACATGTCTTTTAAAGTTTGAACTTATCTTATTGCATTTTTGAGTTATAGCAGTTTTTAAGTTTTTATTGCTCCAAAAGCCTTTTCAGCCCATGAACAGTTGTTTGTGAGTTTCGAAAAAAGTGCAAGAGCTATTCGAACCCTTTTTGCTGGGCAAGTAGGACCTGTAAATCTACACAATATATAGTTTAAAGTTTGAGTCTATCATATTAGGTTTTGGATTTATAGCTGTGTTTGTGTCTATTGCTTCTGAAGCATTTTCAGATAATTTGTGTGTTCTGAAGAAACTACAAGAGATATCTAAGCCATACTTTCTGTGCAAGAGTGGCTTGTACATCTGAACAACATGTCTTTTAAAGTTTGAACTTATCTTATTGCATTTTTGAGTTATAGCAGTTTTTAAGTTTTTATTGCTCCAAAAGCCTTTTCAGCCCATGAACAGTTGTTTGTGAGTTTCGAAAAAAGTGCAAGAGCTATTCGAACCCTTTTTGCTGGGCAAGTAGGACCTGTAAATCTACACAATATATAGTTTAAAGTTTGAGTCTATCATATTAGGTTTTGGATTTATAGCTGTTTTTGTGTCTATTGCTTCTGAAGCATTTTCAGATAATTTGTGTGTTCTGAAGAAACTACAAGAGATATCTAAGCCATACTTTCTGTGCAAGAGGGGCTTGTACATCTGAACAACATGTCTTTTAAAGTTTGAACTTATCTTATTGCATTTTTGAGTTATAGCAGTTTTTAAGTTTTTATTGCTCCAAAAGCCTTTTCAGCCCATGAACAGTTGTTTGTGAGTTTCGAAAAAAGTGCAAGAGCTATTCGAACCCTTTTTGCTGGGCAAGTAGGACCTGTAAATCTACACAATATATAGTTTAAAGTTTGAGTCTATCATATTAGGTTTTGGATTTATAGCTGTGTTTGTGTCTATTGCTTCTGAAGCATTTTCAGATAATTTGTGTGTTCTGAAGAAACTACAAGAGATATCTAAGCCATACTTTCTGTGCAAGAGTGGCTTGTACATCTGAACAACATGTCTTTTAAAGTTTGAACTTATCTTATTGCATTTTTGAGTTATAGCAGTTTTTAAGTTTTTATTGCTCCAAAAGCCTTTTCAGCCCATGAACAGTTGTTTGTGAGTTTCGAAAAAAGTGCAAGAGCTATTCGAACCCTTTTTGCTGGGCAAGTAGGACCTGTAAATCTACACAATATATAGTTTAAAGTTTGAGTCTATCATATTAGGTTTTGGATTTATAGCTGTTTTTGTGTCTATTGCTTCTGAAGCATTTTCAGATAATTTGTGTGTTCTGAAGAAACTACAAGAGATATCTAAGCCATACTTTCTGTGCAAGAGGGGCTTGTACATCTGAACGACATGTCGTTTAAAGTTTGAACTTATCTTATTGCATTTTTGAGTTATAGCAGTTTTTAAGTTTTTATTGCTCCAAAAGCCTTTTCAGCCCATGAACAGTTGTTTGTGAGTTTCGAAAAAAGTGCAAGAGCTATTCGAACCCTTTTTGCTGGGCAAGTAGGACCTGTAAATCTACACAATATATAGTTTAAAGTTTGAGTCTATCATATTAGGTTTTGGATTTATAGCTGTTTTTGTGTCTATTGCTTCTGAAGCATTTTCAGATAATTTGTGTGTTCTGAAGAAACTACAAGAGATATCTAAGCCATACTTTCTGTGCAAGAGGGGCTTGTACATCTGAACAACATGTCTTTTAAAGTTTGAACTTATCTTATTGCATTTTTGAGTTATAGCAGTTTTTAAGTTTTTATTGCTCCAAAAGCCTTTTCAGCCCATGAACAGTTGTTTGTGAGTTTCGAAAAAAGTGCAAGAACTATTCGAACCCTTTTTGCTGGGCAAGTAGGACTTGTAAATCTACACAATATATAGTTTATAGTTTGAGTCTATCATATTAGGTTTTTCATTTATAGCTGTTTTTGTGTCCATTGCTTCAAAAGCATTTTCAGATAATTTGTGTGTTCTGAAGAAACTACAAGAGATATCTAAGCCATACTTTCTGTGCAAGAGGGGCTTGTACATCTGAACAACATGTCTTTTAAAGTTTGAACTTATCTTATTGCATTTTTGAGTTATAGCAGTTTTTAAGTTTTTATTGCTCCAAAAGCCTTTTCAGCCCATGAACAGTTGTTTGTGAGTTTCGAAAAAAGTGCAAGAGCTATTCGAACCCTTTTTGCTGGGCAAGTAGGACCTGTAAATCTACACAATATATAGTTTAAAGTTTGAGTCTATCATATTAGGTTTTGGATTTATAGCTGTGTTTGTGTCTATTGCTTCTGAAGCATTTTCAGATAATTTGTGTGTTCTGAAGAAACTACAAGAGATATCTAAGCCATACTTTCTGTGCAAGAGTGGCTTGTACATCTGAACAACATGTCTTTTAAAGTTTGAACTTATCTTATTGCATTTTTGAGTTATAGCAGTTTTTAAGTTTTTATTGCTCCAAAAGCCTTTTCAGCCCATGAACAGTTGTTTGTGAGTTTCGAAAAAAGTGCAAGAGCTATTCGAACCCTTTTTGCTGGGCAAGTAGGACCTGTAAATCTACACAATATATAGTTTAAAGTTTGAGTCTATCATATTAGGTTTTGGATTTATAGCTGTTTTTGTGTCGTTTGCTTCAAAAGCATTTTCAGATAATTTGTGTGTTCTGAAGAAACTACAAGAGATATCTAAGCCATACTTTCTGTGCAAGAGGGGCTTGTACATCTGAACAACATGTCTTTTAAAGTTTGAACTTATCTTATTGCATTTTTGAGTTATAGCAGTTTTTAAGTTTTTATTGCTCCAAAAGCCTTTTCAGCCCATGAACAGTTGTTTGTGAGTTTCGAAAAAAGTGCAAGAGCTATTCGAACCCTTTTTGCTGGGCAAGTAGGACCTGTAAATCTACACAATATATAGTTTAAAGTTTGAGTCTATCATATTAGGTTTTGGATTTATAGCTGTTTTTGTGTCTATTGCTTCTGAAGCATTTTCAGATAATTTGTGTGTTCTGAAGAAACTACAAGAGATATCTAAGCCATACTTTCTGTGCAAGAGGGGCTTGTACATCTGAACAACATGTCTTTTAAAGTTTGAACTTATCTTATTGCATTTTTGAGTTATAGCAGTTTTTAAGTTTTTATTGCTCCAAAAGCCTTTTCAGCCCATGAACAGTTGTTTGTGAGTTTCGAAAAAAGTGCAAGAGCTATTCGAACCCTTTTTGCTGGGCAAGTAGGACCTGTAAATCTACACAATATATAGTTTAAAGTTTGAGTCTATCATATTAGGTTTTGGATTTATAGCTGTGTTTGTGTCTATTGCTTCTGAAGCATTTTCAGATAATTTGTGTGTTCTGAAGAAACTACAAGAGATATCTAAGCCATACTTTCTGTGCAAGAGTGGCTTGTACATCTGAACAACATGTCTTTTAAAGTTTGAACTTATCTTATTGCATTTTTGAGTTATAGCAGTTTTTAAGTTTTTATTGCTCCAAAAGCCTTTTCAGCCCATGAACAGTTGTTTGTGAGTTTCGAAAAAAGTGCAAGAGCTATTCGAACCCTTTTTGCTGGGCAAGTAGGACCTGTAAATCTACACAATATATAGTTTAAAGTTTGAGTCTATCATATTAGGTTTTGGATTTATAGCTGTTTTTGTGTCTATTGCTTCAAAAGCATTTTCAGATAATTTGTGTGTTCTGAAGAAACTACAAGAGATATCTAAGCCATACTTTCTGTGCAAGAGGGGCTTGTACATCTGAACAACATGTCTTTTAAAGTTTGAACTTATCTTATTGCATTTTTGAGTTATAGCAGTTTTTAAGTTTTTATTGCTCCAAAAGCCTTTTCAGCCCATGAACAGTTGTTTGTGAGTTTCGAAAAAAGTGCAAGAGCTATTCGAACCCTTTTTGCTGGGCAAGTAGGACCTGTAAATCTACACAATATATAGTTTAAAGTTTGAGTCTATCATATTAGGTTTTGGATTTATAGCTGTTTTTGTGTCTATTGCTTCTGAAGCATTTTCAGATAATTTGTGTGTTCTGAAGAAACTACAAGAGATATCTAAGCCATACTTTCTGTGCAAGAGGGGCTTGTACATCTGAACAACATGTCGTTTAAAGTTTGAACTTATCTTATTGCATTTTTGAGTTATAGCAGTTTTTAAGTTTTTATTGCTCCAAAAGCCTTTTCAGCCCATGAACAGTTGTTTGTGAGTTTCGAAAAAAGTGCAAGAGCTATTCGAACCCTTTTTGCTGGGCAAGTAGGACCTGTAAATCTACACAATATATAGTTTAAAGTTTGAGTCTATCATATTAGGTTTTGGATTTATAGCTGTTTTTGTGTCTATTGCTTCTGAAGCATTTTCAGATAATTTGTGTGTTCTGAAGAAACTACAAGAGATATCTAAGCCATACTTTCTGTGCAAGAGGGGCTTGTACATCTGAACAACATGTCTTTTAAAGTTTGAACTTATCTTATTGCATTTTTGAGTTATAGCAGTTTTTAAGTTTTTATTGCTCCAAAAGCCTTTTCAGCCCATGAACAGTTGTTTGTGAGTTTCGAAAAAAGTGCAAGAGCTATTCGAACCCTTTTTGCTGGGCAAGTAGGACCTGTAAATCTACACAATATATAGTTTAAAGTTTGAGTCTATCATATTAGGTTTTGGATTTATAGCTGTTTTTGTGTCGTTTGCTTCAAAAGCATTTTCAGATAATTTGTGTGTTCTGAAGAAACTACAAGAGATATCTAAGCCATACTTTCTGTGCAAGAGTGGCTTGTACATCTGAACAACATGTCTTTTAAAGTTTGAACTTATCTTATTGCATTTTTGAGTTATAGCAGTTTTTAAGTTTTTATTGCTCCAAAAGCCTTTTCAGCCCATGAACAGTTGTTTGTGAGTTTCGAAAAAAGTGCAAGAGCTATTCGAACCCTTTTTGCTGGGCAAGTAGGACCTGTAAATCTACACAATATATAGTTTAAAGTTTGAGTCTATCATATTAGGTTTTGGATTTATAGCTGTTTTTGTGTCTATTGCTTCTGAAGCATTTTCAGATAATTTGTGTGTTCTGAAGAAACTACAAGAGATATCTAAGCCATACTTTCTGTGCAAGAGGGGCTTGTACATCTGAACAACATGTCTTTTAAAGTTTGAACTTATCTTATTGCATTTTTGAGTTATAGCAGTTTTTAAGTTTTTATTGCTCCAAAAGCCTTTTCAGCCCATGAACAGTTGTTTGTGAGTTTCGAAAAAAGTGCAAGAACTATTCGAACCCTTTTTGCTGGGCAAGTAGGACTTGTAAATCTACACAATATATAGTTTATAGTTTGAGTCTATCATATTAGGTTTTTCATTTATAGCTGTTTTTGTGTCTATTGCTTCAAAATTATTTTCAGATAATTTGTGTGTTCTGAAGAAACTACAAGAGATATCTAAGCCATACTTTCTGTGCAAGAGGGGCTTGTACATCTGAACAACATGTCTTTTAAAGTTTGAACTTATCTTATTGCATTTTTGAGTTATAGCAGTTTTTAAGTTTTTATTGCTCCAAAAGCCTTTTCAGCCCATGAACAGTTGTTTGTGAGTTTCGAAAAAAGTGCAAGAGCTATTCGAACCCTTTTTGCTGGGCAAGTAGGACCTGTAAATCTACACAATATATAGTTTAAAGTTTGAGTCTATCATATTAGGTTTTGGATTTATAGCTATGTTTGTGTCTATTGCTTCTGAAGCATTTTCAGATAATTTGTGTGTTCTGAAGAAACTACAAGAGATATCTAAGCCATACTTTCTGTGCAAGAGTGGCTTGTACATCTGAACAACATGTCTTTTAAAGTTTGAACTTATCTTATTGCATTTTTGAGTTATAGCAGTTTTTAAGTTTTTATTGCTCCAAAAGCCTTTTCAGCCCATGAACAGTTGTTTGTGAGTTTCGAAAAAAGTGCAAGAGCTATTCGAACCCTTTTTGCTGGGCAAGTAGGACCTGTAAATCTACACAATATATAGTTTAAAGTTTGAGTCTATCATATTAGGTTTTGGATTTATAGCTGTTTTTGTGTCTATTGCTTCAAAAGCATTTTCAGATAATTTGTGTGTTCTGAAGAAACTACAAGAGATATCTAAGCCATACTTTCTGTGCAAGAGGGGCTTGTACATCTGAACAACATGTCGTTTAAAGTTTGAACTTATCTTATTGCATTTTTGAGTTATAGCAGTTTTTAAGTTTTTATTGCTCCAAAAGCCTTTTCAGCCCATGAACAGTTGTTTGTGAGTTTCGAAAAAAGTGCAAGAGCTATTCGAACCCTTTTTGCTGGGCAAGTAGGACCTGTAAATCTACACAATATATAGTTTAAAGTTTGAGTCTATCATATTAGGTTTTGGATTTATAGCTGTTTTTGTGTCTATTGCTTCTGAAGCATTTTCAGATAATTTGTGTGTTCTGAAGAAACTACAAGAGATATCTAAGCCATACTTTCTGTGCAAGAGGGGCTTGTACATCTGAACAACATGTCTTTTAAAGTTTGAACTTATCTTATTGCATTTTTGAGTTATAGCAGTTTTTAAGTTTTTATTGCTCCAAAAGCCTTTTCAGCCCATGAACAGTTGTTTGTGAGTTTCGAAAAAAGTGCAAGAGCTATTCGAACCCTTTTTGCTGGGCAAGTAGGACCTGTAAATCTACACAATATATAGTTTAAAGTTTGAGTCTATCATATTAGGTTTTGGATTTATAGCTGTGTTTGTGTCTATTGCTTCTGAAGCATTTTCAGATAATTTGTGTGTTCTGAAGAAACTACAAGAGATATCTAAGCCATACTTTCTGTGCAAGAGTGGCTTGTACATCTGAACAACATGTCTTTTAAAGTTTGAACTTATCTTATTGCATTTTTGAGTTATAGCAGTTTTTAAGTTTTTATTGCTCCAAAAGCCTTTTCAGCCCATGAACAGTTGTTTGTGAGTTTCGAAAAAAGTGCAAGAGCTATTCGAACCCTTTTTGCTGGGCAAGTAGGACCTGTAAATCTACACAATATATAGTTTAAAGTTTGAGTCTATCATATTAGGTTTTGGATTTATAGCTGTTTTTGTGTCGTTTGCTTCAAAAGCATTTTCAGATAATTTGTGTGTTCTGAAGAAACTACAAGAGATATCTAAGCCATACTTTCTGTGCAAGAGGGGCTTGTACATCTGAACAACATGTCTTTTAAAGTTTGAACTTATCTTATTGCATTTTTGAGTTATAGCAGTTTTTAAGTTTTTATTGCTCCAAAAGCCTTTTCAGCCCATGAACAGTTGTTTGTGAGTTTCGAAAAAAGTGCAAGAGCTATTCGAACCCTTTTTGCTGGGCAAGTAGGACCTGTAAATCTACACAATATATAGTTTAAAGTTTGAGTCTATCATATTAGGTTTTGGATTTATAGCTGTTTTTGTGTCTTTTGCTTCTGAAGCATTTTCAGATAATTTGTGTGTTCTGAAGAAACTACAAGAGATATCTAAGCCATACTTTCTGTGCAAGAGGGGCTTGTACATCTGAACAACATGTCGTTTAAAGTTTGAACTTATCTTATTGCATTTTTGAGTTATAGCAGTTTTTAAGTTTTTATTGCTCCAAAAGCCTTTTCAGCCCATGAACAGTTGTTTGTGAGTTTCGAAAAAAGTGCAAGAGCTATTCGAACCCTTTTTGCTGGGCAAGTAGGACCTGTAAATCTACACAATATATAGTTTAAAGTTTGAGTCTATCATATTAGGTTTTGGATTTATAGCTGTTTTTGTGTCTATTGCTTCTGAAGCATTTTCAGATAATTTGTGTGTTCTGAAGAAACTACAAGAGATATCTAAGCCATACTTTCTGTGCAAGAGGGGCTTGTACATCTGAACAACATGTCTTTTAAAGTTTGAACTTATCTTATTGCATTTTTGAGTTATAGCAGTTTTTAAGTTTTTATTGCTCCAAAAGCCTTTTCAGCCCATGAACAGTTGTTTGTGAGTTTCGAAAAAAGTGCAAGAACTATTCGAACCCTTTTTGCTGGGCAAGTAGGACTTGTAAATCTACACAATATATAGTTTATAGTTTGAGTCTATCATATTAGGTTTTTCATTTATAGCTGTTTTTGTGTCCATTGCTTCAAAAGCATTTTCAGATAATTTGTGTGTTCTGAAGAAACTACAAGAGATATCTAAGCCATACTTTCTGTGCAAGAGGGGCTTGTACATCTGAACAACATGTCTTTTAAAGTTTGAACTTATCTTATTGCATTTTTGAGTTATAGCAGTTTTTAAGTTTTTATTGCTCCAAAAGCCTTTTCAGCCCATGAACAGTTGTTTGTGAGTTTCGAAAAAAGTGCAAGAGCTATTCGAACCCTTTTTGCTGGGCAAGTAGGACCTGTAAATCTACACAATATATAGTTTAAAGTTTGAGTCTATCATATTAGGTTTTGGATTTATAGCTGTTTTTGTGTCTATTGCTTCAAAAGCATTTTCAGATAATTTGTGTGTTCTGAAGAAACTACAAGAGATATCTAAGCCATACTTTCTGTGCAAGAGGGGCTTGTACATCTGAACAACATGTCTTTTAAAGTTTGAACTTATCTTATTGCATTTTTGAGTTATAGCAGTTTTTAAGTTTTTATTGCTCCAAAAGCCTTTTCAGCCCATGAACAGTTGTTTGTGAGTTTCGAAAAAAGTGCAAGAGCTATTCGAACCCTTTTTGCTGGGCAAGTAGGACCTGTAAATCTACACAAAATATAGTTTAAAGTTTGAGTCTATCATATTAGGTTTTGGATTTATAGCTGTTTTTGTGTCTATTGCTTCAAAAGCATTTTCAGATAATTTGTGTGTTCTGAAGAAACTACAAGAGATATCTAAGCCATACTTTCTGTGCAAGAGGGGCTTGTACATCTGAACAACATGTCTTTTAAAGTTTGAACTTATCTTATTGCATTTTTGAGTTATAGCAGTTTTTAAGTTTTTATTGCTCCAAAAGCCTTTTCAGCCCATGAACAGTTGTTTGTGAGTTTCGAAAAAAGTGCAAGAACTATTCGAACCCTTTTTGCTGGGCAAGTAGGACTTGTAAATCTACACAATATATAGTTTATAGTTTGAGTCTATCATATTAGGTTTTTCATTTATAGCTGTTTTTGTGTCTATTGCTTCAAAATTATTTTCAGATAATTTGTGTGTTCTGAAGAAACTACAAGAGATATCTAAGCCATACTTTCTGTGCAAGAGGGGCTTGTACATCTGAACAACATGTTTTTTAAAGTTTGAACTTATCTTATTGCATTTTTGAGTTATAGCAGTTTTTAAGTTTTTATTGCTCCAAAAGCCTTTTCAGCCCATGAACAGTTGTTTGTGAGTTTCGAAAAAAGTGCAAGAGCTATTCGAACCCTTTTTGCTGGGCAAGTAGGACCTGTAAATCTACACAATATATAGTTTAAAGTTTGAGTCTATCATATTAGGTTTTGGATTTATAGCTGTGTTTGTGTCTATTGCTTCTGAAGCATTTTCAGATAATTTGTGTGTTCTGAAGAAACTACAAGAGATATCTAAGCCATACTTTCTGTGCAAGAGTGGCTTGTACATCTGAACAACATGTCTTTTAAAGTTTGAACTTATCTTATTGCATTTTTGAGTTATAGCAGTTTTTAAGTTTTTATTGCTCCAAAAGCCTTTTCAGCCCATGAACAGTTGTTTGTGAGTTTCGAAAAAAGTGCAAGAGCTATTCGAACCCTTTTTGCTGGGCAAGTAGGACCTGTAAATCTACACAATATATAGTTTAAAGTTTGAGTCTATCATATTAGGTTTTGGATTTATAGCTGTTTTTGTGTGGTTTGCTTCAAAAGCATTTTCAGATAATTTGTGTGTTCTGAAGAAACTACAAGAGATATCTAAGCCATACTTTCTGTGCAAGAGGGGCTTGTACATCTGAACAACATGTCGTTTAAAGTTTGAACTTATCTTATTGCATTTTTGAGTTATAGCAGTTTTTAAGTTTTTATTGCTCCAAAAGCCTTTTCAGCCCATGAACAGTTGTTTGTGAGTTTCGAAAAAAGTGCAAGAGCTATTCGAACCCTTTTTGCTGGGCAAGTAGGACCTGTAAATCTACACAATATATAGTTTAAAGTTTGAGTCTATCATATTAGGTTTTGGATTTATAGCTGTTTTTGTGTCTATTGCTTCTGAAGCATTTTCAGATAATTTGTGTGTTCTGAAGAAACTACAAGAGATATCTAAGCCATACTTTCTGTGCAAGAGGGGCTTGTACATCTGAACAACATGTCTATTAAAGTTTGAACTTATCTTATTGCATTTTTGAGTTATAGCAGTTTTTAAGTTTTTATTGCTCCAAAAGCCTTTTCAGCCCATGAACAGTTGTTTGTGTGTTTCGAAAAAAGTGCAAGAGCTATTCGAACCCTTTTTGCTGGGCAAGTAGGACCTGTAAATCTACACAATATATAGTTTAAAGTTTGAGTCTATCATATTAGGTTTTGGATTTATAGCTGTGTTTGTGTCTATTGCTTCTGAAGCATTTTCAGATAATTTGTGTGTTCTGAAGAAACTACAAGAGATATCTAAGCCATACTTTCTGTGCAAGAGTGGCTTGTACATCTGAACAACATGTCTTTTAAAGTTTGAACTTATCTTATTGCATTTTTGAGTTATAGCAGTTTTTAAGTTTTTATTGCTCCAAAAGCCTTTTCAGCCCATGAACAGTTGTTTGTGAGTTTCGAAAAAAGTGCAAGAGCTATTCGAACCCTTTTTGCTGGGCAAGTAGGACCTGTAAATCTACACAATATATAGTTTAAAGTTTGAGTCTATCATATTAGGTTTTGGATTTATAGCCGTTTTTGTGTCTATTGCTTCTGAAGCATTTTCAGATAATTTGTGTGTTCTGAAGAAACTACAAGAGATATCTAAGCCATACTTTCTGTGCAAGAGGGGCTTGTACATCTGAACAACATGTCTTTTAAAGTTTGAACTTATCTTATTGCATTTTTGAGTTATAGCAGTTTTTAAGTTTTTATTGCTCCAAAAGCCTTTTCAGCCCATGAACAGTTGTTTGTGAGTTTCGAAAAAAGTGCAAGAGCTATTCGAACCCTTTTTGCTGGGCAAGTAGGACCTGTAAATCTACACAATATATAGTTTAAAGTTTGAGTCTATCATATTAGGTTTTGGATTTATAGCTGTGTTTGTGTCTATTGCTTCTGAAGCATTTTCAGATAATTTGTGTGTTCTGAAGAAACTACAAGAGATATCTAAGCCATACTTTCTGTGCAAGAGTGGCTTGTACATCTGAACAACATGTCTTTTAAAGTTTGAACTTATCTTATTGCATTTTTGAGTTATAGCAGTTTTTAAGTTTTTATTGCTCCAAAAGCCTTTTCAGCCCATGAACAGTTGTTTGTGAGTTTCGAAAAAAGTGCAAGAGCTATTCGAACCCTTTTTGCTGGGCAAGTAGGACCTGTAAATCTACACAATATATAGTTTAAAGTTTGAGTCTATCATATTAGGTTTTGGATTTATAGCTGTTTTTGTGTCGTTTGCTTCAAAAGCATTTTCAGATAATTTGTGTGTTCTGAAGAAACTACAAGAGATATCTAAGCCATACTTTCTGTGCAAGAGGGGCTTGTACATCTGAACAACATGTCTTTTAAAGTTTGAACTTATCTTATTGCATTTTTGAGTTATAGCAGTTTTTAAGTTTTTATTGCTCCAAAAGCCTTTTCAGCCCATGAACAGTTGTTTGTGAGTTTCGAAAAAAGTGCAAGAGCTATTCGAACCCTTTTTGCTGGGCAAGTAGGACCTGTAAATCTACACAATATATAGTTTAAAGTTTGAGTCTATCATATTAGGTTTTGGATTTATAGCTGTTTTTGTGTCTATTGCTTCTGAAGCATTTTCAGATAATTTGTGTGTTCTGAAGAAACTACAAGAGATATCTAAGCCATACTTTCTGTGCAAGAGGGGCTTGTACATCTGAACAACATGTCGTTTAAAGTTTGAACTTATCTTATTGCATTTTTGAGTTATAGCAGTTTTTAAGTTTTTATTGCTCCAAAAGCCTTTTCAGCCCATGAACAGTTGTTTGTGAGTTTCGAAAAAAGTGCAAGAGCTATTCGAACCCTTTTTGCTGGGCAAGTAGGACCTGTAAATCTACACAATATATAGTTTAAAGTTTGAGTCTATCATATTAGGTTTTGGATTTATAGCTGTTTTTGTGTCTATTGCTTCTGAAGCATTTTCAGATAATTTGTGTGTTCTGAAGAAACTACAAGAGATATCTAAGCCATACTTTCTGTGCAAGAGGGGCTTGTACATCTGAACAACATGTCTTTTAAAGTTTGAACTTATCTTATTGCATTTTTGAGTTATAGCAGTTTTTAAGTTTTTATTGCTCCAAAAGCCTTTTCAGCCCATGAACAGTTGTTTGTGAGTTTCGAAAAAAGTGCAAGAACTATTCGAACCCTTTTTGCTGGGCAAGTAGGACTTGTAAATCTACACAATATATAGTTTATAGTTTGAGTCTATCATATTAGGTTTTTCATTTATAGCTGTTTTTGTGTCCATTGCTTCAAAAGCATTTTCAGATAATTTGTGTGTTCTGAAGAAACTACAAGAGATATCTAAGCCATACTTTCTGTGCAAGAGGGGCTTGTACATCTGAACAACATGTCTTTTAAAGTTTGAACTTATCTTATTGCATTTTTGAGTTATAGCAGTTTTTAAGTTTTTATTGCTCCAAAAGCCTTTTCAGCCCATGAACAGTTGTTTGTGAGTTTCGAAAAAAGTGCAAGAGCTATTCGAACCCTTTTTGCTGGGCAAGTAGGACCTGTAAATCTACACAATATATAGTTTAAAGTTTGAGTCTATCATATTAGGTTTTGGATTTATAGCTGTGTTTGTGTCTATTGCTTCTGAAGCATTTTCAGATAATTTGTGTGTTCTGAAGAAACTACAAGAGATATCTAAGCCATACTTTCTGTGCAAGAGGGGCTTGTACATCTGAACAACATGTCTTTTAAAGTTTGAACTTATCTTATTGCATTTTTGAGTTATAGCAGTTTTTAAGTTTTTATTGCTCCAAAAGCCTTTTCAGCCCATGAACAGTTGTTTGTGAGTTTCGAAAAAAGTGCAAGAGCTATTCGAACCCTTTTTGCTGGGCAAGTAGGACCTGTAAATCTACACAATATATAGTTTAAAGTTTGAGTCTATCATATTAGGTTTTGGATTTATAGCTGTTTTTGTGTCTATTGCTTCTGAAGCATTTTCAGATAATTTGTGTGTTCTGAAGAAACTACAAGAGATATCTAAGCCATACTTTCTGTGCAAGAGGGGCTTGTACATCTGAACAACATGTCTTTTAAAGTTTGAACTTATCTTATTGCATTTTTGAGTTATAGCAGTTTTTAAGTTTTTATTGCTCCAAAAGCCTTTTCAGCCCATGAACAGTTGTTTGTGAGTTTCGAAAAAAGTGCAAGAGCTATTCGAACCCTTTTTGCTGGGCAAGTAGGACCTGTAAATCTACACAAAATATAGTTTAAAGTTTGAGTCTATCATATTAGGTTTTGGATTTATAGCTGTTTTTGTGTCTATTGCTTCAAAAGCATTTTCAGATAATTTGTGTGTTCTGAAGAAACTACAAGAGATATCTAAGCCATACTTTCTGTGCAAGAGGGGCTTGTACATCTGAACAACATGTCTTTTAAAGTTTGAACTTATCTTATTGCATTTTTGAGTTATAGCAGTTTTTAAGTTTTTATTGCTCCAAAAGCCTTTTCAGCCCATGAACAGTTGTTTGTGAGTTTCGAAAAAAGTGCAAGAACTATTCGAACCCTTTTTGCTGGGCAAGTAGGACTTGTAAATCTACACAATATATAGTTTATAGTTTGAGTCTATCATATTAGGTTTTTCATTTATAGCTGTTTTTGTGTCTATTGCTTCAAAATTATTTTCAGATAATTTGTGTGTTCTGAAGAAACTACAAGAGATATCTAAGCCATACTTTCTGTGCAAGAGGGGCTTGTACATCTGAACAACATGTCTTTTAAAGTTTGAACTTATCTTATTGCATTTTTGAGTTATAGCAGTTTTTAAGTTTTTATTGCTCCAAAAGCCTTTTCAGCCCATGAACAGTTGTTTGTGAGTTTCGAAAAAAGTGCAAGAGCTATTCGAACCCTTTTTGCTGGGCAAGTAGGACCTGTAAATCTACACAATATATAGTTTAAAGTTTGAGTCTATCATATTAGGTTTTGGATTTATAGCTGTGTTTGTGTCTATTGCTTCTGAAGCATTTTCAGATAATTTGTGTGTTCTGAAGAAACTACAAGAGATATCTAAGCCATACTTTCTGTGCAAGAGTGGCTTGTACATCTGAACAACATGTCTTTTAAAGTTTGAACTTATCTTATTGCATTTTTGAGTTATAGCAGTTTTTAAGTTTTTATTGCTCCAAAAGCCTTTTCAGCCCATGAACAGTTGTTTGTGAGTTTCGAAAAAAGTGCAAGAGCTATTCGAACCCTTTTTGCTGGGCAAGTAGGACCTGTAAATCTACACAATATATAGTTTAAAGTTTGAGTCTATCATATTAGGTTTTGGATTTATAGCTGTTTTTGTGTCTATTGCTTCAAAAGCATTTTCAGATAATTTGTGTGTTCTGAAGAAACTACAAGAGATATCTAAGCCATACTTTCTGTGCAAGAGGGGCTTGTACATCTGAACAACATGTCGTTTAAAGTTTGAACTTATCTTATTGCATTTTTGAGTTATAGCAGTTTTTAAGTTTTTATTGCTCCAAAAGCCTTTTCAGCCCATGAACAGTTGTTTGTGAGTTTCGAAAAAAGTGCAAGAGCTATTCGAACCCTTTTTGCTGGGCAAGTAGGACCTGTAAATCTACACAATATATAGTTTAAAGTTTGAGTCTATCATATTAGGTTTTGGATTTATAGCTGTTTTTGTGTCTATTGCTTCTGAAGCATTTTCAGATAATTTGTGTGTTCTGAAGAAACTACAAGAGATATCTAAGCCATACTTTCTGTGCAAGAGGGGCTTGTACATCTGAACAACATGTCTTTTAAAGTTTGAACTTATCTTATTGCATTTTTGAGTTATAGCAGTTTTTAAGTTTTTATTGCTCCAAAAGCCTTTTCAGCCCATGAACAGTTGTTTGTGAGTTTCGAAAAAAGTGCAAGAGCTATTCGAACCCTTTTTGCTGGGCAAGTAGGACCTGTAAATCTACACAATATATAGTTTAAAGTTTGAGTCTATCATATTAGGTTTTGGATTTATAGCTGTGTTTGTGTCTATTGCTTCTGAAGCATTTTCAGATAATTTGTGTGTTCTGAAGAAACTACAAGAGATATCTAAGCCATACTTTCTGTGCAAGAGTGGCTTGTACATCTGAACAACATGTCTTTTAAAGTTTGAACTTATCTTATTGCATTTTTGAGTTATAGCAGTTTTTAAGTTTTTATTGCTCCAAAAGCCTTTTCAGCCCATGAACAGTTGTTTGTGAGTTTCGAAAAAAGTTCAAGAGCTATTCGAACCCTTTTTGCTGGGCAAGTAGGACCTGTAAATCTACACAATATATAGTTTAAAGTTTGAGTCTATCATATTAGGTTTTGGATTTATAGCTGTTTTTGTGTCGTTTGCTTCAAAAGCATTTTCAGATAATTTGTGTGTTCTGAAGAAACTACAAGAGATATCTAAGCCATACTTTCTGTGCAAGAGGGGCTTGTACATCTGAACAACATGTCTTTTAAAGTTTGAACTTATCTTATTGCATTTTTGAGTTATAGCAGTTTTTAAGTTTTTATTGCTCCAAAAGCCTTTTCAGCCCATGAACAGTTGTTTGTGAGTTTCGAAAAAAGTGCAAGAGCTATTCGAACCCTTTTTGCTGGGCAAGTAGGACCTGTAAATCTACACAATATATAGTTTAAAGTTTGAGTCTATCATATTAGGTTTTGGATTTATAGCTGTTTTTGTGTCTATTGCTTCTGAAGCATTTTCAGATAATTTGTGTGTTCTGAAGAAACTACAAGAGATATCTAAGCCATACTTTCTGTGCAAGAGGGGCTTGTACATCTGAACAACATGTCGTTTAAAGTTTGAACTTATCTTATTGCATTTTTGAGTTATAGCAGTTTTTAAGTTTTTATTGCTCCAAAAGCCTTTTCAGCCCATGAACAGTTGTTTGTGAGTTTCGAAAAAAGTGCAAGAGCTATTCGAACCCTTTTTGCTGGGCAAGTAGGACCTGTAAATCTACACAATATATAGTTTAAAGTTTGAGTCTATCATATTAGGTTTTGGATTTATAGCTGTTTTTGTGTCTATTGCTTCTGAAGCATTTTCAGATAATTTGTGTGTTCTGAAGAAACTACAAGAGATATCTAAGCCATACTTTCTGTGCAAGAGGGGCTTGTACATCTGAACAACATGTCTTTTAAAGTTTGAACTTATCTTATTGCATTTTTGAGTTATAGCAGTTTTTAAGTTTTTATTGCTCCAAAAGCCTTTTCAGCCCATGAACAGTTGTTTGTGAGTTTCGAAAAAAGTGCAAGAACTAGTCGAACCCTTTTTGCTGGGCAAGTAGGACTTGTAAATCTACACAATATATAGTTTATAGTTTGAGTCTATCATTTTAGGTTTTTCATTTATAGCTGTTTTTGTGTCCATTGCTTCAAAAGCATTTTCAGATAATTTGTGTGTTCTGAAGAAACTACAAGAGATATCTAAGCCATACTTTCTGTGCAAGAGGGGCTTGTACATCTGAACAACATGTCTTTTAAAGTTTGAACTTATCTTATTGCATTTTTGAGTTATAGCAGTTTTTAAGTTTTTATTGCTCCAAAAGCCTTTTCAGCCCATGAACAGTTGTTTGTGAGTTTCGAAAAAAGTGCAAGAGCTATTCGAACCCTTTTTGCTGGGCAAGTAGGACCTGTAAATCTACACAATATATAGTTTAAAGTTTGAGTCTATCATATTAGGTTTTGGATTTATAGCTGTGTTTGTGTCTATTGCTTCTGAAGCATTTTCAGATAATTTGTGTGTTCTGAAGAAACTACAAGAGATATCTAAGCCATACTTTCTGTGCAAGAGGGGCTTGTACATCTGAACAACATGTCTTTTAAAGTTTGAACTTATCTTATTGCATTTTTGAGTTATAGCAGTTTTTAAGTTTTTATTGCTCCAAAAGCCTTTTCAGCCCATGAACAGTTGTTTGTGAGTTTCGAAAAAAGTGCAAGAGCTATTCGAACCCTTTTTGCTGGGCAAGTAGGACCTGTAAATCTACACAATATATAGTTTAAAGTTTGAGTCTATCATATTAGGTTTTGGATTTATAGCTGTTTTTGTGTCTATTGCTTCTGAAGCATTTTCAGATAATTTGTGTGTTCTGAAGAAACTACAAGAGATATCTAAGCCATACTTTCTGTGCAAGAGGGGCTTGTACATCTGAACAACATGTCTTTTAAAGTTTGAACTTATCTTATTGCATTTTTGAGTTATAGCAGTTTTTAAGTTTTTATTGCTCCAAAAGCCTTTTCAGCCCATGAACAGTTGTTTGTGAGTTTCGAAAAAAGTGCAAGAGCTATTCGAACCCTTTTTGCTGGGCAAGTAGGACCTGTAAATCTACACAAAATATAGTTTAAAGTTTGAGTCTATCATATTAGGTTTTGGATTTATAGCTGTTTTTGTGTCTATTGCTTCAAAAGCATTTTCAGATAATTTGTGTGTTCTGAAGAAACTACAAGAGATATCTAAGCCATACTTTCTGTGCAAGAGGGGCTTGTACATCTGAACAACATGTCTTTTAAAGTTTGAACTTATCTTATTGCATTTTTGAGTTATAGCAGTTTTTAAGTTTTTATTGCTCCAAAAGCCTTTTCAGCCCATGAACAGTTGTTTGTGAGTTTCGAAAAAAGTGCAAGAACTATTCGAACCCTTTTTGCTGGGCAAGTAGGACTTGTAAATCTACACAATATATAGTTTATAGTTTGAGTCTATCATATTAGGTTTTTCATTTATAGCTGTTTTTGTGTCTATTGCTTCAAAATTATTTTCAGATAATTTGTGTGTTCTGAAGAAACTACAAGAGATATCTAAGCCATACTTTCTGTGCAAGAGGGGCTTGTACATCTGAACAACATGTCTTTTAAAGTTTGAACTTATCTTATTGCATTTTTGAGTTATAGCAGTTTTTAAGTTTTTATTGCTCCAAAAGCCTTTTCAGCCCATGAACAGTTGTTTGTGAGTTTCGAAAAAAGTGCAAGAGCTATTCGAACCCTTTTTGCTGGGCAAGTAGGACCTGTAAATCTACACAATATATAGTTTAAAGTTTGAGTCTATCATATTAGGTTTTGGATTTATAGCTGTGTTTGTGTCTATTGCTTCTGAAGCATTTTCAGATAATTTGTGTGTTCTGAAGAAACTACAAGAGATATCTAAGCCATACTTTCTGTGCAAGAGTGGCTTGTACATCTGAACAACATGTCTTTTAAAGTTTGAACTTATCTTATTGCATTTTTGAGTTATAGCAGTTTTTAAGTTTTTATTGCTCCAAAAGCCTTTTCAGCCCATGAACAGTTGTTTGTGAGTTTCGAAAAAAGTGCAAGAGCTATTCGAACCCTTTTTGCTGGGCAAGTAGGACCTGTAAATCTACACAATATATAGTTTAAAGTTTGAGTCTATCATATTAGGTTTTGGATTTATAGCTGTTTTTGTGTCTATTGCTTCAAAAGCATTTTCAGATAATTTGTGTGTTCTGAAGAAACTACAAGAGATATCTAAGCCATACTTTCTGTGCAAGAGGGGCTTGTACATCTGAACAACATGTCTTTTAAAGTTTGAACTTATCTTATTGCATTTTTGAGTTATAGCAGTTTTTAAGTTTTTATTGCTCCAAAAGCCTTTTCAGCCCATGAACAGTTGTTTGTGAGTTTCGAAAAAAGTGCAAGAACTATTCGAACCCTTTTTGCTGGGCAAGTAGGACTTGTAAATCTACACAATATATAGTTTATAGTTTGAGTCTATCATATTAGGTTTTTCATTTATAGCTGTTTTTGTGTCTATTGCTTCAAAATTATTTTCAGATAATTTGTGTGTTCTGAAGAAACTACAAGAGATATCTAAGCCATACTTTCTGTGCAAGAGGGGCTTGTACATCTGAACAACATGTCTTTTAAAGTTTGAACTTATCTTATTGCATTTTTGAGTTATAGCAGTTTTTAAGTTTTTATTGCTCCAAAAGCCTTTTCAGCCCATGAACAGTTGTTTGTGAGTTTCGAAAAAAGTGCAAGAGCTATTCGAACCCTTTTTGCTGGGCAAGTAGGACCTGTAAATCTACACAATATATAGTTTAAAGTTTGAGTCTATCATATTAGGTTTTGGATTTATAGCTGTGTTTGTGTCTATTGCTTCTGAAGCATTTTCAGATAATTTGTGTGTTCTGAAGAAACTACAAGAGATATCTAAGCCATACTTTCTGTGCAAGAGTGGCTTGTACATCTGAACAACATGTCTTTTAAAGTTTGAACTTATCTTATTGCATTTTTGAGTTATAGCAGTTTTTAAGTTTTTATTGCTCCAAAAGCCTTTTCAGCCCATGAACAGTTGTTTGTGAGTTTCGAAAAAAGTGCAAGAGCTATTCGAACCCTTTTTGCTGGGCAAGTAGGACCTGTAAATCTACACAATATATAGTTTAAAGTTTGAGTCTATCATATTAGGTTTTGGATTTATAGCTGTTTTTGTGTCTATTGCTTCAAAAGCATTTTCAGATAATTTGTGTGTTCTGAAGAAACTACAAGAGATATCTAAGCCATACTTTCTGTGCAAGAGGGGCTTGTACATCTGAACAACATGTCTTTTAAAGTTTGAACTTATCTTATTGCATTTTTGAGTTATAGCAGTTTTTAAGTTTTTATTGCTCCAAAAGCCTTTTCAGCCCATGAACAGTTGTTTGTGAGTTTCGAAAAAAGTGCAAGAGCTATTCGAACCCTTTTTGCTGGGCAAGTAGGACCTGTAAATCTACACAATATATAGTTTAAAGTTTGAGTCTATCATATTAGGTTTTGGATTTATAGCTGTTTTTGTGTCTATTGCTTCTGAAGCATTTTCAGATAATTTGTGTGTTCTGAAGAAACTACAAGAGATATCTAAGCCATACTTTCTGTGCAAGAGGGGCTTGTACATCTGAACAACATGTCTTTTAAAGTTTGAACTTATCTTATTGCATTTTTGAGTTATAGCAGTTTTTAAGTTTTTATTGCTCCAAAAGCCTTTTCAGCCCATGAACAGTTGTTTGTGAGTTTCGAAAAAAGTGCAAGAGCTATTCGAACCCTTTTTGCTGGGCAAGTAGGACCTGTAAATCTACACAATATATAGTTTAAAGTTTGAGTCTATCATATTAGGTTTTGGATTTATAGCTGTTTTTGTGTCGTTTGCTTCAAAAGCATTTTCAGATAATTTGTGTGTTCTGAAGAAACTACAAGAGATATCTAAGCCATACTTTCTGTGCAAGAGGGGCTTGTACATCTGAACAACATGTCTTTTAAAGTTTGAACTTATCTTATTGCATTTTTGAGTTATAGCAGTTTTTAAGTTTTTATTGCTCCAAAAGCCTTTTCAGCCCATGAACAGTTGTTTGTGAGTTTCGAAAAAAGTGCAAGAGCTATTCGAACCCTTTTTGCTGGGCAAGTAGGACCTGTAAATCTACACAATATATAGTTTAAAGTTTGAGTCTATCATATTAGGTTTTGGATTTATAGCTGTGTTTGTGTCTATTGCTTCTGAAGCATTTTCAGATAATTAGTGTGTTCTGAAGAAACTACAAGAGATATCTAAGCCATACTTTCTGTGCAAGAGGGGCTTGTACATCTGAACAACATGTCTTTTAAAGTTTGAACTTATCTTATTTCATTTTTGAGTTATAGCAGTTTTTAAGTTTTTATTGCTCCAAAAGCCTTTTCAGCCCATGAACAGTTGTTTGTGAGTTTCGAAAAAAGTGCAAGAGCTATTCGAACCCTTTTTGCTGGGCAAGTAGGACCTGTAAATCTACACAATATATAGTTTAAAGTTTGAGTCTATCATATTAGGTTTTGGATTTATAGCTGTTTTTGTGTCATTTGCTTCAAAAGCATTTTCAGATAATTTGTGTGTTCTGAAGAAACTACAAGAGATATCTAAGCCATACTTTCTGTGCAAGAGGGGCTTGTACATCTGAACAACATGTCTTTTAAAGTTTGAACTTATCTTATTGCATTTTTGAGTTATAGCAGTTTTTAAGTTTTTATTGCTCCAAAAGCCTTTTCAGCCCATGAACAGTTGTTTGTGAGTTTCGAAAAAAGTGCAAGAGCTATTCGAACCCTTTTTGCTGGGCAAGTAGGACCTGTAAATCTACACAAAATATAGTTTAAAGTTTGAGTCTATCATATTAGGTTTTGGATTTATAGCTGTTTTTGTGTCGTTTGCTTCAAAAGCATTTTCAGATAATTTGTGTGTTCTGAAGAAACTACAAGAGATATCTAAGCCATACTTTCTGTGCAAGAGGGGCTTGTACATCTGAACAACATGTCTTTTAAAGTTTGAACTTATCTTATTGCATTTTTGAGTTATAGCAGTTTTTAAGTTTTTATTGCTCCAAAAGCCTTTTCAGCCCATGAACAGTTGTTTGTGAGTTTCGAAAAAAGTGCAAGAGCTATTCGAACCCTTTTTGCTGGGCAAGTAGGACCTGTAAATCTACACAAAATATAGTTTAAAGTTTGAGTCTATCATATTAGGTTTTGGATTTATAGCTGTTTTTGTGTCTATTGCTTCAAAAGCATTTTCAGATAATTTGTGTGTTCTGAAGAAACTACAAGAGATATCTAAGCCATACTTTCTGTGCAAGAGGGGCTTGTACATCTGAACAACATGTCTTTTAAAGTTTGAACTTATCTTATTGCATTTTTGAGTTATAGCAGTTTTTAAGTTTTTATTGCTCCAAAAGCCTTTTCAGCCCATGAACAGTTGTTTGTGAGTTTCGAAAAAAGTGCAAGAGCTATTCGAACCCTTTTTGCTGGGCAAGTAGGACCTGTAAATCTACACAATATATAGTTTAAAGTTTGAGTCTATCATATTAGGTTTTGGATTTATAGCTGTTTTTGTGTCTATTGCTTCTGAAGCATTTTCAGATAATTTGTGTGTTCTGAAGAAACTACAAGAGATATCTAAGCCATACTTTCTGTGCAAGAGGGGCTTGTACATCTGAACAACATGTCGTTTAAAGTTTGAACTTATCTTATTGCATTTTTGAGTTATAGCAGTTTTTAAGTTTTTATTGCTCCAAAAGCCTTTTCAGCCCATGAACAGTTGTTTGTGAGTTTCGAAAAAAGTGCAAGAGCTATTCGAACCCTTTTTGCTGGGCAAGTAGGACCTGTAAATCTACACAATATATAGTTTAAAGTTTGAGTCTATCATATTAGGTTTTGGATTTATAGCTGTTTTTGTGTCTATTGCTTCTGAAGCATTTTCAGATAATTTGTGTGTTCTGAAGAAACTACAAGAGATATCTAAGCCATACTTTCTGTGCAAGAGTGGCTTGTACATCTGAACAACATGTCTTTTAAAGTTTGAACTTATCTTATTGCATTTTTGAGTTATAGCAGTTTTTAAGTTTTTATTGCTCCAAAAGCCTTTTCAGCCCATGAACAGTTGTTTGTGAGTTTCGAAAAAAGTGCAAGAGCTATTCGAACCCTTTTTGCTGGGCAAGTAGGACCTGTAAATCTACACAATATATAGTTTAAAGTTTGAGTCTATCATATTAGGTTTTGGATTTATAGCTGTTTTTGTGTCTATTGCTTCAAAAGCATTTTCAGATAATTTGTGTGTTCTGAAGAAACTACAAGAGATATCTAAGCCATACTTTCTGTGCAAGAGGGGCTTGTACATCTGAACAACATGTCTTTTAAAGTTTGAACTTATCTTATTGCATTTTTGAGTTATAGCAGTTTTTAAGTTTTTATTGCTCCAAAAGCCTTTTCAGCCCATGAACAGTTGTTTGTGAGTTTCGAAAAAAGTGCAAGAGCTATTCGAACCCTTTTTGCTGGGCAAGTAGGACCTGTAAATCTACACAATATATAGTTTAAAGTTTGAGTCTATCATATTAGGTTTTGGATTTATAGCTGTTTTTGTGTCTATTGCTTCTGAAGCATTTTCAGATAATTTGTGTGTTCTGAAGAAACTACAAGAGATATCTAAGCCATACTTTCTGTGCAAGAGGGGCTTGTACATCTGAACAACATGTCGTTTAAAGTTTGAACTTATCTTATTGCATTTTTGAGTTATAGCAGTTTTTAAGTTTTTATTGCTCCAAAAGCCTTTTCAGCCCATGAACAGTTGTTTGTGAGTTTCGAAAAAAGTGCAAGAGCTATTCGAACCCTTTTTGCTGGGCAAGTAGGACCTGTAAATCTACACAATATATAGTTTAAAGTTTGAGTCTATCATATTAGGTTTTGGATTTATAGCTGTTTTTGTGTCTATTGCTTCTGAAGCATTTTCAGATAATTTGTGTGTTCTGAAGAAACTACAAGAGATATCTAAGCCATACTTTCTGTGCAAGAGGGGCTTGTACATCTGAACAACATGTCTTTTAAAGTTTGAACTTATCTTATTGCATTTTTGAGTTATAGCAGTTTTTAAGTTTTTATTGCTCCAAAAGCCTTTTCAGCCCATGAACAGTTGTTTGTGAGTTTCGAAAAAAGTGCAAGAGCTATTCGAACCCTTTTTGCTGGGCAAGTAGGACCTGTAAATCTACACAATATATAGTTTAAAGTTTGAGTCTATCATATTAGGTTTTGGATTTATAGCTGTGTTTGTGTCTATTGCTTCTGAAGCATTTTCAGATAATTTGTGTGTTCTGAAGAAACTACAAGAGATATCTAAGCCATACTTTCTGTGCAAGAGTGGCTTGTACATCTGAACAACATGTCTTTTAAAGTTTGAACTTATCTTATTGCATTTTTGAGTTATAGCAGTTTTTAAGTTTTTATTGCTCCAAAAGCCTTTTCAGCCCATGAACAGTTGTTTGTGAGTTTCGAAAAAAGTGCAAGAGCTATTCGAACCCTTTTTGCTGGGCAAGTAGGACCTGTAAATCTACACAATATATAGTTTAAAGTTTGAGTCTATCATATTAGGTTTTGGATTTATAGCTGTTTTTGTGTCGTTTGCTTCAAAAGCATTTTCAGATAATTTGTGTGTTCTGAAGAAACTACAAGAGATATCTAAGCCATACTTTCTGTGCAAGAGGGGCTTGTACATCTGAACAACATGTCTTTTAAAGTTTGAACTTATCTTATTGCATTTTTGAGTTATAGCAGTTTTTAAGTTTTTATTGCTCCAAAAGCCTTTTCAGCCCATGAACAGTTGTTTGTGAGTTTCGAAAAAAGTGCAAGAGCTATTTGAACCCTTTTTGCTGGGCAAGTAGGACCTGTAAATCTACACAATATATAGTTTAAAGTTTGAGTCTATCATATTAGGTTTTGGATTTATAGCTGTTTTTGTGTCTATTGCTTCTGAAGCATTTTCAGATAATTTGTGTGTTCTGAAGAAACTACAAGAGATATCTAAGCCATACTTTCTGTGCAAGAGGGGCTTGTACATCTGAACAACATGTCGTTTAAAGTTTGAACTTATCTTATTGCATTTTTGAGTTATAGCAGTTTTTAAGTTTTTATTGCTCCAAAAGCCTTTTCAGCCCATGAACAGTTGTTTGTGAGTTTCGAAAAAAGTGCAAGAGCTATTCGAACCCTTTTTGCTGGGCAAGTAGGACCTGTAAATCTACACAATATATAGTTTAAAGTTTGAGTCTATCATATTAGGTTTTGGATTTATAGCTGTTTTTGTGTCTATTGCTTCTGAAGCATTTTCAGATAATTTGTGTGTTCTGAAGAAACTACAAGAGATATCTAAGCCATACTTTCTGTGCAAGAGGGGCTTGTACATCTGAACAACATGTCTTTTAAAGTTTGAACTTATCTTATTGCATTTTTGAGTTATAGCAGTTTTTAAGTTTTTATTGCTCCAAAAGCCTTTTCAGCCCATGAACAGTTGTTTGTGAGTTTCGAAAAAAGTGCAAGAACTATTCGAACCCTTTTTGCTGGGCAAGTAGGACTTGTAAATCTACACAATATATAGTTTATAGTTTGAGTCTATCATATTAGGTTTTTCATTTATAGCTGTTTTTGTGTCTATTGCTTCAAAATTATTTTCAGATAATTTGTGTGTTCTGAAGAAACTACAAGAGATATCTAAGCCATACTTTCTGTGCAAGAGGGGCTTGTACATCTGAACAACATGTCTTTTAAAGTTTGAACTTATCTTATTGCATTTTTGAGTTATAGCAGTTTTTAAGTTTTTATTGCTCCAAAAGCCTTTTCAGCCCATGAACAGTTGTTTGTGAGTTTCGAAAAAAGTGCAAGAGCTATTCGAACCCTTTTTGCTGGGCAAGTAGGACCTGTAAATCTACACAATATATAGTTTAAAGTTTGAGTCTATCATATTAGGTTTTGGATTTATAGCTGTGTTTGTGTCTATTGCTTCTGAAGCATTTTCAGATAATTTGTGTGTTCTGAAGAAACTACAAGAGATATCTAAGCCATACTTTCTGTGCAAGAGTGGCTTGTACATCTGAACAACATGTCTTTTAAAGTTTGAACTTATCTTATTGCATTTTTGAGTTATAGCAGTTTTTAAGTTTTTATTGCTCCAAAAGCCTTTTCAGCCCATGAACAGTTGTTTGTGAGTTTCGAAAAAAGTGCAAGAGCTATTCGAACCCTTTTTGCTGGGCAAGTAGGACCTGTAAATCTACACAATATATAGTTTAAAGTTTGAGTCTATCATATTAGGTTTTGGATTTATAGCTGTTTTTGTGTCTATTGCTTCAAAAGCATTTTCAGATAATTTGTGTGTTCTGAAGAAACTACAAGAGATATCTAAGCCATACTTTCTGTGCAAGAGGGGCTTGTACATCTGAACAACATGTCGTTTAAAGTTTGAACTTATCTTATTGCATTTTTGAGTTATAGCAGTTTTTAAGTTTTTATTGCTCCAAAAGCCTTTTCAGCCCATTAACAGTTGTTTGTGAGTTTCGAAAAAAGTGCAAGAGCTATTCGAACCCTTTTTGCTGGGCAAGTAGGACCTGTAAATCTACACAATATATAGTTTAAAGTTTGAGTCTATCATATTAGGTTTTGGATTTATAGCTGTTTTTGTGTCTATTGCTTCTGAAGCATTTTCAGATAATTTGTGTGTTCTGAAGAAACTACAAGAGATATCTAAGCCATACTTTCTGTGCAAGAGGGGCTTGTACATCTGAACAACATGTCTTTTAAAGTTTGAACTTATCTTATTGCATTTTTGAGTTATAGCAGTTTTTAAGTTTTTATTGCTCCAAAAGCCTTTTCAGCCCATGAACAGTTGTTTGTGAGTTTCGAAAAAAGTGCAAGAGCTATTCGAACCCTTTTTGCTGGGCAAGTAGGACCTGTAAATCTACACAATATATAGTTTAAAGTTTGAGTCTATCATATTAGGTTTTGGATTTATAGCTGTGTTTGTGTCTATTGCTTCTGAAGCATTTTCAGATAATTTGTGTGTTCTGAAGAAACTACAAGAGATATCTAAGCCATACTTTCTGTGCAAGAGTGGCTTGTACATCTGAACAACATGTCTTTTAAAGTTTGAACTTATCTTATTGCATTTTTGAGTTATAGCAGTTTTTAAGTTTTTATTGCTCCAAAAGCCTTTTCAGCCCATGAACAGTTGTTTGTGAGTTTCGAAAAAAGTGCAAGAGCTATTCGAACCCTTTTTGCTGGGCAAGTAGGACCTGTAAATCTACACAATATATAGTTTAAAGTTTGAGTCTATCATATTAGGTTTTGGATTTATAGCTGTTTTTGTGTCGTTTGCTTCAAAAGCATTTTCAGATAATTTGTGTGTTCTGAAGAAACTACAAGAGATATCTAAGCCATACTTTCTGTGCAAGAGGGGCTTGTACATCTGAACAACATGTCTTTTAAAGTTTGAACTTATCTTATTGCATTTTTGAGTTATAGCAGTTTTTAAGTTTTTATTGCTCCAAAAGCCTTTTCAGCCCATGAACAGTTGTTTGTGAGTTTCGAAAAAAGTGCAAGAGCTATTCGAACCCTTTTTGCTGGGCAAGTAGGACCTGTAAATCTACACAATATATAGTTTAAAGTTTGAGTCTATCATATTAGGTTTTGGATTTATAGCTGTTTTTGTGTCTA
This sequence comes from Eucyclogobius newberryi, assembly GCF_026437365.1. Lineage (NCBI taxonomy): Eukaryota > Metazoa > Chordata > Actinopteri > Gobiiformes > Gobiidae > Eucyclogobius > Eucyclogobius newberryi. The sequence goes on along the minus strand of NW_027316478.1, from coordinate 280,436 downwards.
TTGCTTCAAAAGCATTTTCAGATAATTTGTGTGTTCTGAAGAAACTACAAGAGATATCTAAGCCATACTTTCTGTGCAAGAGGGGCTTGTACATCTGAACAACATGTCTTTTAAAGTTTGAACTTATCTTATTGCATTTTTGAGTTATAGCAGTTTTTAAGTTTTTATTGCTCCAAAAGCCTTTTCAGCCCATGAACAGTTGTTTGTGAGTTTCGAAAAAAGTGCAAGAGCTATTCGAACCCTTTTTGCTGGGCAAGTAGGACCTGTAAATCTACACAATATATAGTTTAAAGTTTGAGTCTATCATATTAGGTTTTGGATTTATAGCTGTTTTTGTGTCTATTGCTTCTGAAGCATTTTCAGATAATTTGTGTGTTCTGAAGAAACTACAAGAGATATCTAAGCCATACTTTCTGTGCAAGAGGGGCTTGTACATCTGAACAACATGTCTTTTAAAGTTTGAACTTATCTTATTGCATTTTTGAGTTATAGCAGTTTTTAAGTTTTTATTGCTCCAAAAGCCTTTTCAGCCCATGAACAGTTGTTTGTGAGTTTCGAAAAAAGTGCAAGAGCTATTCGAACCCTTTTTGCTGGGCAAGTAGGACCTGTAAATCTACACAATATATAGTTTAAAGTTTGAGTCTATCATATTAGGTTTTGGATTTATAGCTGTTTTTGTGTCGTTTGCTTCAAAAGCATTTTCAGATAATTTGTGTGTTCTGAAGAAACTACAAGAGATATCTAAGCCATACTTTCTGTGCAAGAGGGGCTTGTACATCTGAACAACATGTCTTTTAAAGTTTGAACTTATCTTATTGCATTTTTGAGTTATAGCAGTTTTTAAGTTTTTATTGCTCCAAAAGCCTTTTCAGCCCATGAACAGTTGTTTGTGAGTTTCGAAAAAAGTGCAAGAGCTATTCGAACCCTTTTTGCTGGGCAAGTAGGACCTGTAAATCTACACAATATATAGTTTAAAGTTTGAGTCTATCATATTAGGTTTTGGATTTATAGCTGTGTTTGTGTCTATTGCTTCTGAAGCATTTTCAGATAATTTGTGTGTTCTGAAGAAACTACAAGAGATATCTAAGCCATACTTTCTGTGCAAGAGGGGCTTGTACATCTGAACAACATGTCTTTTAAAGTTTGAACTTATCTTATTGCATTTTTGAGTTATAGCAGTTTTTAAGTTTTTATTGCTCCAAAAGCCTTTTCAGCCCATGAACAGTTGTTTGTGAGTTTCGAAAAAAGTGCAAGAGCTATTCGAACCCTTTTTGCTGGGCAAGTAGGACCTGTAAATCTACACAATATATAGTTTAAAGTTTGAGTCTATCATATTAGGTTTTGGATTTATAGCTGTTTTTGTGTCGTTTGCTTCAAAAGCATTTTCAGATAATTTGTGTGTTCTGAAGAAACTACAAGAGATATCTAAGCCATACTTTCTGTGCAAGAGGGGCTTGTACATCTGAACAACATGTCTTTTAAAGTTTGAACTTATCTTATTGCATTTTTGAGTTATAGCAGTTTTTAAGTTTTTATTGCTCCAAAAGCCTTTTCAGCCCATGAACAGTTGTTTGTGAGTTTCGAAAAAAGTGCAAGAGCTATTCGAACCCTTTTTGCTGGGCAAGTAGGACCTGTAAATCTACACAAAATATAGTTTAAAGTTTGAGTCTATCATATTAGGTTTTGGATTTATAGCTGTTTTTGTGTCGTTTGCTTCAAAAGCATTTTCAGATAATTTGTGTGTTCTGAAGAAACTACAAGAGATATCTAAGCCATACTTTCTGTGCAAGAGGGGCTTGTACATCTGAACAACATGTCTTTTAAAGTTTGAAATTATCTTATTGCATTTTTGAGTTATAGCAGTTTTTAAGTTTTTATTGCTCCAAAAGCCTTTTCAGCCCATGAACAGTTGTTTGTGAGTTTCGAAAAAAGTGCAAGAGCTATTCGAACCCTTTTTGCTGGGCAAGTAGGACCTGTAAATCTACACAAAATATAGTTTAAAGTTTGAGTCTATCATATTAGGTTTTGGATTTATAGCTGTTTTTGTGTCTATTGCTTCAAAAGCATTTTCAGATAATTTGTGTGTTCTGAAGAAACTACAAGAGATATCTAAGCCATACTTTCTGTGCAAGAGGGGCTTGTACATCTGAACAACATGTCTTTTAAAGTTTGAACTTATCTTATTGCATTTTTGAGTTATAGCAGTTTTTAAGTTTTTATTGCTCCAAAAGCCTTTTCAGCCCATGAACAGTTGTTTGTGAGTTTCGAAAAAAGTGCAAGAGCTATTCGAACCCTTTTTGCTGGGCAAGTAGGACCTGTAAATCTACACAATATATAGTTTAAAGTTTGAGTCTATCATATTAGGTTTTGGATTTATAGCTGTTTTTGTGTCTATTGCTTCAAAAGCATTTTCAGATAATTTGTGTGTTCTGAAGAAACTACAAGAGATATCTAAGCCATACTTTCTGTGCAAGAGGGGCTTGTACATCTGAACAACATGTCGTTTAAAGTTTGAACTTATCTTATTGCATTTTTGAGTTATAGCAGTTTTTAAGTTTTTATTGCTCCAAAAGCCTTTTCAGCCCATGAACAGTTGTTTGTGAGTTTCGAAAAAAGTGCAAGAGCTATTCGAACCCTTTTTGCTGGGCAAGTAGGACCTGTAAATCTACACAATATATAGTTTAAAGTTTGAGTCTATCATATTAGGTTTTGGATTTATAGCTGTTTTTGTGTCTATTGCTTCTGAAGCATTTTCAGATAATTTGTGTGTTCTGAAGAAACTACAAGAGATATCTAAGCCATACTTTCTGTGCAAGAGGGGCTTGTACATCTGAACAACATGTCTTTTAAAGTTTGAACTTATCTTATTGCATTTTTGAGTTATAGCAGTTTTTAAGTTTTTATTGCTCCAAAAGCCTTTTCAGCCCATGAACAGTTGTTTGTGAGTTTCGAAAAAAGTGCAAGAACTATTCGAACCCTTTTTGCTGGGCAAGTAGGACTTGTAAATCTACACAATATATAGTTTATAGTTTGAGTCTATCATATTAGGTTTTTCATTTATAGCTGTTTTTGTGTCCATTGCTTTAAAAGCATTTTCAGATAATTTGTGTGTTCTGAAGAAACTACAAGAGATATCTAAGCCATACTTTCTGTGCAAGAGGGGCTTGTACATCTGAACAACATGTCTTTTAAAGTTTGAACTTATCTTATTGCATTTTTGAGTTATAGCAGTTTTTAAGTTTTTATTGCTCCAAAAGCCTTTTCAGCCCATGAACAGTTGTTTGTGAGTTTCGAAAAAAGTGCAAGAGCTATTCGAACCCTTTTTGCTGGGCAAGTAGGACCTGTAAATCTACACAATATATAGTTTAAAGTTTGAGTCTATCATATTAGGTTTTGGATTTATAGCTGTGTTTGTGTCTATTGCTTCTGAAGCATTTTCAGATAATTTGTGTGTTCTGAAGAAACTACAAGAGATATCTAAGCCATACTTTCTGTGCAAGAGTGGCTTGTACATCTGAACAACATGTCTTTTAAAGTTTGAACTTATCTTATTGCATTTTTGAGTTATAGCAGTTTTTAAGTTTTTATTGCTCCAAAAGCCTTTTCAGCCCATGAACAGTTGTTTGTGAGTTTCGAAAAAAGTGCAAGAGCTATTCGAACCCTTTTTGCTGGGCAAGTAGGACCTGTAAATCTACACAAAATATAGTTTAAAGTTTGAGTCTATCATATTAGGTTTTGGATTTATAGCTGTTTTTGTGTCTATTGCTTCAAAAGCATTTTCAGATAATTTGTGTGTTCTGAAGAAACTACAAGAGATATCTAAGCCATACTTTCTGTGCAAGAGGGGCTTGTACATCTGAACAACATGTCTTTTAAAGTTTGAACTTATCTTATTGCATTTTTGAGTTATAGCAGTTTTTAAGTTTTTATTGCTCCAAAAGCCTTTTCAGCCCATGAACAGTTGTTTGTGAGTTTCGAAAAAAGTGCAAGAGCTATTCGAACCCTTTTTGCTGGGCAAGTAGGACCTGTAAATCTACACAATATATAGTTTAAAGTTTGAGTCTATCATATTAGGTTTTGGATTTATAGCTGTTTTTGTGTCGTTTGCTTCAAAAGCATTTTCAGATAATTTGTGTGTTCTGAAGAAACTACAAGAGATATCTAAGCCATACTTTCTGTGCAAGAGGGGCTTGTACATCTGAACAACATGTCTTTTAAAGTTTGAACTTATCTTATTGCATTTTTGAGTTATAGCAGTTTTTACGTTTTTATTGCTCCAAAAGCCTTTTCAGCCCATGAACAGTTGTTTGTGAGTTTCGAAAAAAGTGCAAGAGCTATTCGAACCCTTTTTGCTGGGCAAGTAGGACCTGTAAATCTACACAATATATAGTTTAAAGTTTGAGTCTATCATATTAGGTTTTGGATTTATAGCTGTTTTTGTGTCGTTTGCTTCAAAAGCATTTTCAGATAATTTGTGTGTTCTGAAGAAACTACAAGAGATATCTAAGCCATACTTTCTGTGCAAGAGGGGCTTGTACATCTGAACAACATGTCTTTTAAAGTTTGAACTTATCTTATTGCATTTTTGAGTTATAGCAGTTTTTAAGTTTTTATTGCTCCAAAAGCCTTTTCAGCCCATGAACAGTTGTTTGTGAGTTTCGAAAAAAGTGCAAGAGCTATTCGAACCCTTTTTGCTGGGCAAGTAGGACCTGTAAATCTACACAATATATAGTTTAAAGTTTGAGTCTATCATATTAGGTTTTGGATTTATAGCTGTGTTTGTGTCTATTGCTTCTGAAGCATTTTCAGATAATTTGTGTGTTCTGAAGAAACTACAAGAGATATCTAAGCCATACTTTCTGTGCAAGAGGGGCTTGTACATCTGAACAACATGTCTTTTAAAGTTTGAACTTATCTTATTGCATTTTTGAGTTATAGCAGTTTTTAAGTTTTTATTGCTCCAAAAGCCTTTTCAGCCCATGAACAGTTGTTTGTGAGTTTCGAAAAAAGTGCAAGAGCTATTCGAACCCTTTTTGCTGGGCAAGTAGGACCCGTAAATCTACACAATATATAGTTTAAAGTTTGAGTCTATCATATTAGGTTTTGGATTTATAGCTGTTTTTGTGTCGTTTGCTTCAAAAGCATTTTCAGATAATTTGTGTGTTCTGAAGAAACTACAAGAGATATCTAAGCCATACTTTCTGTGCAAGAGGGGCTTGTACATCTGAACAACATGTCTTTTAAAGTTTGAACTTATCTTATTGCATTTTTGAGTTATAGCAGTTTTTAAGTTTTTATTGCTCCAAAAGCCTTTTCAGCCCATGAACAGTTGTTTGTGAGTTTCGAAAAAAGTGCAAGAGCTATTCGAACCCTTTTTGCTGGGCAAGTAGGACCTGTAAATCTACACAAAATATAGTTTAAAGTTTGAGTCTATCATATTAGGTTTTGGATTTATAGCTGTTTTTGTGTATATTGCTTCAAAAGCATTTTCAGATAATTTGTGTGTTCTGAAGAAACTACAAGAGATATCTAAGCCATACTTTCTGTGCAAGAGGGGCTTGTACATCTGAACAACATGTCTTTTAAAGTTTGAACTTATCTTATTGCATTTTTGAGTTATAGCAGTTTTTAAGTTTTTATTGCTCCAAAAGCCTTTTCAGCCCATGAACAGTTGTTTGTGAGTTTCGAAAAAAGTGCAAGAGCTATTCGAACCCTTTTTGCTGGGCAAGTAGGACCTGTAAATCTACACAAAATATAGTTTAAAGTTTGAGTCTATCATATTAGGTTTTGGATTTATAGCTGTTTTTGTGTCTATTGCTTCAAAAGCATTTTCAGATAATTTGTGTGTTCTGAAGAAACTACAAGAGATATCTAAGCCATACTTTCTGTGCAAGAGGGGCTTGTACATCTGAACAACATGTCTTTTAAAGTTTGAACTTATCTTATTGCATTTTTGAGTTATAGCAGTTTTTAAGTTTTTATTGCTCCAAAAGCCTTTTCAGCCCATGAACAGTTGTTTGTGAGTTTCGAAAAAAGTGCAAGAGCTATTCGAACCCTTTTTGCTGGGCAAGTAGGACCTGTAAATCTACACAATATATAGTTTAAAGTTTGAGTCTATCATATTAGGTTTTGGATTTATAGCTGTTTTTGTGTCGTTTGCTTCAAAAGCATTTTCAGATAATTTGTGTGTTCTGAAGAAACTACAAGAGATATCTAAGCCATACTTTCTGTGCAAGAGGGGCTTGTACATCTGAACAACATGTCTTTTAAAGTTTGAACTTATCTTATTGCATTTTTGAGTTATAGCAGTTTTTAAGTTTTTATTGCTCCAAAAGCCTTTTCAGCCCATGAACAGTTGTTTGTGAGTTTCGAAAAAAGTGCAAGAGCTATTCGAACCCTTTTTGCTGGGCAAGTAGGACCTGTAAATCTACACAATATATAGTTTAAAGTTTGAGTCTATCATATTAGGTTTTGGATTTATAGCTGTTTTTGTGTCTATTGCTTCTGAAGCATTTTCAGATAATTTGTGTGTTCTGAAGAAACTACAAGAGATATCTAAGCCATACTTTCTGTGCAAGAGGGGCTTGTACATCTGAACAACATGTCGTTTAAAGTTTGAACTTATCTTATTGCATTTTTGAGTTATAGCAGTTTTTAAGTTTTTATTGCTCCAAAAGCCTTTTCAGCCCATGAACAGTTGTTTGTGAGTTTCGAAAAAAGTGCAAGAGCTATTCGAACCCTTTTTGCTGGGCAAGTAGGACCTGTAAATCTACACAATATATAGTTTAAAGTTTGAGTCTATCATATTAGGTTTTGGATTTATAGCTGTTTTTGTGTCTATTGCTTCTGAAGCATTTTCAGATAATTTGTGTGTTCTGAAGAAACTACAAGAGATATCTAAGCCATACTTTCTGTGCAAGAGGGGCTTGTACATCTGAACAACATGTCTTTTAAAGTTTGAACTTATCTTATTGCATTTTTGAGTTATAGCAGTTTTTAAGTTTTTATTGCTCCAAAAGCCTTTTCAGCCCATGAACAGTTGTTTGTGAGTTTCGAAAAAAGTGCAAGAACTATTCGAACCCTTTTTGCTGGGCAAGTAGGACTTGTAAATCTACACAATATATAGTTTATAGTTTGAGTCTATCATATTAGGTTTTTCATTTATAGCTGTTTTTGTGTCCATTGCTTTAAAAGCATTTTCAGATAATTTGTGTGTTCTGAAGAAACTACAAGAGATATCTAAGCCATACTTTCTGTGCAAGAGGGGCTTGTACATCTGAACAACATGTCGTTTAAACTTTGAACTTATCTTATTGCATTTTTGAGTTATAGCAGTTTTTAAGTTTTTATTGCTCCAAAAGCCTTTTCAGCCCATGAACAGTTGTTTGTGAGTTTCGAAAAAAGTGCAAGAGCTATTCGAACCCTTTTTGCTGGGCAAGTAGGACCTGTAAATCTACACAATATATAGTTTAAAGTTTGAGTCTATCATATTAGGTTTTGGATTTATAGCTGTTTTTGTGTCTATTGCTTCTGAAGCATTTTCAGATAATTTGTGTGTTCTGAAGAAACTACAAGAGATATCTAAGCCATACTTTCTGTGCAAGAGGGGCTTGTACATCTGAACAACATGTCTTTTAAAGTTTGAACTTATCTTATTGCATTTTTGAGTTATAGCAGTTTTTAAGTTTTTATTGCTCCAAAAGCCTTTTCAGCCCATGAACAGTTGTTTGTGAGTTTCGAAAAAAGTGCAAGAGCTATTCGAACCCTTTTTGCTGGGCAAGTAGGACCTGTAAATCTACACAATATATAGTTTAAAGTTTGAGTCTATCATATTAGGTTTTGGATTTATAGCTGTGTTTGTGTCTATTGCTTCTGAAGCATTTTCAGATAATTTGTGTGTTCTGAAGAAACTACAAGAGATATCTAAGCCATACTTTCTGTGCAAGAGTGGCTTGTACATCTGAACAACATGTCTTTTAAAGTTTGAACTTATCGTATTGCATTTTTGAGTTATAGCAGTTTTTAAGTTTTTATTGCTCCAAAAGCCTTTTCAGCCCATGAACAGTTGTTTGTGAGTTTCGAAAAAAGTGCAAGAGCTATTCGAACCCTTTTTGCTGGGCAAGTAGGACCTGTAAATCTACACAATATATAGTTTAAAGTTTGAGTCTATCATATTAGGTTTTGGATTTATAGCTGTTTTTGTGTCGTTTGCTTCAAAAGCATTTTCAGATAATTTGTGTGTTCTGAAGAAACTACAAGAGATATCTAAGCCATACTTTCTGTGCAAGAGGGGCTTGTACATCTGAACAACATGTCTTTTAAAGTTTGAACTTATCTTATTGCATTTTTGAGTTATAGCAGTTTTTAAGTTTTTATTGCTCCAAAAGCCTTTTCAGCCCATGAACAGTTGTTTGTGAGTTTCGAAAAAAGTGCAAGAGCTATTCGAACCCTTTTTGCTGGGCAAGTAGGACCTGTAAATCTACACAATATATAGTTTAAAGTTTGAGTCTATCATATTAGGTTTTGGATTTATAGCTGTTTTTGTGTCTATTGCTTCTGAAGCATTTTCAGATAATTTGTGTGTTCTGAAGAAACTACAAGAGATATCTAAGCCATACTTTCTGTGCAAGAGGGGCTTGTACATCTGAACAACATGTCGTTTAAAGTTTGAACTTATCTTATTGCATTTTTGAGTTATAGCAGTTTTTAAGTTTTTATTGCTCCAAAAGCCTTTTCAGCCCATGAACAGTTGTTTGTGAGTTTCGAAAAAAGTGCAAGAGCTATTCGAACCCTTTTTGCTGGGCAAGTAGGACCTGTAAATCTACACAATATATAGTTTAAAGTTTGAGTCTATCATATTAGGTTTTGGATTTATAGCTGTTTTTGTGTCGTTTGCTTCAAAAGCATTTTCAGATAATTTGTGTGTTCTGAAGAAACTACAAGAGATATCTAAGCCATACTTTCTGTGCAAGAGGGGCTTGTACATCTGAACAACATGTCTTTTAAAGTTTGAACTTATCTTATTGCATTTTTGAGTTATAGCAGTTTTTAAGTTTTTATTGCTCCAAAAGCCTTTTCAGCCCATGAACAGTTGTTTGTGAGTTTCGAAAAAAGTGCAAGAGCTATTCGAACCCTTTTTGCTGGGCAAGTAGGACCTGTAAATCTACACAATATATAGTTTAAAGTTTGAGTCTATCATATTAGGTTTTGGATTTATAGCTGTTTTTGTGTCTATTGCTTCTGAAGCATTTTCAGATAATTTGTGTGTTCTGAAGAAACTACAAGAGATATCTAAGCCATACTTTCTGTGCAAGAGGGGCTTGTACATCTGAACAACATGTCGTTTAAAGTTTGAACTTATCTTATTGCATTTTTGAGTTATAGCAGTTTTTAAGTTTTTATTGCTCCAAAAGCCTTTTCAGCCCATGAACAGTTGTTTGTGAGTTTCGAAAAAAGTGCAAGAGCTATTCGAACCCTTTTTGCTGGGCAAGTAGGACCTGTAAATCTACACAATATATAGTTTAAAGTTTGAGTCTATCATATTAGGTTTTGGATTTATAGCTGTTTTTGTGTCTATTGCTTCTGAAGCATTTTCAGATAATTTGTGTGTTCTGAAGAAACTACAAGAGATATCTAAGCCATACTTTCTGTGCAAGAGGGGCTTGTACATCTGAACAACATGTCTTTTAAAGTTTGAACTTATCTTATTGCATTTTTGAGTTATAGCAGTTTTTAAGTTTTTATTGCTCCAAAAGCCTTTTCAGCCCATGAACAGTTGTTTGTGAGTTTCGAAAAAAGTGCAAGAGCTATTCGAACCCTTTTTGCTGGGCAAGTAGGACCTGTAAATCTACACAATATATAGTTTAAAGTTTGAGTCTATCATATTAGGTTTTGGATTTATAGCTGTGTTTGTGTCTATTGCTTCTGAAGCATTTTCAGATAATTTGTGTGTTCTGAAGAAACTACAAGAGATATCTAAGCCATACTTTCTGTGCAAGAGGGGCTTGTACATCTGAACAACATGTCTTTTAAAGTTTGAACTTATCTTATTGCATTTTTGAGTTATAGCAGTTTTTAAGTTTTTATTGCTCCAAAAGCCTTTTCAGCCCATGAACAGTTGTTTGTGAGTTTCGAAAAAAGTGCAAGAGCTATTCGAACCCTTTTTGCTGGGCAAGTAGGACCTGTAAATCTACACAATATATAGTTTAAAGTTTGAGTCTATCATATTAGGTTTTGGATTTATAGCTGTGTTTGTGTCTATTGCTTCTGAAGCATTTTCAGATAATTTGTGTGTTCTGAAGAAACTACAAGAGATATCTAAGCCATACTTTCTGTGCAAGAGTGGCTTGTACATCTGAACAACATGTCTTTTAAAGTTTGAACTTATCTTATTGCATTTTTGAGTTATAGCAGTTTTTAAGTTTTTATTGCTCCAAAAGCCTTTTCAGCCCATGAACAGTTGTTTGTGAGTTTCGAAAAAAGTGCAAGAGCTATTCGAACCCTTTTTGCTGGGCAAGTAGGACCTGTAAATCTACACAATATATAGTTTAAAGTTTGAGTCTATCATATTAGGTTTTGGATTTATAGCTGTTTTTGTGTCGTTTGCTTCAAAAGCATTTTCAGATAATTTGTGTGTTCTGAAGAAACTACAAGAGATATCTAAGCCATACTTTCTGTGCAAGAGGGGCTTGTACATCTGAACAACATGTCTTTTAAAGTTTGAACTTATCTTATTGCATTTTTGAGTTATAGCAGTTTTTAAGTTTTTATTGCTCCAAAAGCCTTTTCAGCCCATGAACAGTTGTTTGTGAGTTTCGAAAAAAGTGCAAGAGCTATTCGAACCCTTTTTGCTGGGCAAGTAGGACCTGTAAATCTACACAATATATAGTTTAAAGTTTGAGTCTATCATATTAGGTTTTGGATTTATAGCTGTTTTTGTGTCTATTGCTTCTGAAGCATTTTCAGATAATTTGTGTGTTCTGAAGAAACTACAAGAGATATCTAAGCCATACTTTCTGTGCAAGAGGGGCTTGTACATCTGAACAACATGTCTTTTAAAGTTTGAACTTATCTTATTGCATTTTTGAGTTATAGCAGTTTTTAAGTTTTTATTGCTCCAAAAGCCTTTTCAGCCCATGAACAGTTGTTTGTGAGTTTCGAAAAAAGTGCAAGAGCTATTCGAACCCTTTTTGCTGGGCAAGTAGGACCTGTAAATCTACACAATATATAGTTTAAAGTTTGAGTCTATCATATTAGGTTTTGGATTTATAGCTGTTTTTGTGTCGTTTGCTTCAAAAGCATTTTCAGATAATTTGTGTGTTCTGAAGAAACTACAAGAGATATCTAAGCCATACTTTCTGTGCAAGAGGGGCTTGTACATCTGAACAACATGTCTTTTAAAGTTTGAACTTATCTTATTGCATTTTTGAGTTATAGCAGTTTTTAAGTTTTTATTGCTCCAAAAGCCTTTTCAGCCCATGAACAGTTGTTTGTGAGTTTCGAAAAAAGTGCAAGAGCTATTCGAACCCTTTTTGCTGGGCAAGTAGGACCTGTAAATCTACACAAAATATAGTTTAAAGTTTGAGTCTATCATATTAGGTTTTGGATTTATAGCTGTTTTTGTGTCGTTTGCTTCAAAAGCATTTTCAGATAATTTGTGTGTTCTGAAGAAACTACAAGAGATATCTAAGCCATACTTTCTGTGCAAGAGGGGCTTGTACATCTGAACAACATGTCTTTTAAAGTTTGAACTTATCTTATTGCATTTTTGAGTTATAGCAGTTTTTAAGTTTTTATTGCTCCAAAAGCCTTTTCAGCCCATGAACAGTTGTTTGTGAGTTTCGAAAAAAGTGCAAGAGCTATTCGAACCCTTTTTGCTGGGCAAGTAGGACCTGTAAATCTACACAAAATATAGTTTAAAGTTTGAGTCTATCATATTAGGTTTTGGATTTATAGCTGTTTTTGTGTCTATTGCTTCAAAAGCATTTTCAGATAATTTGTGTGTTCTGAAGAAACTACAAGAGATATCTAAGCCATACTTTCTGTGCAAGAGGGGCTTGTACATCTGAACAACATGTCTTTTAAAGTTTGAACTTATCTTATTGCATTTTTGAGTTATAGCAGTTTTTAAGTTTTTATTGCTCCAAAAGCCTTTTCAGCCCATGAACAGTTGTTTGTGAGTTTCGAAAAAAGTGCAAGAGCTATTCGAACCCTTTTTGCTGGGCAAGTAGGACCTGTAAATCTACACAATATATAGTTTAAAGTTTGAGTCTATCATATTAGGTTTTGGATTTATAGCTGTTTTTGTGTCTATTGCTTCTGAAGCATTTTCAGATAATTTGTGTGTTCTGAAGAAACTACAAGAGATATCTAAGCCATACTTTCTGTGCAAGAGGGGCTTGTACATCTGAACAACATGTCGTTTAAAGTTTGAACTTATCTTATTGCATTTTTGAGTTATAGCAGTTTTTAAGTTTTTATTGCTCCAAAAGCCTTTTCAGCCCATGAACAGTTGTTTGTGAGTTTCGAAAAAAGTGCAAGAGCTATTCGAACCCTTTTTGCTGGGCAAGTAGGACCTGTAAATCTACACAATATATAGTTTAAAGTTTGAGTCTATCATATTAGGTTTTGGATTTATAGCTGTTTTTGTGTCTATTGCTTCTGAAGCATTTTCAGATAATTTGTGTGTTCTGAAGAAACTACAAGAGATATCTAAGCCATACTTTCTGTGCAAGAGTGGCTTGTACATCTGAACAACATGTCTTTTAAAGTTTGAACTTATCTTATTGCATTTTTGAGTTATAGCAGTTTTTAAGTTTTTATTGCTCCAAAAGCCTTTTCAGCCCATGAACAGTTGTTTGTGAGTTTCGAAAAAAGTGCAAGAGCTATTCGAACCCTTTTTGCTGGGCAAGTAGGACCTGTAAATCTACACAATATATAGTTTAAAGTTTGAGTCTATCATATTAGGTTTTGGATTTATAGCTGTTTTTGTGTCTATTGCTTCAAAAGCATTTTCAGATAATTTGTGTGTTCTGAAGAAACTACAAGAGATATCTAAGCCATACTTTCTGTGCAAGAGGGGCTTGTACATCTGAACAACATGTCTTTTAAAGTTTGAACTTATCTTATTGCATTTTTGAGTTATAGCAGTTTTTAAGTTTTTATTGCTCCAAAAGCCTTTTCAGCCCATGAACAGTTGTTTGTGAGTTTCGAAAAAAGTGCAAGAGCTATTCGAACCCTTTTTGCTGGGCAAGTAGGACCTGTAAATCTACACAATATATAGTTTAAAGTTTGAGTCTATCATATTAGGTTTTGGATTTATAGCTGTTTTTGTGTCTATTGCTTCTGAAGCATTTTCAGATAATTTGTGTGTTCTGAAGAAACTACAAGAGATATCTAAGCCATACTTTCTGTGCAAGAGGGGCTTGTACATCTGAACAACATGTCGTTTAAAGTTTGAACTTATCTTATTGCATTTTTGAGTTATAGCAGTTTTTAAGTTTTTATTGCTCCAAAAGCCTTTTCAGCCCATGAACAGTTGTTTGTGAGTTTCGAAAAAAGTGCAAGAGCTATTCGAACCCTTTTTGCTGGGCAAGTAGGACCTGTAAATCTACACAATATATAGTTTAAAGTTTGAGTCTATCATATTAGGTTTTGGATTTATAGCTGTTTTTGTGTCTATTGCTTCTGAAGCATTTTCAGATAATTTGTGTGTTCTGAAGAAACTACAAGAGATATCTAAGCCATACTTTCTGTGCAAGAGGGGCTTGTACATCTGAACAACATGTCTTTTAAAGTTTGAACTTATCTTATTGCATTTTTGAGTTATAGCAGTTTTTAAGTTTTTATTGCTCCAAAAGCCTTTTCAGCCCATGAACAGTTGTTTGTGAGTTTCGAAAAAAGTGCAAGAGCTATTCGAACCCTTTTTGCTGGGCAAGTAGGACCTGTAAATCTACACAATATATAGTTTAAAGTTTGAGTCTATCATATTAGGTTTTGGATTTATAGCTGTGTTTGTGTCTATTGCTTCTGAAGCATTTTCAGATAATTTGTGTGTTCTGAAGAAACTACAAGAGATATCTAAGCCATACTTTCTGTGCAAGAGTGGCTTGTACATCTGAACAACATGTCTTTTAAAGTTTGAACTTATCTTATTGCATTTTTGAGTTATAGCAGTTTTTAAGTTTTTATTGCTCCAAAAGCCTTTTCAGCCCATGAACAGTTGTTTGTGAGTTTCGAAAAAAGTGCAAGAGCTATTCGAACCCTTTTTGCTGGGCAAGTAGGACCTGTAAATCTACACAATATATAGTTTAAAGTTTGAGTCTATCATATTAGGTTTTGGATTTATAGCTGTTTTTGTGTCGTTTGCTTCAAAAGCATTTTCAGATAATTTGTGTGTTCTGAAAAAACTACAAGAGATATCTAAGCCATACTTTCTGTGCAAGAGGGGCTTGTACATCTGAACAACATGTCTTTTAAAGTTTGAACTTATCTTATTGCATTTTTGAGTTATAGCAGTTTTTAAGTTTTTATTGCTCCAAAAGCCTTTTCAGCCCATGAACAGTTGTTTGTGAGTTTCGAAAAAAGTGCAAGAGCTATTCGAACCCTTTTTGCTGGGCAAGTAGGACCTGTAAATCTACACAATATATAGTTTAAAGTTTGAGTCTATCATATTAGGTTTTGGATTTATAGCTGTTTTTGTGTCTATTGCTTCTGAAGCATTTTCAGATAATTTGTGTGTTCTGAAGAAACTACAAGAGATATCTAAGCCATACTTTCTGTGCAAGAGGGGCTTGTACATCTGAACAACATGTCGTTTAAAGTTTGAACTTATCTTATTGCATTTTTGAGTTATAGCAGTTTTTAAGTTTTTATTGCTCCAAAAGCCTTTTCAGCCCATGAACAGTTGTTTGTGAGTTTCGAAAAAAGTGCAAGAGCTATTCGAACCCTTTTTGCTGGGCAAGTAGGACCTGTAAATCTACACAATATATAGTTTAAAGTTTGAGTCTATCATATTAGGTTTTGGATTTATAGCTGTTTTTGTGTCTATTGCTTCTGAAGCATTTTCAGATAATTTGTGTGTTCTGAAGAAACTACAAGAGATATCTAAGCCATACTTTCTGTGCAAGAGGGGCTTGTACATCTGAACAACATGTCTTTTAAAGTTTGAACTTATCTTATTGCATTTTTGAGTTATAGCAGTTTTTAAGTTTTTATTGCTCCAAAAGCCTTTTCAGCCCATGAACAGTTGTTTGTGAGTTTCGAAAAAAGTGCAAGAGCTATTCGAACCCTTTTTGCTGGGCAAGTAGGACCTGTAAATCTACACAATATATAGTTTAAAGTTTGAGTCTATCATATTAGGTTTTGGATTTATAGCTGTGTTTGTGTCTATTGCTTCTGAAGCATTTTCAGATAATTTGTGTGTTCTGAAGAAACTACAAGAGATATCTAAGCCATACTTTCTGTGCAAGAGTGGCTTGTACATCTGAACAACATGTCTTTTAAAGTTTGAACTTATCTTATTGCATTTTTGAGTTATAGCAGTTTTTAAGTTTTTATTGCTCCAAAAGCCTTTTCAGCCCATGAACAGTTGTTTGTGAGTTTCGAAAAAAGTGCAAGAGCTATTCGAACCCTTTTTGCTGGGCAAGTAGGACCTGTAAATCTACACAATATATAGTTTAAAGTTTGAGTCTATCATATTAGGTTTTGGATTTATAGCTGTTTTTGTGTCGTTTGCTTCAAAAGCATTTTCAGATAATTTGTGTGTTCTGAAGAAACTACAAGAGATATCTAAGCCATACTTTCTGTGCAAGAGGGGCTTGTACATCTGAACAACATGTCTTTTAAAGTTTGAACTTATCTTATTGCATTTTTGAGTTATAGCAGTTTTTAAGTTTTTATTGCTCCAAAAGCCTTTTCAGCCCATGAACAGTTGTTTGTGAGTTTCGAAAAAAGTGCAAGAGCTATTCGAACCCTTTTTGCTGGGCAAGTAGGACCTGTAAATCTACACAATATATAGTTTAAAGTTTGAGTCTATCATATTAGGTTTTGGATTTATAGCTGTTTTTGTGTCTATTGCTTCTGAAGCATTTTCAGATAATTTGTGTGTTCTGAAGAAACTACAAGAGATATCTAAGCCATACTTTCTGTGCAAGAGGGGCTTGTACATCTGAACAACATGTCGTTTAAAGTTTGAACTTATCTTATTGCATTTTTGAGTTATAGCAGTTTTTAAGTTTTTATTGCTCCAAAAGCCTTTTCAGCCCATGAACAGTTGTTTGTGAGTTTCGAAAAAAGTGCAAGAGCTATTCGAACCCTTTTTGCTGGGCAAGTAGGACCTGTAAATCTACACAATATATAGTTTAAAGTTTGAGTCTATCATATTAGGTTTTGGATTTATAGCTGTTTTTGTGTCTATTGCTTCTGAAGCATTTTCAGATAATTTGTGTGTTCTGAAGAAACTACAAGAGATATCTAAGCCATACTTTCTGTGCAAGAGGGGCTTGTACATCTGAACAACATGTCTTTTAAAGTTTGAACTTATCTTATTGCATTTTTGAGTTATAGCAGTTTTTAAGTTTTTATTGCTCCAAAAGCCTTTTCAGCCCATGAACAGTTGTTTGTGAGTTTCGAAAAAAGTGCAAGAACTATTCGAACCCTTTTTGCTGGGCAAGTAGGACTTGTAAATCTACACAATATATAGTTTATAGTTTGAGTCTATCATATTAGGTTTTTCATTTATAGCTGTTTTTGTGTCCATTGCTTCAAAAGCATTTTCAGATAATTTGTGTGTTCTGAAGAAACTACAAGAGATATCTAAGCCATACTTTCTGTGCAAGAGGGGCTTGTACATCTGAACAACATGTCTTTTAAAGTTTGAACTTATCTTATTGCATTTTTGAGTTATAGCAGTTTTTAAGTTTTTATTGCTCCAAAAGCCTTTTCAGCCCATGAACAGTTGTTTGTGAGTTTCGAAAAAAGTGCAAGAGCTATTCGAACCCTTTTTGCTGGGCAAGTAGGACCTGTAAATCTACACAATATATAGTTTAAAGTTTGAGTCTATCATATTAGGTTTTGGATTTATAGCTGTTTTTGTGTCGTTTGCTTCAAAAGCATTTTCAGATAATTTGTGTGTTCTGAAGAAACTACAAGAGATATCTAAGCCATACTTTCTGTGCAAGAGGGGCTTGTACATCTGAACAACATGTCTTTTAAAGTTTGAACTTATCTTATTGCATTTTTGAGTTATAGCAGTTTTTAAGTTTTTATTGCTCCAAAAGCCTTTTCAGCCCATGAACAGTTGTTTGTGAGTTTCGAAAAAAGTGCAAGAGCTATTCGAACCCTTTTTGCTGGGCAAGTAGGACCTGTAAATCTACACAATATATAGTTTAAAGTTTGAGTCTATCATATTAGGTTTTGGATTTATAGCTGTTTTTGTGTCTATTGCTTCTGAAGCATTTTCAGATAATTTGTGTGTTCTGAAGAAACTACAAGAGATATCTAAGCCATACTTTCTGTGCAAGAGGGGCTTGTACATCTGAACAACATGTCTTTTAAAGTTTGAACTTATCTTATTGCATTTTTGAGTTATAGCAGTTTTTAAGTTTTTATTGCTCCAAAAGCCTTTTCAGCCCATGAACAGTTGTTTGTGAGTTTCGAAAAAAGTGCAAGAGCTATTCGAACCCTTTTTGCTGGGCAAGTAGGACCTGTAAATCTACACAATATATAGTTTAAAGTTTGAGTCTATCATATTAGGTTTTGGATTTATAGCTGTGTTTGTGTCTATTGCTTCTGAAGCATTTTCAGATAATTTGTGTGTTCTGAAGAAACTACAAGAGATATCTAAGCCATACTTTCTGTGCAAGAGGGGCTTGTACATCTGAACAACATGTCTTTTAAAGTTTGAACTTATCTTATTGCATTTTTGAGTTATAGCAGTTTTTAAGTTTTTATTGCTCCAAAAGCCTTTTCAGCCCATGAACAGTTGTTTGTGAGTTTCGAAAAAAGTGCAAGAGCTATTCGAACCCTTTTTGCTGGGCAAGTAGGACCTGTAAATCTACACAATATATAGTTTAAAGTTTGAGTCTATCATATTAGGTTTTGGATTTATAGCTGTTTTTGTGTCGTTTGCTTCAAAAGCATTTTCAGATAATTTGTGTGTTCTGAAGAAACTACAAGAGATATCTAAGCCATACTTTCTGTGCAAGAGGGGCTTGTACATCTGAACAACATGTCTTTTAAAGTTTGAACTTATCTTATTGCATTTTTGAGTTATAGCAGTTTTTAAGTTTTTATTGCTCCAAAAGCCTTTTCAGCCCATGAACAGTTGTTTGTGAGTTTCGAAAAAAGTGCAAGAGCTATTCGAACCCTTTTTGCTGGGCAAGTAGGACCTGTAAATCTACACAAAATATAGTTTAAAGTTTGAGTCTATCATATTAGGTTTTGGATTTATAGCTGTTTTTGTGTCGTTTGCTTCAAAAGCATTTTCAGATAATTTGTGTGTTCTGAAGAAACTACAAGAGATATCTAAGCCATACTTTCTGTGCAAGAGGGGCTTGTACATCTGAACAACATGTCTTTTAAAGTTTGAACTTATCTTATTGCATTTTTGAGTTATAGCAGTTTTTAAGTTTTTATTGCTCCAAAAGCCTTTTCAGCCCATGAACAGTTGTTTGTGAGTTTCGAAAAAAGTGCAAGAGCTATTCGAACCCTTTTTGCTGGGCAAGTAGGACCTGTAAATCTACACAATATATAGTTTAAAGTTTGAGTCTATCATATTAGGTTTTGGATTTATAGCTGTTTTTGTGTCTATTGCTTCAAAAGCATTTTCAGATAATTTGTGTGTTCTGAAGAAACTACAAGAGATATCTAAGCCATACTTTCTGTGCAAGAGGGGCTTGTACATCTGAACAACATGTCTTTTAAAGTTTGAACTTATCTTATTGCATTTTTGAGTTATAGCAGTTTTTAAGTTTTTATTGCTCCAAAAGCCTTTTCAGCCCATGAACAGTTGTTTGTGAGTTTCGAAAAAAGTGCAAGAGCTATTCGAACCCTTTTTGCTGGGCAAGTAGGACCTGTAAATCTACACAATATATAGTTTAAAGTTTGAGTCTATCATATTAGGTTTTGGATTTATAGCTGTTTTTGTGTCTATTGCTTCTGAAGCATTTTCAGATAATTTGTGTGTTCTGAAGAAACTACAAGAGATATCTAAGCCATACTTTCTGTGCAAGAGGGGCTTGTACATCTGAACAACATGTCTTTTAAAGTTTGAACTTATCTTATTGCATTTTTGAGTTATAGCAGTTTTTAAGTTTTTATTGCTCCAAAAGCCTTTTCAGCCCATGAACAGTTGTTTGTGAGTTTCGAAAAAAGTGCAAGAACTATTCGAACCCTTTTTGCTGGGCAAGTAGGACTTGTAAATCTACACAATATATAGTTTATAGTTTGAGTCTATCATATTAGGTTTTTCATTTATAGCTGTTTTTGTGTCCATTGCTTTAAAAGCATTTTCAGATAATTTGTGTGTTCTGAAGAAACTACAAGAGATATCTAAGCCATACTTTCTGTGCAAGAGGGGCTTGTACATCTGAACAACATGTCTTTTAAAGTTTGAACTTATCTTATTGCATTTTTGAGTTATAGCAGTTTTTAAGTTTTTATTGCTCCAAAAGCCTTTTCAGCCCATGAACAGTTGTTTGTGAGTTTCGAAAAAAGTGCAAGAGCTATTCGAACCCTTTTTGCTGGGCAAGTAGGACCTGTAAATCTACACAATATATAGTTTAAAGTTTGAGTCTATCATATTAGGTTTTGGATTTATAGCTGTGTTTGTGTCTATTGCTTCTGAAGCATTTTCAGATAATTTGTGTGTTCTGAAGAAACTACAAGAGATATCTAAGCCATACTTTCTGTGCAAGAGTGGCTTGTACATCTGAACAACATGTCTTTTAAAGTTTGAACTTATCTTATTGCATTTTTGAGTTATAGCAGTTTTTAAGTTTTTATTGCTCCAAAAGCCTTTTCAGCCCATGAACAGTTGTTTGTGAGTTTCGAAAAAAGTGCAAGAGCTATTCGAACCCTTTTTGCTGGGCAAGTAGGACCTGTAAATCTACACAAAATATAGTTTAAAGTTTGAGTCTATCATATTAGGTTTTGGATTTATAGCTGTTTTTGTGTCTATTGCTTCAAAAGCATTTTCAGATAATTTGTGTGTTCTGAAGAAACTACAAGAGATATCTAAGCCATACTTTCTGTGCAAGAGGGGCTTGTACATCTGAACAACATGTCTTTTAAAGTTTGAACTTATCTTATTGCATTTTTGAGTTATAGCAGTTTTTAAGTTTTTATTGCTCCAAAAGCCTTTTCAGCCCATGAACAGTTGTTTGTGAGTTTCGAAAAAAGTGCAAGAGCTATTCGAACCCTTTTTGCTGGGCAAGTAGGACCTGTAAATCTACACAATATATAGTTTAAAGTTTGAGTCTATCATATTAGGTTTTGGATTTATAGCTGTTTTTGTGTCGTTTGCTTCAAAAGCATTTTCAGATAATTTGTGTGTTCTGAAGAAACTACAAGAGATATCTAAGCCATACTTTCTGTGCAAGAGGGGCTTGTACATCTGAACAACATGTCTTTTAAAGTTTGAACTTATCTTATTGCATTTTTGAGTTATAGCAGTTTTTACGTTTTTATTGCTCCAAAAGCCTTTTCAGCCCATGAACAGTTGTTTGTGAGTTTCGAAAAAAGTGCAAGAGCTATTCGAACCCTTTTTGCTGGGCAAGTAGGACCTGTAAATCTACACAATATATAGTTTAAAGTTTGAGTCTATCATATTAGGTTTTGGATTTATAGCTGTTTTTGTGTTGTTTGCTTCAAAAGCATTTTCAGATAATTTGTGTGTTCTGAAGAAACTACAAGAGATATCTAAGCCATACTTTCTGTGCAAGAGGGGCTTGTACATCTGAACAACATGTCTTTTAAAGTTTGAACTTATCTTATTGCATTTTTGAGTTATAGCAGTTTTTAAGTTTTTATTGCTCCAAAAGCCTTTTCAGCCCATGAACAGTTGTTTGTGAGTTTCGAAAAAAGTGCAAGAGCTATTCGAACCCTTTTTGCTGGGCAAGTAGGACCTGTAAATCTACACAATATATAGTTTAAAGTTTGAGTCTATCATATTAGGTTTTGGATTTATAGCTGTGTTTGTGTCTATTGCTTCTGAAGCATTTTCAGATAATTTGTGTGTTCTGAAGAAACTACAAGAGATATCTAAGCCATACTTTCTGTGCAAGAGGGGCTTGTACATCTGAACAACATGTCTTTTAAAGTTTGAACTTATCTTATTGCATTTTTGAGTTATAGCAGTTTTTAAGTTTTTATTGCTCCAAAAGCCTTTTCAGCCCATGAACAGTTGTTTGTGAGTTTCGAAAAAAGTGCAAGAGCTATTCGAACCCTTTTTGCTGGGCAAGTAGGACCTGTAAATCTACACAATATATAGTTTAAAGTTTGAGTCTATCATATTAGGTTTTGGATTTATAGCTGTTTTTGTGTCGTTTGCTTCAAAAGCATTTTCAGATAATTTGTGTGTTCTGAAGAAACTACAAGAGATATCTAAGCCATACTTTCTGTGCAAGAGGGGCTTGTACATCTGAACAACATGTCTTTTAAAGTTTGAACTTATCTTATTGCATTTTTGAGTTATAGCAGTTTTTAAGTTTTTATTGCTCCAAAAGCCTTTTCAGCCCATGAACAGTTGTTTGTGAGTTTCGAAAAAAGTGCAAGAGCTATTCGAACCCTTTTTGCTGGGCAAGTAGGACCTGTAAATCTACACAAAATATAGTTTAAAGTTTGAGTCTATCATATTAGGTTTTGGATTTATAGCTGTTTTTGTGTATATTGCTTCAAAAGCATTTTCAGATAATTTGTGTGTTCTGAAGAAACTACAAGAGATATCTAAGCCATACTTTCTGTGCAAGAGGGGCTTGTACATCTGAACAACATGTCTTTTAAAGTTTGAACTTATCTTATTGCATTTTTGAGTTATAGCAGTTTTTAAGTTTTTATTGCTCCAAAAGCCTTTTCAGCCCATGAACAGTTGTTTGTGAGTTTCGAAAAAAGTGCAAGAGCTATTCAAACCCTTTTTGCTGGGCAAGTAGGACCTGTAAATCTACACAAAATATAGTTTAAAGTTTGAGTCTATCATATTAGGTTTTGGATTTATAGCTGTTTTTGTGTCTATTGCTTCTGAAGCATTTTCAGATAATTTGTGTGTTCTGAAGAAACTACAAGAGATATCTAAGCCATACTTTCTGTGCAAGAGGGGCTTGTACATCTGAACAACATGTCTTTTAAAGTTTGAACTTATCTTATTGCATTTTTGAGTTATAGCAGTTTTTAAGTTTTTATTGCTCCAAAAGCCTTTTCAGCCCATGAACAGTTGTTTGTGAGTTTCGAAAAAAGTGCAAGAGCTATTCGAACCCTTTTTGCTGGGCAAGTAGGACCTGTAAATCTACACAATATATAGTTTAAAGTTTGAGTCTATCATATTAGGTTTTGGATTTATAGCTGTTTTTGTGTCGTTTGCTTCAAAAGCATTTTCAGATAATTTGTGTGTTCTGAAGAAACTACAAGAGATATCTAAGCCATACTTTCTGTGCAAGAGGGGCTTGTACATCTGAACAACATGTCTTTTAAAGTTTGAACTTATCTTATTGCATTTTTGAGTTATAGCAGTTTTTAAGTTTTTATTGCTCCAAAAGCCTTTTCAGCCCATGAACAGTTGTTTGTGAGTTTCGAAAAAAGTGCAAGAGCTATTCGAACCCTTTTTGCTGGGCAAGTAGGACCTGTAAATCTACACAATATATAGTTTAAAGTTTGAGTCTATCATATTAGGTTTTGGATTTATAGCTGTGTTTGTGTCTATTGCTTCTGAAGCATTTTCAGATAATTTGTGTGTTCTGAAGAAACTACAAGAGATATCTAAGCCATACTTTCTGTGCAAGAGGGGCTTGTACATCTGAACAACATGTCTTTTAAAGTTTGAACTTATCTTATTGCATTTTTGAGTTATAGCAGTTTTTAAGTTTTTATTGCTCCAAAAGCCTTTTCAGCCCATGAACAGTTGTTTGTGAGTTTCGAAAAAAGTGCAAGAGCTATTCAAACCCTTTTTGCTGGGCAAGTAGGACCTGTAAATCTACACAATATATAGTTTAAAGTTTGAGTCTATCATATTAGGTTTTGGATTTATAGCTGTTTTTGTGTCGTTTGCTTCAAAAGCATTTTCAGATAATTTGTGTGTTCTGAAGAAACTACAAGAGATATCTAAGCCATACTTTCTGTGCAAGAGGGGCTTGTACATCTGAACAACATGTCTTTTAAAGTTTGAACTTATCTTATTGCATTTTTGAGTTATAGCAGTTTTTAAGTTTTTATTGCTCCAAAAGCCTTTTCAGCCCATGAACAGTTGTTTGTGAGTTTCGAAAAAAGTGCAAGAGCTATTCGAACCCTTTTTGCTGGGCAAGTAGGACCTGTAAATCTACACAAAATATAGTTTAAAGTTTGAGTCTATCATATTAGGTTTTGGATTTATAGCTGTTTTTGTGTATATTGCTTCAAAAGCATTTTCAGATAATTTGTGTGTTCTGAAGAAACTACAAGAGATATCTAAGCCATACTTTCTGTGCAAGAGGGGCTTGTACATCTGAACAACATGTCTTTTAAAGTTTGAACTTATCTTATTGCATTTTTGAGTTATAGCAGTTTTTAAGTTTTTATTGCTCCAAAAGCCTTTTCAGCCCATGAACAGTTGTTTGTGAGTTTCGAAAAAAGTGCAAGAGCTATTCGAACCCTTTTTGCTGGGCAAGTAGGACCTGTAAATCTACACAATATATAGTTTAAAGTTTGAGTCTATCATATTAGGTTTTGGATTTATAGCTGTTTTTGTGTCGTTTGCTTCAAAAGCATTTTCAGATAATTTGTGTGTTCTGAAGAAACTACAAGAGATATCTAAGCCATACTTTCTGTGCAAGAGGGGCTTGTACATCTGAACAACATGTCTTTTAAAGTTTGAACTTATCTTATTGCATTTTTGAGTTATAGCAGTTTTTAAGTTTTTATTGCTCCAAAAGCCTTTTCAGCCCATGAACAGTTGTTTGTGAGTTTCGAAAAAAGTGCAAGAGCTATTCGAACCCTTTTTGCTGGGCAAGTAGGACCTGTAAATCTACACAAAATATAGTTTAAAGTTTGAGTCTATCATATTAGGTTTTGGATTTATAGCTGTTTTTGTGTCTATTGCTTCAAAAGCATTTTCAGATAATTTGTGTGTTCTGAAGAAACTACAAGAGATATCTAAGCCATACTTTCTGTGCAAGAGGGGCTTGTACATCTGAACAACATGTCTTTTAAAGTTTGAACTTATCTTATTGCATTTTTGAGTTATAGCAGTTTTTAAGTTTTTATTGCTCCAAAAGCCTTTTCAGCCCATGAACAGTTGTTTGTGAGTTTCGAAAAAAGTGCAAGAGCTATTCGAACCCTTTTTGCTGGGCAAGTAGGACCTGTAAATCTACACAATATATAGTTTAAAGTTTGAGTCTATCATATTAGGTTTTGGATTTATAGCTGTTTTTGTGTCGTTTGCTTCAAAAGCATTTTCAGATAATTTGTGTGTTCTGAAGAAACTACAAGAGATATCTAAGCCATACTTTCTGTGCAAGAGGGGCTTGTACATCTGAACAACATGTCTTTTAAAGTTTGAACTTATCTTATTGCATTTTTGAGTTATAGCAGTTTTTAAGTTTTTATTGCTCCAAAAGCCTTTTCAGCCCATGAACAGTTGTTTGTGAGTTTCGAAAAAAGTGCAAGAGCTATTCGAACCCTTTTTGCTGGGCAAGTAGGACCTGTAAATCTACACAAAATATAGTTTAAAGTTTGAGTCTATCATATTAGGTTTTGGATTTATAGCTGTTTTTGTGTATATTGCTTCAAAAGCATTTTCAGATAATTTGTGTGTTCTGAAGAAACTACAAGAGATATCTAAGCCATACTTTCTGTGCAAGAGGGGCTTGTACATCTGAACAACATGTCTTTTAAAGTTTGAACTTATCTTATTGCATTTTTGAGTTATAGCAGTTTTT
This sequence comes from Eucyclogobius newberryi, assembly GCF_026437365.1. NCBI lineage: Eukaryota > Metazoa > Chordata > Actinopteri > Gobiiformes > Gobiidae > Eucyclogobius > Eucyclogobius newberryi. The sequence continues at coordinate 255,312 of NW_027316478.1, read as the reverse complement.
AAGTTTTTATTGCTCCAAAAGCCTTTTCAGCCCATGAACAGTTGTTTGTGAGTTTCGAAAAAAGTGCAAGAGCTATTCGAACCCTTTTTGCTGGGCAAGTAGGACCTGTAAATCTACACAATATATAGTTTAAAGTTTGAGTCTATCATATTAGGTTTTGGATTTATAGCTGTTTTTGTGTCGTTTGCTTCAAAAGCATTTTCAGATAATTTGTGTGTTCTGAAGAAACTACAAGAGATATCTAAGCCATACTTTCTGTGCAAGAGGGGCTTGTACATCTGAACAACATGTCTTTTAAAGTTTGAACTTATCTTATTGCATTTTTGAGTTATAGCAGTTTTTAAGTTTTTATTGCTCCAAAAGCCTTTTCAGCCCATGAACAGTTGTTTGTGAGTTTCGAAAAAAGTGCAAGAGCTATTCGAACCCTTTTTGCTGGGCAAGTAGGACCTGTAAATCTACACAAAATATAGTTTAAAGTTTGAGTCTATCATATTAGGTTTTGGATTTATAGCTGTTTTTGTGTCTATTGCTTCAAAAGCATTTTCAGATAATTTGTGTGTTCTGAAGAAACTACAAGAGATATCTAAGCCATACTTTCTGTGCAAGAGGGGCTTGTACATCTGAACAACATGTCTTTTAAAGTTTGAACTTATCTTATTGCATTTTTGAGTTATAGCAGTTTTTAAGTTTTTATTGCTCCAAAAGCCTTTTCAGCCCATGAACAGTTGTTTGTGAGTTTCGAAAAAAGTGCAAGAGCTATTCGAACCCTTTTTGCTGGGCAAGTAGGACCTGTAAATCTACACAATATATAGTTTAAAGTTTGAGTCTATCATATTAGGTTTTGGATTTATAGCTGTTTTTGTGTCGTTTGCTTCAAAAGCATTTTCAGATAATTTGTGTGTTCTGAAGAAACTACAAGAGATATCTAAGCCATACTTTCTGTGCAAGAGGGGCTTGTACATCTGAACAACATGTCTTTTAAAGTTTGAACTTATCTTATTGCATTTTTGAGTTATAGCAGTTTTTAAGTTTTTATTGCTCCAAAAGCCTTTTCAGCCCATGAACAGTTGTTTGTGAGTTTCGAAAAAAGTGCAAGAGCTATTCGAACCCTTTTTGCTGGGCAAGTAGGACCTGTAAATCTACACAAAATATAGTTTAAAGTTTGAGTCTATCATATTAGGTTTTGGATTTATAGCTGTTTTTGTGTATATTGCTTCAAAAGCATTTTCAGATAATTTGTGTGTTCTGAAGAAACTACAAGAGATATCTAAGCCATACTTTCTGTGCAAGAGGGGCTTGTACATCTGAACAACATGTCTTTTAAAGTTTGAACTTATCTTATTGCATTTTTGAGTTATAGCAGTTTTTAAGTTTTTATTGCTCCAAAAGCCTTTTCAGCCCATGAACAGTTGTTTGTGAGTTTCGAAAAAAGTGCAAGAGCTATTCGAACCCTTTTTGCTGGGCAAGTAGGACCTGTAAATCTACACAAAATATAGTTTAAAGTTTGAGTCTATCATATTAGGTTTTGGATTTATAGCTGTTTTTGTGTCTATTGCTTCTGAAGCATTTTCAGATAATTTGTGTGTTCTGAAGAAACTACAAGAGATATCTAAGCCATACTTTCTGTGCAAGAGGGGCTTGTACATCTGAACAACATGTCTTTTAAAGTTTGAACTTATCTTATTGCATTTTTGAGTTATAGCAGTTTTTAAGTTTTTATTGCTCCAAAAGCCTTTTCAGCCCATGAACAGTTGTTTGTGAGTTTCGAAAAAAGTGCAAGAGCTATTCGAACCCTTTTTGCTGGGCAAGTAGGACCTGTAAATCTACACAATATATAGTTTAAAGTTTGAGTCTATCATATTAGGTTTTGGATTTATAGCTGTTTTTGTGTCGTTTGCTTCAAAAGCATTTTCAGATAATTTGTGTGTTCTGAAGAAACTACAAGAGATATCTAAGCCATACTTTCTGTGCAAGAGGGGCTTGTACATCTGAACAACATGTCTTTTAAAGTTTGAACTTATCTTATTGCATTTTTGAGTTATAGCAGTTTTTAAGTTTTTATTGCTCCAAAAGCCTTTTCAGCCCATGAACAGTTGTTTGTGAGTTTCGAAAAAAGTGCAAGAGCTATTCGAACCCTTTTTGCTGGGCAAGTAGGACCTGTAAATCTACACAATATATAGTTTAAAGTTTGAGTCTATCATATTAGGTTTTGGATTTATAGCTGTGTTTGTGTCTATTGCTTCTGAAGCATTTTCAGATAATTTGTGTGTTCTGAAGAAACTACAAGAGATATCTAAGCCATACTTTCTGTGCAAGAGGGGCTTGTACATCTGAACAACATGTCTTTTAAAGTTTGAACTTATCTTATTGCATTTTTGAGTTATAGCAGTTTTTAAGTTTTTATTGCTCCAAAAGCCTTTTCAGCCCATGAACAGTTGTTTGTGAGTTTCGAAAAAAGTGCAAGAGCTATTCGAACCCTTTTTGCTGGGCAAGTAGGACCTGTAAATCTACACAATATATAGTTTAAAGTTTGAGTCTATCATATTAGGTTTTGGATTTATAGCTGTTTTTGTGTCGTTTGCTTCAAAAGCATTTTCAGATAATTTGTGTGTTCTGAAGAAACTACAAGAGATATCTAAGCCATACTTTCTGTGCAAGAGGGGCTTGTACATCTGAACAACATGTCTTTTAAAGTTTGAACTTATCTTATTGCATTTTTGAGTTATAGCAGTTTTTAAGTTTTTATTGCTCCAAAAGCCTTTTCAGCCCATGAACAGTTGTTTGTGAGTTTCGAAAAAAGTGCAAGAGCTATTCGAACCCTTTTTGCTGGGCAAGTAGGACCTGTAAATCTACACAAAATATAGTTTAAAGTTTGAGTCTATCATATTAGGTTTTGGATTTATAGCTGTTTTTGTGTATATTGCTTCAAAAGCATTTTCAGATAATTTGTGTGTTCTGAAGAAACTACAAGAGATATCTAAGCCATACTTTCTGTGCAAGAGGGGCTTGTACATCTGAACAACATGTCTTTTAAAGTTTGAACTTATCTTATTGCATTTTTGAGTTATAGCAGTTTTTAAGTTTTTATTGCTCCAAAAGCCTTTTCAGCCCATGAACAGTTGTTTGTGAGTTTCGAAAAAAGTGCAAGAGCTATTCGAACCCTTTTTGCTGGGCAAGTAGGACCTGTAAATCTACACAAAATATAGTTTAAAGTTTGAGTCTATCATATTAGGTTTTGGATTTATAGCTGTTTTTGTGTCTATTGCTTCTGAAGCATTTTCAGATAATTTGTGTGTTCTGAAGAAACTACAAGAGATATCTAAGCCATACTTTCTGTGCAAGAGGGGCTTGTACATCTGAACAACATGTCTTTTAAAGTTTGAACTTATCTTATTGCATTTTTGAGTTATAGCAGTTTTTAAGTTTTTATTGCTCCAAAAGCCTTTTCAGCCCATGAACAGTTGTTTGTGAGTTTCGAAAAAAGTGCAAGAGCTATTCGAACCCTTTTTGCTGGGCAAGTAGGACCTGTAAATCTACACAATATATAGTTTAAAGTTTGAGTCTATCATATTAGGTTTTGGATTTATAGCTGTTTTTGTGTCGTTTGCTTCAAAAGCATTTTCAGATAATTTGTGTGTTCTGAAGAAACTACAAGAGATATCTAAGCCATACTTTCTGTGCAAGAGGGGCTTGTACATCTGAACAACATGTCTTTTAAAGTTTGAACTTATCTTATTGCATTTTTGAGTTATAGCAGTTTTTAAGTTTTTATTGCTCCAAAAGCCTTTTCAGCCCATGAACAGTTGTTTGTGAGTTTCGAAAAAAGTGCAAGAGCTATTCGAACCCTTTTTGCTGGGCAAGTAGGACCTGTAAATCTACACAAAATATAGTTTAAAGTTTGAGTCTATCATATTAGGTTTTGGATTTATAGCTGTTTTTGTGTCTATTGCTTCTGAAGCATTTTCAGATAATTTGTGTGTTCTGAAGAAACTACAAGAGATATCTAAGCCATACTTTCTGTGCAAGAGGGGCTTGTACATCTGAACAACATGTCTTTTAAAGTTTGAACTTATCTTATTGCATTTTTGAGTTATAGCAGTTTTTAAGTTTTTATTGCTCCAAAAGCCTTTTCAGCCCATGAACAGTTGTTTGTGAGTTTCGAAAAAAGTGCAAGAGCTATTCGAACCCTTTTTGCTGGGCAAGTAGGACCTGTAAATCTACACAAAATGTAGTTTAAAGTTTGAGTCTATCATATTAGGTTTTGGATTTATAGCTGTTTTTGTGTCTATTGCTTCAAAAGCATTTTCAGATAATTTGTGTGTTCTGAAGAAACTACAAGAGATATCTAAGCCATACTTTCTGTGCAAGAGGGGCTTGTACATCTGAACAACATGTCGTTTAAAGTTTGAACTTATCTTATTGCATTTTTGAGTTATAGCAGTTTTTAAGTTTTTATTGCTCCAAAAGCCTTTTCAGCCCATGAACAGTTGTTTGTGAGTTTCGAAAAAAGTGCAAGAGCTATTCGAACCCTTTTTGCTGGGCAAGTAGGACCTGTAAATCTACACAATATATAGTTTAAAGTTTGAGTCTATCATATTAGGTTTTGGATTTATAGCTGTTTTTGTGTCGTTTGCTTCAAAAGCATTTTCAGATAATTTGTGTGTTCTGAAGAAACTACAAGAGATATCTAAGCCATACTTTCTGTGCAAGAGGGGCTTGTACATCTGAACAACATGTCTTTTAAAGTTTGAACTTATCTTATTGCATTTTTGAGTTATAGCAGTTTTTAAGTTTTTATTGCTCCAAAAGCCTTTTCAGCCCATGAACAGTTGTTTGTGAGTTTCGAAAAAAGTGCAAGAGCTATTCGAACCCTTTTTGCTGGGCAAGTAGGACCTGTAAATCTACACAATATATAGTTTAAAGTTTGAGTCTATCATATTAGGTTTTGGATTTATAGCTGTTTTTGTGTCTATTGCTTCTGAAGCATTTTCAGATAATTTGTGTGTTCTGAAGAAACTACAAGAGATATCTAAGCCATACTTTCTGTGCAAGAGGGGCTTGTACATCTGAACAACATGTCGTTTAAAGTTTGAACTTATCTTATTGCATTTTTGAGTTATAGCAGTTTTTAAGTTTTTATTGCTCCAAAAGCCTTTTCAGCCCATGAACAGTTGTTTGTGAGTTTCGAAAAAAGTGCAAGAACTATTCGAACCCTTTTTGCTGGGCAAGTAGGACTTGTAAATCTACACAATATATAGTTTATAGTTTGAGTCTATCATATTAGGTTTTTCATTTATAGCTGTTTTTGTGTCTATTGCTTCAAAAGCATTTTCAGATAATTTGTGTGTTCTGAAGAAACTACAAGAGATATCTAAGCCATACTTTCTGTGCAAGAGGGGCTTGTACATCTGAACAACATGTCTTTTAAAGTTTGAACTTATCTTATTGCATTTTTGAGTTATAGCAGTTTTTAAGTTTTTATTGCTCCAAAAGCCTTTTCAGCCCATGAACAGTTGTTTGTGAGTTTCGAAAAAAGTGCAAGAGCTATTCGAACCCTTTTTGCTGGGCAAGTAGGACCTGTAAATCTACACAATATATAGTTTAAAGTTTGAGTCTATCATATTAGGTTTTGGATTTATAGCTGTTTTTGTGTCGTTTGCTTCTGAAGCATTTTCAGATAATTTGTGTGTTCTGAAGAAACTACAAGAGATATCTAAGCCATACTTTCTGTGCAAGAGGGGCTTGTACATCTGAACAACATGTCTTTTAAAGTTTGAACTTATCTTATTGCATTTTTGAGTTATAGCAGTTTTTAAGTTTTTATTGCTCCAAAAGCCTTTTCAGCCCATGAACAGTTGTTTGTGAGTTTCGAAAAAAGTGCAAGAGCTATTCGAACCCTTTTTGCTGGGCAAGTAGGACCTGTAAATCTACACAATATATAGTTTAAAGTTTGAGTCTATCATATTAGGTTTTGGATTTATAGCTGTTTTTGTGTCGTTTGCTTCAAAAGCATTTTCAGATAATTTGTGTGTTCTGAAGAAACTACAAGAGATATCTAAGCCATACTTTCTGTGCAAGAGGGGCTTGTACATCTGAACAACATGTCTTTTAAAGTTTGAACTTATCTTATTGCATTTTTGAGTTATAGCAGTTTTTAAGTTTTTATTGCTCCAAAAGCCTTTTCAGCCCATGAACAGTTGTTTGTGAGTTTCGAAAAAAGTGCAAGAGCTATTCGAACCCTTTTTGCTGGGCAAGTAGGACCTGTAAATCTACACAAAATATATTTTAAAGTTTGAGTCTATCATATTAGGTTTTTCATTTATAGCTGTTTTTGTGTCTATTGCTTCAAAAGCATTTTCAGATAATTTGTGTGTTCTGAAGAAACTACAAGAGATATCTAAGCCATACTTTCTGTGCAAGAGGGGCTTGTACATCTGAACAACATGTCTTTTAAAGTTTGAACTTATCTTATTGCATTTTTGAGTTATAGCAGTTTTTAAGTTTTTATTGCTCCAAAAGCCTTTTCAGCCCATGAACAGTTGTTTGTGAGTTTCGAAAAAAGTGCAAGAGCTATTCGAACCCTTTTTGCTGGGCAAGTAGGACCTGTAAATCTACACAATATATAGTTTAAAGTTTGAGTCTATCATATTAGGTTTTGGATTTATAGCTGTTTTTGTGTCTATTGCTTCTGAAGCATTTTCAGACAATTTGTGTGTTCTGAAGAAACTACAAGAGATATCTAAGCCATACTTTCTGTGCAAGAGGGGCTTGTACATCTGAACAACATGTCTTTTAAAGTTTGAACTTATCTTATTGCATTTTTGAGTTATAGCAGTTTTTAAGTTTTTATTGCTCCAAAAGCCTTTTCAGCCCATGAACAGTTGTTTGTGAGTTTCGAAAAAAGTGCAAGAGCTATTCGAACCCTTTTTGCTGGGCAAGTAGGACCTGTAAATCTACACAATATATAGTTTAAAGTTTGAGTCTATCATATTAGGTTTTGGATTTATAGCTGTGTTTGTGTCTATTGCTTCTGAAGCATTTTCAGATAATTTGTGTGTTCTGAAGAAACTACAAGAGATATCTAAGCCATACTTTCTGTGCAAGAGGGGCTTGTACATCTGAACAACATGTCTTTTAAAGTTTGAACTTATCTTATTGCATTTTTGAGTTATAGCAGTTTTTAAGTTTTTATTGCTCCAAAAGCCTTTTCAGCCCATGAACAGTTGTTTGTGAGTTTCGAAAAAAGTGCAAGAGCTATTCGAACCCTTTTTGCTGGGCAAGTAGGACCTGTAAATCTACACAATATATAGTTTAAAGTTTGAGTCTATCATATTAGGTTTTGGATTTATAGCTGTTTTTGTGTCGTTTGCTTCAAAAGCATTTTCAGATAATTTGTGTGTTCTGAAGAAACTACAAGAGATATCTAAGCCATACTTTCTGTGCAAGAGGGGCTTGTACATCTGAACAACATGTCTTTTAAAGTTTGAACTTATCTTATTGCATTTTTGAGTTATAGCAGTTTTTAAGTTTTTATTGCTCCAAAAGCCTTTTCAGCCCATGAACAGTTGTTTGTGAGTTTCGAAAAAAGTGCAAGAGCTATTCGAACCCTTTTTGCTGGGCAAGTAGGACCTGTAAATCTACACAAAATATAGTTTAAAGTTTGAGTCTATCATATTAGGTTTTGGATTTATAGCTGTTTTTGTGTATATTGCTTCAAAAGCATTTTCAGATAATTTGTGTGTTCTGAAGAAACTACAAGAGATATCTAAGCCATACTTTCTGTGCAAGAGGGGCTTGTACATCTGAACAACATGTCTTTTAAAGTTTGAACTTATCTTATTGCATTTTTGAGTTATAGCAGTTTTTAAGTTTTTATTGCTCCAAAAGCCTTTTCAGCCCATGAACAGTTGTTTGTGAGTTTCGAAAAAAGTGCAAGAGCTATTCGAACCCTTTTTGCTGGGCAAGTAGGACCTGTAAATCTACACAAAATATAGTTTAAAGTTTGAGTCTATCATATTAGGTTTTGGATTTATAGCTGTTTTTGTGTCTATTGCTTCTGAAGCATTTTCAGATAATTTGTGTGTTCTGAAGAAACTACAAGAGATATCTAAGCCATACTTTCTGTGCAAGAGGGGCTTGTACATCTGAACAACATGTCTTTTAAAGTTTGAACTTATCTTATTGCATTTTTGAGTTATAGCAGTTTTTAAGTTTTTATTGCTCCAAAAGCCTTTTCAGCCCATGAACAGTTGTTTGTGAGTTTCGAAAAAAGTGCAAGAGCTATTCGAACCCTTTTTGCTGGGCAAGTAGGACCTGTAAATCTACACAATATATAGTTTAAAGTTTGAGTCTATCATATTAGGTTTTGGATTTATAGCTGTTTTTGTGTCGTTTGCTTCAAAAGCATTTTCAGATAATTTGTGTGTTCTGAAGAAACTACAAGAGATATCTAAGCCATACTTTCTGTGCAAGAGGGGCTTATACATCTGAACAACATGTCTTTTAAAGTTTGAACTTATCTTATTGCATTTTTGAGTTATAGCAGTTTTTAAGTTTTTATTGCTCCAAAAGCCTTTTCAGCCCATGAACAGTTGTTTGTGAGTTTCGAAAAAAGTGCAAGAGCTATTCGAACCCTTTTTGCTGGGCAAGTAGGACCTGTAAATCTACACAAAATATAGTTTAAAGTTTGAGTCTATCATATTAGGTTTTGGATTTATAGCTGTTTTTGTGTCTATTGCTTCAAAAGCATTTTCAGATAATTTGTGTGTTCTGAAGAAACTACAAGAGATATCTAAGCCATACTTTCTGTGCAAGAGGGGCTTGTACATCTGAACAACATGTCTTTTAAAGTTTGAACTTATCTTATTGCATTTTTGAGTTATAGCAGTTTTTAAGTTTTTATTGCTCCAAAAGCCTTTTCAGCCCATGAACAGTTGTTTGTGAGTTTCGAAAAAAGTGCAAGAGCTATTCGAACCCTTTTTGCTGGGCAAGTAGGACCTGTAAATCTACACAAAATGTAGTTTAAAGTTTGAGTCTATCATATTAGGTTTTGGATTTATAGCTGTTTTTGTGTCTATTGCTTCAAAAGCATTTTCAGATAATTTGTGTGTTCTGAAGAAACTACAAGAGATATCTAAGCCATACTTTCTGTGCAAGAGGGGCTTGTACATCTGAACAACATGTCGTTTAAAGTTTGAACTTATCTTATTGCATTTTTGAGTTATAGCAGTTTTTAAGTTTTTATTGCTCCAAAAGCCTTTTCAGCCCATGAACAGTTGTTTGTGAGTTTCGAAAAAAGTGCAAGAGCTATTCGAACCCTTTTTGCTGGGCAAGTAGGACCTGTAAATCTACACAATATATAGTTTAAAGTTTGAGTCTATCATATTAGGTTTTGGATTTATAGCTGTTTTTGTGTCGTTTGCTTCAAAAGCATTTTCAGATAATTTGTGTGTTCTGAAGAAACTACAAGAGATATCTAAGCCATACTTTCTGTGCAAGAGGGGCTTGTACATCTGAACAACATGTCTTTTAAAGTTTGAACTTATCTTATTGCATTTTTGAGTTATAGCAGTTTTTAAGTTTTTATTGCTCCAAAAGCCTTTTCAGCCCATGAACAGTTGTTTGTGAGTTTCGAAAAAAGTGCAAGAGCTATTCGAACCCTTTTTGCTGGGCAAGTAGGACCTGTAAATCTACACAATATATAGTTTAAAGTTTGAGTCTATCATATTAGGTTTTGGATTTATAGCTGTTTTTGTGTCTATTGCTTCTGAAGCATTTTCAGATAATTTGTGTGTTCTGAAGAAACTACAAGAGATATCTAAGCCATACTTTCTGTGCAAGAGGGGCTTGTACATCTGAACAACATGTCGTTTAAAGTTTGAACTTATCTTATTGCATTTTTGAGTTATAGCAGTTTTTAAGTTTTTATTGCTCCAAAAGCCTTTTCAGCCCATGAACAGTTGTTTGTGAGTTTCGAAAAAAGTGCAAGAACTATTCGAACCCTTTTTGCTGGGCAAGTAGGACTTGTAAATCTACACAATATATAGTTTATAGTTTGAGTCTATCATATTAGGTTTTTCATTTATAGCTGTTTTTGTGTCTATTGCTTCAAAAGCATTTTCAGATAATTTGTGTGTTCTGAAGAAACTACAAGAGATATCTAAGCCATACTTTCTGTGCAAGAGGGGCTTGTACATCTGAACAACATGTCTTTTAAAGTTTGAACTTATCTTATTGCATTTTTGAGTTATAGCAGTTTTTAAGTTTTTATTGCTCCAAAAGCCTTTTCAGCCCATGAACAGTTGTTTGTGAGTTTCGAAAAAAGTGCAAGAGCTATTCGAACCCTTTTTGCTGGGCAAGTAGGACCTGTAAATCTACACAATATATAGTTTAAAGTTTGAGTCTATCATATTAGGTTTTGGATTTATAGCTGTTTTTGTGTCGTTTGCTTCTGAAGCATTTTCAGATAATTTGTGTGTTCTGAAGAAACTACAAGAGATATCTAAGCCATACTTTCTGTGCAAGAGGGGCTTGTACATCTGAACAACATGTCTTTTAAAGTTTGAACTTATCTTATTGCATTTTTGAGTTATAGCAGTTTTTAAGTTTTTATTGCTCCAAAAGCCTTTTCAGCCCATGAACAGTTGTTTGTGAGTTTCGAAAAAAGTGCAAGAGCTATTCGAACCCTTTTTGCTGGGCAAGTAGGACCTGTAAATCTACACAATATATAGTTTAAAGTTTGAGTCTATCATATTAGGTTTTGGATTTATAGCTGTTTTTGTGTCGTTTGCTTCAAAAGCATTTTCAGATAATTTGTGTGTTCTGAAGAAACTACAAGAGATATCTAAGCCATACTTTCTGTGCAAGAGGGGCTTGTACATCTGAACAACATGTCTTTTAAAGTTTGAACTTATCTTATTGCATTTTTGAGTTATAGCAGTTTTTAAGTTTTTATTGCTCCAAAAGCCTTTTCAGCCCATGAACAGTTGTTTGTGAGTTTCGAAAAAAGTGCAAGAGCTATTCGAACCCTTTTTGCTGGGCAAGTAGGACCTGTAAATCTACACAAAATATATTTTAAAGTTTGAGTCTATCATATTAGGTTTTTCATTTATAGCTGTTTTTGTGTCTATTGCTTCAAAAGCATTTTCAGATAATTTGTGTGTTCTGAAGAAACTACAAGAGATATCTAAGCCATACTTTCTGTGCAAGAGGGGCTTGTACATCTGAACAACATGTCTTTTAAAGTTTGAACTTATCTTATTGCATTTTTGAGTTATAGCAGTTTTTAAGTTTTTATTGCTCCAAAAGCCTTTTCAGCCCATGAACAGTTGTTTGTGAGTTTCGAAAAAAGTGCAAGAGCTATTCGAACCCTTTTTGCTGGGCAAGTAGGACCTGTAAATCTACACAATATATAGTTTAAAGTTTGAGTCTATCATATTAGGTTTTGGATTTATAGCTGTTTTTGTGTCTATTGCTTCTGAAGCATTTTCAGATAATTTGTGTGTTCTGAAGAAACTACAAGAGATATCTAAGCCATACTTTCTGTGCAAGAGGGGCTTGTACATCTGAACAACATGTCTTTTAAAGTTTGAACTTATCTTATTGCATTTTTGAGTTATAGCAGTTTTTAAGTTTTTATTGCGCCAAAAGCCTTTTCAGCCCATGAACAGTTGTTTGTGAGTTTCTAAAAAAGTGCAAGAGCTATTCGAACCCTTTTTGCTGGGCAAGTAGGACCTGTAAATCTACACAATATATAGTTTAAAGTTTGAGTCTATCATATTAGGTTTTGGATTTATAGCTGTTTTTGTGTCGTTTGCTTCAAAAGCATTTTCAGATAATTTGTGTGTTCTGAAGAAACTACAAGAGATATCTAAGCCATACTTTCTGTGCAAGAGGGGCTTGTACATCTGAACAACATGTCTTTTAAAGTTTGAACTTATCTTATTGCATTTTTGAGTTATAGCAGTTTTTAAGTTTTTATTGCTCCAAAAGCCTTTTCAGCCCATGAACAGTTGTTTGTAAGTTTCGAAAAAAGTGCAAGAGCTATTCGAACCCTTTTTGCTGGGCAAGTAGGACCTGTAAATCTACACAATATATAGTTTAAAGTTTGAGTCTATCATATTAGGTTTTGGATTTATAGCTGTTTTTGTGTCGTTTGCTTCAAAAGCATTTTCAGATAATTTGTGTGTTCTGAAGAAACTACAAGAGATATCTAAGCCATACTTTCTGTGCAAGAGGGGCTTGTACATCTGAACAACATGTCTTTTAAAGTTTGAACTTATCTTATTGCATTTTTGAGTTATAGCAGTTTTTAAGTTTTTATTGCTCCAAAAGCCTTTTCAGCCCATGAAAGGTTGTTTGTGAGTTTCGAAAAAAGTGCAAGAGCTATTCGAACCCTTTTTGCTGGGCAAGTAGGACCTGTAAATCTACACAATATATAGTTTAAAGTTTGAGTCTATCATATTAGGTTTTGGATTTATAGCTGTTTTTGTGTCGTTTGCTTCAAAAGCATTTTCAGATAATTTGTGTGTTCTGAAGAAACTACAAGAGATATCTAAGCCATACTTTCTGTGCAAGAGGGGCTTGTACATCTGAACAACATGTCTTTTAAAGTTTGAACTTATCTTATTGCATTTTTGAGTTATAGCAGTTTTTAAGTTTTTATTGCTCCAAAAGCCTTTTCAGCCCATGAACAGTTGTTTGTGAGTTTCGAAAAAAGTGCAAGAGCTATTCGAACCCTTTTTGCTGGGCAAGTAGGACCTGTAAATCTACACAAAATATATTTTAAAGTTTGAGTCTATCATATTAGGTTTTTCATTTATAGCTGTTTTTGTGTCTATTGCTTCAAAAGCATTTTCAGATAATTTGTGTGTTCTGAAGAAACTACAAGAGATATCTAAGCCATACTTTCTGTGCAAGAGGGGCTTGTACATCTGAACAACATGTCTTTTAAAGTTTGAACTTATCTTATTGCATTTTTGAGTTATAGCAGTTTTTAAGTTTTTATTGCTCCAAAAGCCTTTTCAGCCCATGAACAGTTGTTTGTGAGTTTCGAAAAAAGTGCAAGAGCTATTCGAACCCTTTTTGCTGGGCAAGTAGGACCTGTAAATCTACACAATATATAGTTTAAAGTTTGAGTCTATCATATTAGGTTTTGGATTTATAGCTGTTTTTGTGTCTATTGCTTCTGAAGCATTTTCAGATAATTTGTGTGTTCTGAAGAAACTACAAGAGATATCTAAGCCATACTTTCTGTGCAAGAGGGGCTTGTACATCTGAACAACATGTCTTTTAAAGTTTGAACTTATCTTATTGCATTTTTGAGTTATAGCAGTTTTTAAGTTTTTATTGCGCCAAAAGCCTTTTCAGCCCATGAACAGTTGTTTGTGAGTTTCTAAAAAAGTGCAAGAGCTATTCGAACCCTTTTTGCTGGGCAAGTAGGACCTGTAAATCTACACAATATATAGTTTAAAGTTTGAGTCTATCATATTAGGTTTTGGATTTATAGCTGTTTTTGTGTCGTTTGCTTCAAAAGCATTTTCAGATAATTTGTGTGTTCTGAAGAAACTACAAGAGATATCTAAGCCATACTTTCTGTGCAAGAGGGGCTTGTACATCTGAACAACATGTCTTTTAAAGTTTGAACTTATCTTATTGCATTTTTGAGTTATAGCAGTTTTTAAGTTTTTATTGCTCCAAAAGCCTTTTCAGCCCATGAACAGTTGTTTGTAAGTTTCGAAAAAAGTGCAAGAGCTATTCGAACCCTTTTTGCTGGGCAAGTAGGACCTGTAAATCTACACAATATATAGTTTAAAGTTTGAGTCTATCATATTAGGTTTTGGATTTATAGCTGTTTTTGTGTCGTTTGCTTCAAAAGCATTTTCAGATAATTTGTGTGTTCTGAAGAAACTACAAGAGATATCTAAGCCATACTTTCTGTGCAAGAGGGGCTTGTACATCTGAACAACATGTCTTTTAAAGTTTGAACTTATCTTATTGCATTTTTGAGTTATAGCAGTTTTTAAGTTTTTATTGCTCCAAAAGCCTTTTCAGCCCATGAACAGTTGTTTGTGAGTTTCGAAAAAAGTGCAAGAGCTATTCGAACCCTTTTTGCTGGGCAAGTAGGACCTGTAAATCTACACAATATATAGTTTAAAGTTTGAGTCTATCATATTAGGTTTTGGATTTATAGCTGTTTTTGTGTCTATTGCTTCTGAAGCATTTTCAGATAATTTGTGTGTTCTGAAGAAACTACAAGAGATATCTAAGCCATACTTTCTGTGCAAGAGGGGCTTGTACATCTGAACAACATGTCGTTTAAAGTTTGAACTTATCTTATTGCATTTTTGAGTTATAGCAGTTTTTAAGTTTTTATTGCTCCAAAAGCCTTTTCAGCCCATGAACAGTTGTTTGTGAGTTTCGAAAAAAGTGCAAGAACTATTCGAACCCTTTTTGCTGGGCAAGTAGGACTTGTAAATCTACACAATATATAGTTTATAGTTTGAGTCTATCATATTAGGTTTTTCATTTATAGCTGTTTTTGTGTCTATTGCTTCAAAAGCATTTTCAGATAATTTGTGTGTTCTGAAGAAACTACAAGAGATATCTAAGCCATACTTTCTGTGCAAGAGGGGCTTGTACATCTGAACAACATGTCTTTTAAAGTTTGAACTTATCTTATTGCATTTTTGAGTTATAGCAGTTTTTAAGTTTTTATTGCTCCAAAAGCCTTTTCAGCCCATGAACAGTTGTTTGTGAGTTTCGAAAAAAGTGCAAGAGCTATTCGAACCCTTTTTGCTGGGCAAGTAGGACCTGTAAATCTACACAATATATAGTTTAAAGTTTGAGTCTATCATATTAGGTTTTGGATTTATAGCTGTTTTTGTGTCTATTGCTTCTGAAGCATTTTCAGATAATTTGTGTGTTCTGAAGAAACTACAAGAGATATCTAAGCCATACTTTCTGTGCAAGAGGGGCTTGTACATCTGAACAACATGTCGTTTAAAGTTTGAACTTATCTTATTGCATTTTTGAGTTATAGCAGTTTTTAAGTTTTTATTGCTCCAAAAGCCTTTTCAGCCCATGAACAGTTGTTTGTGAGTTTCGAAAAAAGTGCAAGAACTATTCGAACCCTTTTTGCTGGGCAAGTAGGACTTGTAAATCTACACAATATATAGTTTATAGTTTGAGTCTATCATATTAGGTTTTTCATTTATAGCTGTTTTTGTGTCTATTGCTTCAAAAGCATTTTCAGATAATTTGTGTGTTCTGAAGAAACTACAAGAGATATCTAAGCCATACTTTCTGTGCAAGAGGGGCTTGTACATCTGAACAACATGTCTTTTAAAGTTTGAACTTATCTTATTGCATTTTTGAGTTATAGCAGTTTTTAAGTTTTTATTGCTCCAAAAGCCTTTTCAGCCCATGAACAGTTGTTTGTGAGTTTCGAAAAAAGTGCAAGAGCTATTCGAACCCTTTTTGCTGGGCAAGTAGGACCTGTAAATCTACACAATATATAGTTTAAAGTTTGAGTCTATCATATTAGGTTTTGGATTTATAGCTGTTTTTGTGTCTATTGCTTCTGAAGCATTTTCAGATAATTTGTGTGTTCTGAAGAAACTACAAGAGATATCTAAGCCATACTTTCTGTGCAAGAGGGGCTTGTACATCTGAACAACATGTCTTTTAAAGTTTGAACTTATCTTATTGCATTTTTGAGTTATAGCAGTTTTTAAGTTTTTATTGCGCCAAAAGCCTTTTCAGCCCATGAACAGTTGTTTGTGAGTTTCTAAAAAAGTGCAAGAGCTATTCGAACCCTTTTTGCTGGGCAAGTAGGACCTGTAAATCTACACAATATATAGTTTAAAGTTTGAGTCTATCATATTAGGTTTTGGATTTATAGCTGTTTTTGTGTCGTTTGCTTCAAAAGCATTTTCAGATAATTTGTGTGTTCTGAAGAAACTACAAGAGATATCTAAGCCATACTTTCTGTGCAAGAGGGGCTTGTACATCTGAACAACATGTCTTTTAAAGTTTGAACTTATCTTATTGCATTTTTGAGTTATAGCAGTTTTTAAGTTTTTATTGCTCCAAAAGCCTTTTCAGCCCATGAACAGTTGTTTGTAAGTTTCGAAAAAAGTGCAAGAGCTATTCGAACCCTTTTTGCTGGGCAAGTAGGACCTGTAAATCTACACAATATATAGTTTAAAGTTTGAGTCTATCATATTAGGTTTTGGATTTATAGCTGTTTTTGTGTCGTTTGCTTCAAAAGCATTTTCAGATAATTTGTGTGTTCTGAAGAAACTACAAGAGATATCTAAGCCATACTTTCTGTGCAAGAGGGGCTTGTACATCTGAACAACATGTCTTTTAAAGTTTGAACTTATCTTATTGCATTTTTGAGTTATAGCAGTTTTTAAGTTTTTATTGCTCCAAAAGCCTTTTCAGCCCATGAAAGGTTGTTTGTGAGTTTCGAAAAAAGTGCAAGAGCTATTCGAACCCTTTTTGCTGGGCAAGTAGGACCTGTAAATCTACACAATATATAGTTTAAAGTTTGAGTCTATCATATTAGGTTTTGGATTTATAGCTGTTTTTGTGTCGTTTGCTTCAAAAGCATTTTCAGATAATTTGTGTGTTCTGAAGAAACTACAAGAGATATCTAAGCCATACTTTCTGTGCAAGAGGGGCTTGTACATCTGAACAACATGTCTTTTAAAGTTTGAACTTATCTTATTGCATTTTTGAGTTATAGCAGTTTTTAAGTTTTTATTGCTCCAAAAGCCTTTTCAGCCCATGAACAGTTGTTTGTGAGTTTCGAAAAAAGTGCAAGAGCTATTCGAACCCTTTTTGCTGGGCAAGTAGGACCTGTAAATCTACACAAAATATATTTTAAAGTTTGAGTCTATCATATTAGGTTTTTCATTTATAGCTGTTTTTGTGTCTATTGCTTCAAAAGCATTTTCAGATAATTTGTGTGTTCTGAAGAAACTACAAGAGATATCTAAGCCATACTTTCTGTGCAAGAGGGGCTTGTACATCTGAACAACATGTCTTTTAAAGTTTGAACTTATCTTATTGCATTTTTGAGTTATAGCAGTTTTTAAGTTTTTATTGCTCCAAAAGCCTTTTCAGCCCATGAACAGTTGTTTGTGAGTTTCGAAAAAAGTGCAAGAGCTATTCGAACCCTTTTTGCTGGGCAAGTAGGACCTGTAAATCTACACAATATATAGTTTAAAGTTTGAGTCTATCATATTAGGTTTTGGATTTATAGCTGTTTTTGTGTCTATTGCTTCTGAAGCATTTTCAGATAATTTGTGTGTTCTGAAGAAACTACAAGAGATATCTAAGCCATACTTTCTGTGCAAGAGGGGCTTGTACATCTGAACAACATGTCTTTTAAAGTTTGAACTTATCTTATTGCATTTTTGAGTTATAGCAGTTTTTAAGTTTTTATTGCGCCAAAAGCCTTTTCAGCCCATGAACAGTTGTTTGTGAGTTTCTAAAAAAGTGCAAGAGCTATTCGAACCCTTTTTGCTGGGCAAGTAGGACCTGTAAATCTACACAATATATAGTTTAAAGTTTGAGTCTATCATATTAGGTTTTGGATTTATAGCTGTTTTTGTGTCGTTTGCTTCAAAAGCATTTTCAGATAATTTGTGTGTTCTGAAGAAACTACAAGAGATATCTAAGCCATACTTTCTGTGCAAGAGGGGCTTGTACATCTGAACAACATGTCTTTTAAAGTTTGAACTTATCTTATTGCATTTTTGAGTTATAGCAGTTTTTAAGTTTTTATTGCTCCAAAAGCCTTTTCAGCCCATGAACAGTTGTTTGTAAGTTTCGAAAAAAGTGCAAGAGCTATTCGAACCCTTTTTGCTGGGCAAGTAGGACCTGTAAATCTACACAATATATAGTTTAAAGTTTGAGTCTATCATATTAGGTTTTGGATTTATAGCTGTTTTTGTGTCGTTTGCTTCAAAAGCATTTTCAGATAATTTGTGTGTTCTGAAGAAACTACAAGAGATATCTAAGCCATACTTTCTGTGCAAGAGGGGCTTGTACATCTGAACAACATGTCTTTTAAAGTTTGAACTTATCTTATTGCATTTTTGAGTTATAGCAGTTTTTAAGTTTTTATTGCTCCAAAAGCCTTTTCAGCCCATGAACAGTTGTTTGTGAGTTTCGAAAAAAGTGCAAGAGCTATTCGAACCCTTTTTGCTGGGCAAGTAGGACCTGTAAATCTACACAATATATAGTTTAAAGTTTGAGTCTATCATATTAGGTTTTGGATTTATAGCTGTTTTTGTGTCTATTGCTTCTGAAGCATTTTCAGATAATTTGTGTGTTCTGAAGAAACTACAAGAGATATCTAAGCCATACTTTCTGTGCAAGAGGGGCTTGTACATCTGAACAACATGTCGTTTAAAGTTTGAACTTATCTTATTGCATTTTTGAGTTATAGCAGTTTTTAAGTTTTTATTGCTCCAAAAGCCTTTTCAGCCCATGAACAGTTGTTTGTGAGTTTCGAAAAAAGTGCAAGAACTATTCGAACCCTTTTTGCTGGGCAAGTAGGACTTGTAAATCTACACAATATATAGTTTATAGTTTGAGTCTATCATATTAGGTTTTTCATTTATAGCTGTTTTTGTGTCTATTGCTTCAAAAGCATTTTCAGATAATTTGTGTGTTCTGAAGAAACTACAAGAGATATCTAAGCCATACTTTCTGTGCAAGAGGGGCTTGTACATCTGAACAACATGTCTTTTAAAGTTTGAACTTATCTTATTGCATTTTTGAGTTATAGCAGTTTTTAAGTTTTTATTGCTCCAAAAGCCTTTTCAGCCCATGAACAGTTGTTTGTGAGTTTCGAAAAAAGTGCAAGAGCTATTCGAACCCTTTTTGCTGGGCAAGTAGGACCTGTAAATCTACACAATATATAGTTTAAAGTTTGAGTCTATCATATTAGGTTTTGGATTTATAGCTGTTTTTGTGTCTATTGCTTCTGAAGCATTTTCAGATAATTTGTGTGTTCTGAAGAAACTACAAGAGATATCTAAGCCATACTTTCTGTGCAAGAGGGGCTTGTACATCTGAACAACATGTCGTTTAAAGTTTGAACTTATCTTATTGCATTTTTGAGTTATAGCAGTTTTTAAGTTTTTATTGCTCCAAAAGCCTTTTCAGCCCATGAACAGTTGTTTGTGAGTTTCGAAAAAAGTGCAAGAACTATTCGAACCCTTTTTGCTGGGCAAGTAGGACTTGTAAATCTACACAATATATAGTTTATAGTTTGAGTCTATCATATTAGGTTTTTCATTTATAGCTGTTTTTGTGTCTATTGCTTCAAAAGCATTTTCAGATAATTTGTGTGTTCTGAAGAAACTACAAGAGATATCTAAGCCATACTTTCTGTGCAAGAGGGGCTTGTACATCTGAACAACATGTCTTTTAAAGTTTGAACTTATCTTATTGCATTTTTGAGTTATAGCAGTTTTTAAGTTTTTATTGCTCCAAAAGCCTTTTCAGCCCATGAACAGTTGTTTGTGAGTTTCGAAAAAAGTGCAAGAGCTATTCGAACCCTTTTTGCTGGGCAAGTAGGACCTGTAAATCTACACAATATATAGTTTAAAGTTTGAGTCTATCATATTAGGTTTTGGATTTATAGCTGTTTTTGTGTCTATTGCTTCTGAAGCATTTTCAGATAATTTGTGTGTTCTGAAGAAACTACAAGAGATATCTAAGCCATACTTTCTGTGCAAGAGGGGCTTGTACATCTGAACAACATGTCTTTTAAAGTTTGAACTTATCTTATTGCATTTTTGAGTTATAGCAGTTTTTAAGTTTTTATTGCTCCAAAAGCCTTTTCAGCCCATGAACAGTTGTTTGTGAGTTTCGAAAAAAGTGCAAGAGCTATTCGAACCCTTTTTGCTGGGCAAGTAGGACCTGTAAATCTACACAATATATAGTTTAAAGTTTGAGTCTATCATATTAGGTTTTGGATTTATAGCTGTTTTTGTGTCGTTTGCTTCAAAAGCATTTTCAGATAATTTGTGTGTTCTGAAGAAACTACAAGAGATATCTAAGCCATACTTTCTGTGCAAGAGGGGCTTGTACATCTGAACAACATGTCTTTTAAAGTTTGAACTTATCTTATTGCATTTTTGAGTTATAGCAGTTTTTAAGTTTTTATTGCTCCAAAAGCCTTTTCAGCCCATGAACAGTTGTTTGTGAGTTTCGAAAAAAGTGCAAGAGCTATTCGAACCCTTTTTGCTGGGCAAGTAGGACCTGTAAATCTACACAAAATATATTTTAAAGTTTGAGTCTATCATATTAGGTTTTTCATTTATAGCTGTTTTTGTGTCTATTGCTTCAAAAGCATTTTCAGATAATTTGTGTGTTCTGAAGAAACTACAAGAGATATCTAAGCCATACTTTCTGTGCAAGAGGGGCTTGTACATCTGAACAACATGTCTTTTAAAGTTTGAACTTATCTTATTGCATTTTTGAGTTATAGCAGTTTTTAAGTTTTTATTGCTCCAAAAGCCTTTTCAGCCCATGAACAGTTGTTTGTGAGTTTCGAAAAAAGTGCAAGAGCTATTCGAACCCTTTTTGCTGGGCAAGTAGGACCTGTAAATCTACACAATATATAGTTTAAAGTTTGAGTCTATCATATTAGGTTTTGGATTTATAGCTGTTTTTGTGTCTATTGCTTCTGAAGCATTTTCAGATAATTTGTGTGTTCTGAAGAAACTACAAGAGATATCTAAGCCATACTTTCTGTGCAAGAGGGGCTTGTACATCTGAACAACATGTCTTTTAAAGTTTGAACTTATCTTATTGCATTTTTGAGTTATAGCAGTTTTTAAGTTTTTATTGCGCCAAAAGCCTTTTCAGCCCATGAACAGTTGTTTGTGAGTTTCTAAAAAAGTGCAAGAGCTATTCGAACCCTTTTTGCTGGGCAAGTAGGACCTGTAAATCTACACAATATATAGTTTAAAGTTTGAGTCTATCATATTAGGTTTTGGATTTATAGCTGTTTTTGTGTCGTTTGCTTCAAAAGCATTTTCAGATAATTTGTGTGTTCTGAAGAAACTACAAGAGATATCTAAGCCATACTTTCTGTGCAAGAGGGGCTTGTACATCTGAACAACATGTCTTTTAAAGTTTGAACTTATCTTATTGCATTTTTGAGTTATAGCAGTTTTTAAGTTTTTATTGCTCCAAAAGCCTTTTCAGCCCATGAACAGTTGTTTGTAAGTTTCGAAAAAAGTGCAAGAGCTATTCGAACCCTTTTTGCTGGGCAAGTAGGACCTGTAAATCTACACAAAATATAGTTTAAAGTTTGAGTCTATCATATTAGGTTTTGGATTTATAGCTGTTTTTGTGTCGTTTGCTTCAAAAGCATTTTCAGATAATTTGTGTGTTCTGAAGAAACTACAAGAGATATCTAAGCCATACTTTCTGTGCAAGAGGGGCTTGTACATCTGAACAACATGTCTTTTAAAGTTTGAACTTATCTTATTGCATTTTTGAGTTATAGCAGTTTTTAAGTTTTTATTGCTCCAAAAGCCTTTTCAGCCCATGAACAGTTGTTTGTGAGTTTCGAAAAAAGTGCAAGAGCTATTCGAACCCTTTTTGCTGGGCAAGTAGGACCTGTAAATCTACACAATATATAGTTTAAAGTTTGAGTCTATCATATTAGGTTTTGGATTTATAGCTGTTTTTGTGTCTATTGCTTCTGAAGCATTTTCAGATAATTTGTGTGTTCTGAAGAAACTACAAGAGATATCTAAGCCATACTTTCTGTGCAAGAGGGGCTTGTACATCTGAACAACATGTCGTTTAAAGTTTGAACTTATCTTATTGCATTTTTGAGTTATAGCAGTTTTTAAGTTTTTATTGCTCCAAAAGCCTTTTCAGCCCATGAACAGTTGTTTGTGAGTTTCGAAAAAAGTGCAAGAACTATTCGAACCCTTTTTGCTGGGCAAGTAGGACTTGTAAATCTACACAATATATAGTTTATAGTTTGAGTCTATCATATTAGGTTTTTCATTTATAGCTGTTTTTGTGTCTATTGCTTCAAAAGCATTTTCAGATAATTTGTGTGTTCTGAAGAAACTACAAGAGATATCTAAGCCATACTTTCTGTGCAAGAGGGGCTTGTACATCTGAACAACATGTCTTTTAAAGTTTGAACTTATCTTATTGCATTTTTGAGTTATAGCAGTTTTTAAGTTTTTATTGCTCCAAAAGCCTTTTCAGCCCATGAACAGTTGTTTGTGAGTTTCGAAAAAAGTGCAAGAGCTATTCGAACCCTTTTTGCTGGGCAAGTAGGACCTGTAAATCTACACAAAATATAGTTTAAAGTTTGAGTCTATCATATTAGGTTTTGGATTTATAGCTGTTTTTGTGTCTATTGCTTCTGAAGCATTTTCAGATAATTTGTGTGTTCTGAAGAAACTACAAGAGATATCTAAGCCATACTTTCTGTGCAAGAGGGGCTTGTACATCTGAACAACATGTCTTTTAAAGTTTGAACTTATCTTATTGCATTTTTGAGTTATAGCAGTTTTTAAGTTTTTATTGCTCTAAAAGCCTTTTCAGCCCATGAACAGTTGTTTGTGAGTTTCGAAAAAAGTGCAAGAGCTATTCGAACCCTTTTTGCTGGGCAAGTAGGACCTGTAAATCTACACAATATATAGTTTAAAGTTTGAGTCTATCATATTAGGTTTTGGATTTATAGCTGTTTTTGTGTCGTTTGCTTCAAAAGCATTTTCAGATAATTTGTGTGTTCTGAAGAAACTACAAGAGATATCTAAGCCATACTTTCTGTGCAAGAGGGGCTTGTACATCTGAACAACATGTCTTTTAAATTTTGAACTTATCTTATTGCATTTTTGAGTTATAGCAGTTTTTAAGTTTTTATTGCTCCAAAAGCCTTTTCAGCCCATGAACAGTTGTTTGTGAGTTTCGAAAAAAGTGCAAGAGCTATTCGAACCCTTTTTGCTGGGCAAGTAGGACCTGTAAATCTACACAATATATAGTTTAAAGTTTGAGTCTATCATATTAGGTTTTGGATTTATAGCTGTTTTTGTGTCGTTTGCTTCAAAAGCATTTTCAGATAATTTGTGTGTTCTGAAGAAACTACAAGAGATATCTAAGCCATACTTTCTGTGCAAGAGGGGCTTGTACATCTGAACAACATGTCTTTTAAAGTTTGAACTTATCTTATTGCATTTTTGAGTTATAGCAGTTTTTAAGTTTTTATTGCTCCAAAAGCCTTTTCAGCCCATGAACAGTTGTTTGTGAGTTTCGAAAAAAGTGCAAGAGCTATTCGAACCCTTTTTGCTGGGCAAGTAGGACCTGTAAATCTACACAAAATATAGTTTAAAGTTTGAGTCTATCATATTAGGTTTTGGATTTATAGCTGTTTTTGTGTCTATTGCTTCAAAAGCATTTTCAGATAATTTGTGTGTTCTGAAGAAACTACAAGAGATATCTAAGCCATACTTTCTGTGCAAGAGGGGCTTGTACATCTGAACATGTCTTTTAAAGTTTGAACTTATCTTATTGCATTTTTGAGTTATAGCAGTTTTTAAGTTTTTATTGCTCCAAAAGCCTTTTCAGCCCATGAACAGTTGTTTGTGAGTTTCGAAAAAAGTGCAAGAGCTATTCGAACCCTTTTTGCTGGGCAAGTAGGACCTGTAAATCTACACAATATATAGTTTAAAGTTTGAGTCTATCATATTAGGTTTTGGATTTATAGCTGTTTTTGTGTCGTTTGCTTCAAAAGCATTTTCAGATAATTTGTGTGTTCTGAAGAAACTACAAGAGATATCTAAGCCATACTTTCTGTGCAAGAGGGGCTTGTACATCTGAACAACATGTCTTTTAAAGTTTGAACTTATCTTATTGCATTTTTGAGTTATAGCAGTTTTTAAGTTTTTATTGCTCCAAAAGCCTTTTCAGCCCATGAACAGTTGTTTGTGAGTTTCGAAAAAAGTGCAAGAGCTATTCGAACCCTTTTTGCTGGGCAAGTAGGACCTGTAAATCTACACAAAATATAGTTTAAAGTTTGAGTCTATCATATTAGGTTTTGGATTTATAGCTGTTTTTGTGTATATTGCTTCAAAAGCATTTTCAGATAATTTGTGTGTTCTGAAGAAACTACAAGAGATATCTAAGCCATACTTTCTGTGCAAGAGGGGCTTGTACATCTGAACAACATGTCTTTTAAAGTTTGAACTTATCTTATTGCATTTTTGAGTTATAGCAGTTTTTAAGTTTTTATTGCTCCAAAAGCCTTTTCAGCCCATGAACAGTTGTTTGTGAGTTTCGAAAAAAGTGCAAGAGCTATTCGAACCCTTTTTGCTGGGCAAGTAGGACCTGTAAATCTACACAAAATATAGTTTAAAGTTTGAGTCTATCATATTAGGTTTTGGATTTATAGCTGTTTTTGTGTCTATTGCTTCTGAAGCATTTTCAGATAATTTGTGTGTTCTGAAGAAACTACAAGAGATATCTAAGCCATACTTTCTGTGCAAGAGGGGCTTGTACATCTGAACAACATGTCTTTTAAAGTTTGAACTTATCTTATTGCATTTTTGAGTTATAGCAGTTTTTAAGTTTTTATTGCTCCAAAAGCCTTTTCAGCCCATGAACAGTTGTTTGTGAGTTTCGAAAAAAGTGCAAGAGCTATTCGAACCCTTTTTGCTGGGCAAGTAGGACCTGTAAATCTACACAAAATGTAGTTTAAAGTTTGAGTCTATCATATTAGGTTTTGGATTTATAGCTGTTTTTGTGTCTATTGCTTCAAAAGCATTTTCAGATAATTTGTGTGTTCTGAAGAAACTACAAGAGATATCTAAGCCATACTTTCTGTGCAAGAGGGGCTTGTACATCTGAACAACATGTCGTTTAAAGTTTGAACTTATCTTATTGCATTTTTGAGTTATAGCAGTTTTTAAGTTTTTATTGCTCCAAAAGCCTTTTCAGCCCATGAACAGTTGTTTGTGAGTTTCGAAAAAAGTGCAAGAGCTATTTGAACCCTTTTTGCTGGGCAAGTAGGACCTGTAAATCTACACAATATATAGTTTAAAGTTTGAGTCTATCATATTAGGTTTTGGATTTATAGCTGTTTTTGTGTCGTTTGCTTCAAAAGCATTTTCAGATAATTTGTGTGTTCTGAAGAAACTACAAGAGATATCTAAGCCATACTTTCTGTGCAAGAGGGGCTTGTACATCTGAACAACATGTCTTTTAAATTTTGAACTTATCTTATTGCATTTTTGAGTTATAGCAGTTTTTTAAGTTTTTATTGCTCCAAAAGCCTTTTCAGCCCATGAACAGTTGTTTGTGAGTTTCGAAAAAAGTGCAAGAGCTATTCGAACCCTTTTTGCTGGGCAAGTAGGACCTGTAAATCTACACAATATATAGTTTAAAGTTTGAGTCTATCATATTAGGTTTTGGATTTATAGCTGTTTTTGTGTCGTTTGCTTCAAAAGCATTTTCAGATAATTTGTGTGTTCTGAAGAAACTACAAGAGATATCTAAGCCATACTTTCTGTGCAAGAGGGGCTTGTACATCTGAACAACATGTCTTTTAAAGTTTGAACTTATCTTATTGCATTTTTGAGTTATAGCAGTTTTTAAGTTTTTATTGCTCCAAAAGCCTTTTCAGCCCATGAACAGTTGTTTGTGAGTTTCGAAAAAAGTGCAAGAGCTATTCGAACCCTTTTTGCTGGGCAAGTAGGACCTGTAAATCTACACAAAATATAGTTTAAAGTTTGAGTCTATCATATTAGGTTTTGGATTTATAGCTGTTTTTGTGTCTATTGCTTCAAAAGCATTTTCAGATAATTTGTGTGTTCTGAAGAAACTACAAGAGATATCTAAGCCATACTTTCTGTGCAAGAGGGGCTTGTACATCTGAACAACATGTCTTTTAAAGTTTGAACTTATCTTATTGCATTTTTGAGTTATAGCAGTTTTTAAGTTTTTATTGCTCCAAAAGCCTTTTCAGCCCATGAACAGTTGTTTGTGAGTTTCGAAAAAAGTGCAAGAGCTATTCGAACCCTTTTTGCTGGGCAAGTAGGACCTGTAAATCTACACAAAATATAGTTTAAAGTTTGAGTCTATCATATTAGGTTTTGGATTTATAGCTGTTTTTGTGTCTATTGCTTCTGAAGCATTTTCAGATAATTTGTGTGTTCTGAAGAAACTACAAGAGATATCTAAGCCATACTTTCTGTGCAAGAGGGGCTTGTACATCTGAACAACATGTCTTTTAAAGTTTGAACTTATCTTATTGCATTTTTGAGTTATAGCAGTTTTTAAGTTTTTATTGCTCCAAAAGCCTTTTCAGCCCATGAACAGTTGTTTGTGAGTTTCGAAAAAAGTGCAAGAGCTATTCGAACCCTTTTTGCTGGGCAAGTAGGACCTGTAAATCTACACAAAATGTAGTTTAAAGTTTGAGTCTATCATATTAGGTTTTGGATTTATAGCTGTTTTTGTGTCTATTGCTTCAAAAGCATTTTCAGATAATTTGTGTGTTCTGAAGAAACTACAAGAGATATCTAAGCCATACTTTCTGTGCAAGAGGGGCTTGTACATCTGAACAACATGTCGTTTAAAGTTTGAACTTATCTTATTGCATTTTTGAGTTATAGCAGTTTTTAAGTTTTTATTGCTCCAAAAGCCTTTTCAGCCCATGAACAGTTGTTTGTGAGTTTCGAAAAAAGTGCAAGAGCTATTTGAACCCTTTTTGCTGGGCAAGTAGGACCTGTAAATCTACACAATATATAGTTTAAAGTTTGAGTCTATCATATTAGGTTTTGGATTTATAGCTGTTTTTGTGTCGTTTGCTTCAAAAGCATTTTCAGATAATTTGTGTGTTCTGAAGAAACTACAAGAGATATCTAAGCCATACTTTCTGTGCAAGAGGGGCTTGTACATCTGAACAACATGTCTTTTAAATTTTGAACTTATCTTATTGCATTTTTGAGTTATAGCAGTTTTTTAAGTTTTTATTGCTCCAAAAGCCTTTTCAGCCCATGAACAGTTGTTTGTGAGTTTCGAAAAAAGTGCAAGAGCTATTCGAACCCTTTTTGCTGGGCAAGTAGGACCTGTAAATCTACACAATATATAGTTTAAAGTTTGAGTCTATCATATTAGGTTTTGGATTTATAGCTGTTTTTGTGTCGTTTGCTTCAAAAGCATTTTCAGATAATTTGTGTGTTCTGAAGAAACTACAAGAGATATCTAAGCCATACTTTCTGTGCAAGAGGGGCTTGTACATCTGAACAACATGTCTTTTAAAGTTTGAACTTATCTTATTGCATTTTTGAGTTATAGCAGTTTTTAAGTTTTTATTGCTCCAAAAGCCTTTTCAGCCCATGAACAGTTGTTTGTGAGTTTCGAAAAAAGTGCAAGAGCTATTCGAACCCTTTTTGCTGGGCAAGTAGGACCTGTAAATCTACACAAAATATAGTTTAAAGTTTGAGTCTATCATATTAGGTTTTGGATTTATAGCTGTTTTTGTGTCTATTGCTTCAAAAGCATTTTCAGATAATTTGTGTGTTCTGAAGAAACTACAAGAGATATCTAAGCCATACTTTCTGTGCAAGAGGGGCTTGTACATCTGAACAACATGTCTTTTAAAGTTTGAACTTATCTTATTGCATTTTTGAGTTATAGCAGTTTTTAAGTTTTTATTGCTCCAAAAGCCTTTTCAGCCCATGAACAGTTGTTTGTGAGTTTCGAAAAAAGTGCAAGAGCTATTCGAACCCTTTTTGCTGGGCAAGTAGGACCTGTAAATCTACACAATATATAGTTTAAAGTTTGAGTCTATCATATTAGGTTTTGGATTTATAGCTGTTTTTGTGTCGTTTGCTTCAAAAGCATTTTCAGATAATTTGTGTGTTCTGAAGAAACTACAAGAGATATCTAAGCCATACTTTCTGTGCAAGAGGGGCTTGTACATCTGAACAATATGTCTTTTAAAGTTTGAACTTATCTTATTGCATTTTTGAGTTATAGCAGTTTTTAAGTTTTTATTGCTCCAAAAGCCTTTTCAGCCCATGAACAGTTGTTTGTGAGTTTCGAAAAAAGTGCAAGAGCTATTCGAACCCTTTTTGCTGGGCAAGTAGGACCTGTAAATCTACACAAAATATAGTTTAAAGTTTGAGTCTATCATATTAGGTTTTGGATTTATAGCTGTTTTTGTGTATATTGCTTCAAAAGCATTTTCAGATAATTTGTGTGTTCTGAAGAAACTACAAGAGATATCTAAGCCATACTTTCTGTGCAAGAGGGGCTTGTACATCTGAACAACATGTCTTTTAAAGTTTGAACTTATCTTATTGCATTTTTGAGTTATAGCAGTTTTTAAGTTTTTATTGCTCCAAAAGCCTTTTCAGCCCATGAACAGTTGTTTGTGAGTTTCGAAAAAAGTGCAAGAGCTATTCGAACCCTTTTTGCTGGGCAAGTAGGACCTGTAAATCTACACAATATATAGTTTAAAGTTTGAGTCTATCATATTAGGTTTTGGATTTATAGCTGTTTTTGTGTCGTTTGCTTCAAAAGCATTTTCAGATAATTTGTGTGTTCTGAAGAAACTACAAGAGATATCTAAGCCATACTTTCTGTGCAAGAGGGGCTTGTACATCTGAACAACATGTCTTTTAAAGTTTGAACTTATCTTATTGCATTTTTGAGTTATAGCAGTTTTTAAGTTTTTATTGCTCCAAAAGCCTTTTCAGCCCATGAACAGTTGTTTGTGAGTTTCGAAAAAAGTGCAAGAGCTATTCGAACCCTTTTTGCTGGGCAAGTAGGACCTGTAAATCTACACAAAATATAGTTTAAAGTTTGAGTCTATCATATTAGGTTTTGGATTTATAGCTGTTTTTGTGTCTATTGCTTCTGAAGCATTTTCAGATAATTTGTGTGTTCTGAAGAAACTACAAGAGATATCTAAGCCATACTTTCTGTGCAAGAGGGGCTTGTACATCTGAACAACATGTCTTTTAAAGTTTGAACTTATCTTATTGCATTTTTGAGTTATAGCAGTTTTTAAGTTTTTATTGCTCCAAAAGCCTTTTCAGCCCATGAACAGTTGTTTGTGAGTTTCGAAAAAAGTGCAAGAGCTATTCGAACCCTTTTTGCTGGGCAAGTAGGACCTGTAAATCTACACAAAATATAGTTTAAAGTTTGAGTCTATCATATTAGGTTTTGGATTTATAGCTGTTTTTGTGTATATTGCTTCAAAAGCATTTTCAGATAATTTGTGTGTTCTGAAGAAACTACAAGAGATATCTAAGCCATACTTTCTGTGCAAGAGGGGCTTGTACATCTGAACAACATGTCTTTTAAAGTTTGAACTTATCTTATTGCATTTTTGAGTTATAGCAGTTTTTAAGTTTTTATTGCTCCAAAAGCCTTTTCAGCCCATGAACAGTTGTTTGTGAGTTTCGAAAAAAGTGCAAGAGCTATTCGAACCCTTTTTGCTGGGCAAGTAGGACCTGTAAATCTACACAAAATATAGTTTAAAGTTTGAGTCTATCATATTAGGTTTTGGATTTATAGCTGTTTTTGTGTCTATTGCTTCTGAAGCATTTTCAGATAATTTGTGTGTTCTGAAGAAACTACAAGAGATATCTAAGCCATACTTTCTGTGCAAGAGGGGCTTGTACATCTGAACAACATGTCTTTTAAAGTTTGAACTTATCTTATTGCATTTTTGAGTTATAGCAGTTTTTAAGTTTTTATTGCTCCAAAAGCCTTTTCAGCCCATGAACAGTTGTTTGTGAGTTTCGAAAAAAGTGCAAGAGCTATTCGAACCCTTTTTGCTGGGCAAGTAGGACCTGTAAATCTACACAAAATGTAGTTTAAAGTTTGAGTCTATCATATTAGGTTTTGGATTTATAGCTGTTTTTGTGTCTATTGCTTCAAAAGCATTTTCAGATAATTTGTGTGTTCTGAAGAAACTACAAGAGATATCTAAGCCATACTTTCTGTGCAAGAGGGGCTTGTACATCTGAACAACATGTCGTTTAAAGTTTGAACTTATCTTATTGGATTTTTGAGTTATAGCAGTTTTTAAGTTTTTATTGCTCCAAAAGCCTTTTCAGCCCATGAACAGTTGTTTGTGAGTTTCGAAAAAAGTGCAAGAGCTATTCGAACCCTTTTTGCTGGGCAAGTAGGACCTGTAAATCTACACAATATATAGTTTAAAGTTTGAGTCTATCATATTAGGTTTTGGATTTATAGCTGTTTTTGTGTCGTTTGCTTCAAAAGCATTTTCAGATAATTTGTGTGTTCTGAAGAAACTACAAGAGATATCTAAGCCATACTTTCTGTGCAAGAGGGGCTTGTACATCTGAACAACATGTCTTTTAAAGTTTGAACTTATCTTATTGCATTTTTGAGTTATAGCAGTTTTTAAGTTTTTATTGCTCCAAAAGCCTTTTCAGCCCATGAACAGTTGTTTGTGAGTTTCGAAAAAAGTGCAAGAGCTATTCGAACCCTTTTTGCTGGGCAAGTAGGACCTGTAAATCTACACAAAATATAGTTTAAAGTTTGAGTCTATCATATTAGGTTTTGGATTTATAGCTGTTTTTGTGTCTATTGCTTCAAAAGCATTTTCAGATAATTTGTGTGTTCTGAAGAAACTACAAGAGATATCTAAGCCATACTTTCTGTGCAAGAGGGGCTTGTACATCTGAACAACATGTCTTTTAAAGTTTGAACTTATCTTATTGCATTTTTGAGTTATAGCAGTTTTTAAGTTTTTATTGCTCCAAAAGCCTTTTCAGCCCATGAACAGTTGTTTGTGAGTTTCGAAAAAAGTGCAAGAGCTATTCGAACCCTTTTTGCTGGGCAAGTAGGACCTGTAAATCTACACAATATATAGTTTAAAGTTTGAGTCTATCATATTAGGTTTTGGATTTATAGCTGTTTTTGTGTCGTTTGCTTCAAAAGCATTTTCAGATAATTTGTGTGTTCTGAAGAAACTACAAGAGATATCTAAGCCATACTTTCTGTGCAAGAGGGGCTTGTACATCTGAACAACATGTCTTTTAAAGTTTGAACTTATCTTATTGCATTTTTGAGTTATAGCAGTTTTTAAGTTTTTATTGCTCCAAAAGCCTTTTCAGCCCATGAACAGTTGTTTGTGAGTTTCGAAAAAAGTGCAAGAGCTATTCGAACCCTTTTTGCTGGGCAAGTAGGACCTGTAAATCTACACAAAATATAGTTTAAAGTTTGAGTCTATCATATTAGGTTTTGGATTTATAGCTGTTTTTGTGTATATTGCTTCAAAAGCATTTTCAGATAATTTGTGTGTTCTGAAGAAACTACAAGAGATATCTAAGCCATACTTTCTGTGCAAGAGGGGCTTGTACATCTGAACAACATGTCTTTTAAAGTTTGAACTTATCTTATTGCATTTTTGAGTTATAGCAGTTTTTAAGTTTTTATTGCTCCAAAAGCCTTTTCAGCCCATGAACAGTTGTTTGTGAGTTTCGAAAAAAGTGCAAGAGCTATTCGAACCCTTTTTGCTGGGCAAGTAGGACCTGTAAATCTACACAATATATAGTTTAAAGTTTGAGTCTATCATATTAGGTTTTGGATTTATAGCTGTTTTTGTGTCGTTTGCTTCAAAAGCATTTTCAGATAATTTGTGTGTTCTGAAGAAACTACAAGAGATATCTAAGCCATACTTTCTGTGCAAGAGGGGCTTGTACATCTGAACAACATGTCTTTTAAAGTTTGAACTTATCTTATTGCATTTTTGAGTTATAGCAGTTTTTAAGTTTTTATTGCTCCAAAAGCCTTTTCAGCCCATGAACAGTTGTTTGTGAGTTTCGAAAAAAGTGCAAGAGCTATTCGAACCCTTTTTGCTGGGCAAGTAGGACCTGTAAATCTACACAAAATATAGTTTAAAGTTTGAGTCTATCATATTAGGTTTTGGATTTATAGCTGTTTTTGTGTCTATTGCTTCTGAAGCATTTTCAGATAATTTGTGTGTTCTGAAGAAACTACAAGAGATATCTAAGCCATACTTTCTGTGCAAGAGGGGCTTGTACATCTGAACAACATGTCTTTTAAAGTTTGAACTTATCTTATTGCATTTTTGAGTTATAGCAGTTTTTAAGTTTTTATTGCTCCAAAAGCCTTTTCAGCCCATGAACAGTTGTTTGTGAGTTTCGAAAAAAGTGCAAGAGCTATTCGAACCCTTTTTGCTGGGCAAGTAGGACCTGTAAATCTACACAAAATGTAGTTTAAAGTTTGAGTCTATCATATTAGGTTTTGGATTTATAGCTGTTTTTGTGTCTATTGCTTCAAAAGCATTTTCAGATAATTTGTGTGTTCTGAAGAAACTACAAGAGATATCTAAGCCATACTTTCTGTGCAAGAGGGGCTTGTACATCTGAACAACATGTCGTTTAAAGTTTGAACTTATCTTATTGCATTTTTGAGTTATAGCAGTTTTTAAGTTTTTATTGCTCCAAAAGCCTTTTCAGCCCATGAACAGTTGTTTGTGAGTTTCGAAAAAAGTGCAAGAGCTATTCGAACCCTTTTTGCTGGGCAAGTAGGACCTGTAAATCTACACAATATATAGTTTAAAGTTTGAGTCTATCATATTAGGTTTTGGATTTATAGCTGTTTTTGTGTCGTTTGCTTCAAAAGCATTTTCAGATAATTTGTGTGTTCTGAAGAAACTACAAGAGATATCTAAGCCATACTTTCTGTGCAAGAGGGGCTTGTACATCTGAACAACATGTCTTTTAAATTTTGAACTTATCTTATTGCATTTTTGAGTTATAGCAGTTTTTAAGTTTTTATTGCTCCAAAAGCCTTTTCAGCCCATGAACAGTTGTTTGTGAGTTTCGAAAAAAGTGCAAGAGCTATTCGAACCCTTTTTGCTGGGCAAGTAGGACCTGTAAATCTACACAATATATAGTTTAAAGTTTGAGTCTATCATATTAGGTTTTGGATTTATAGCTGTTTTTGTGTCGTTTGCTTCAAAAGCATTTTCAGATAATTTGTGTGTTCTGAAGAAACTACAAGAGATATCTAAGCCATACTTTCTGTGCAAGAGGGGCTTGTACATCTGAACAACATGTCTTTTAAAGTTTGAACTTATCTTATTGCATTTTTGAGTTATAGCAGTTTTTAAGTTTTTATTGCTCCAAAAGCCTTTTCAGCCCATGAACAGTTGTTTGTGAGTTTCGAAAAAAGTGCAAGAGCTATTCGAACCCTTTTTGCTGGGCAAGTAGGACCTGTAAATCTACACAAAATATAGTTTAAAGTTTGAGTCTATCATATTAGGTTTTGGATTTATAGCTGTTTTTGTGTCTATTGCTTCAAAAGCATTTTCAGATAATTTGTGTGTTCTGAAGAAACTACAAGAGATATCTAAGCCATACTTTCTGTGCAAGAGGGGCTTGTACATCTGAACAACATGTCTTTTAAAGTTTGAACTTATCTTATTGCATTTTTGAGTTATAGCAGTTTTTAAGTTTTTATTGCTCCAAAAGCCTTTTCAGCCCATGAACAGTTGTTTGTGAGTTTCGAAAAAAGTGCAAGAGCTATTCGAACCCTTTTTGCTGGGCAAGTAGGACCTGTAAATCTACACAATATATAGTTTAAAGTTTGAGTCTATCATATTAGGTTTTGGATTTATAGCTGTTTTTGTGTCGTTTGCTTCAAAAGCATTTTCAGATAATTTGTGTGTTCTGAAGAAACTACAAGAGATATCTAAGCCATACTTTCTGTGCAAGAGGGGCTTGTACATCTGAACAACATGTCTTTTAAAGTTTGAACTTATCTTATTGCATTTTTGAGTTATAGCAGTTTTTAAGTTTTTATTGCTCCAAAAGCCTTTTCAGCCCATGAACAGTTGTTTGTGAGTTTCGAAAAAAGTGCAAGAGCTATTCGAACCCTTTTTGCTGGGCAAGTAGGACCTGTAAATCTACACAAAATATAGTTTAAAGTTTGAGTCTATCATATTAGGTTTTGGATTTATAGCTGTTTTTGTGTCTATTGCTTCTGAAGCATTTTCAGATAATTTGTGTGTTCTGAAGAAACTACAAGAGATATCTAAGCCATACTTTCTGTGCAAGAGGGGCTTGTACATCTGAACAACATGTCTTTTAAAGTTTGAACTTATCTTATTGCATTTTTGAGTTATAGCAGTTTTTAAGTTTTTATTGCTCCAAAAGCCTTTTCAGCCCATGAACAGTTGTTTGTGAGTTTCGAAAAAAGTGCAAGAGCTATTCGAACCCTTTTTGCTGGGCAAGTAGGACCTGTAAATCTACACAAAATGTAGTTTAAAGTTTGAGTCTATCATATTAGGTTTTGGATTTATAGCTGTTTTTGTGTCTATTGCTTCAAAAGCATTTTCAGATAATTTGTGTGTTCTGAAGAAACTACAAGAGATATCTAAGCCATACTTTCTGTGCAAGAGGGGCTTGTACATCTGAACAACATGTCGTTTAAAGTTTGAACTTATCTTATTGCATTTTTGAGTTATAGCAGTTTTTAAGTTTTTATTGCTCCAAAAGCCTTTTCAGCCCATGAACAGTTGTTTGTGAGTTTCGAAAAAAGTGCAAGAGCTATTCGAACCCTTTTTGCTGGGCAAGTAGGACCTGTAAATCTACACAATATATAGTTTAAAGTTTGAGTCTATCATATTAGGTTTTGGATTTATAGCTGTTTTTGTGTCGTTTGCTTCAAAAGCATTTTCAGATAATTTGTGTGTTCTGAAGAAACTACAAGAGATATCTAAGCCATACTTTCTGTGCAAGAGGGGCTTGTACATCTGAACAACATGTCTTTTAAAGTTTGAACTTATCTTATTGCATTTTTGAGTTATAGCAGTTTTTAAGTTTTTATTGCTCCAAAAGCCTTTTCAGCCCATGAACAGTTGTTTGTGAGTTTCGAAAAAAGTGCAAGAGCTATTCGAACCCTTTTTGCTGGGCAAGTAGGACCTGTAAATCTACACAAAATATAGTTTAAAGTTTGAGTCTATCATATTAGGTTTTGGATTTATAGCTGTTTTTGTGTCTATTGCTTCTGAAGCATTTTCAGATAATTTGTGTGTTCTGAAGAAACTACAAGAGATATCTAAGCCATACTTTCTGTGCAAGAGGGGCTTGTACATCTGAACAACATGTCTTTTAAAGTTTGAACTTATCTTATTGCATTTTTGAGTTATAGCAGTTTTTAAGTTTTTATTGCTCCAAAAGCCTTTTCAGCCCATGAACAGTTGTTTGTGAGTTTCGAAAAAAGTGCAAGAGCTATTCGAACCCTTTTTGCTGGGCAAGTAGGACCTGTAAATCTACACAAAATGTAGTTTAAAGTTTGAGTCTATCATATTAGGTTTTGGATTTATAGCTGTTTTTGTGTCTATTGCTTCAAAAGCATTTTCAGATAATTTGTGTGTTCTGAAGAAACTACAAGAGATATCTAAGCCATACTTTCTGTGCAAGAGGGGCTTGTACATCTGAACAACATGTCTTTTAAAGTTTGAACTTATCTTATTGCATTTTTGAGTTATAGCAGTTTTTAAGTTTTTATTGCTCCAAAAGCCTTTTCAGCCCATGAACAGTTGTTTGTGAGTTTCGAAAAAAGTGCAAGAGCTATTCGAACCCTTTTTGCTGGGCAAGTAGGACCTGTAAATCTACACAAAATATAGTTTAAAGTTTGAGTCTATCATATTAGGTTTTGGATTTATAGCTGTTTTTGTGTCTATTGCTTCTGAAGCATTTTCAGATAATTTGTGTGTTCTGAAGAAACTACAAGAGATATCTAAGCCATACTTTCTGTGCAAGAGGGGCTTGTACATCTGAACAACATGTCTTTTAAAGTTTGAACTTATCTTATTGCATTTTTGAGTTATAGCAGTTTTTAAGTTTTTATTGCTCCAAAAGCCTTTTCAGCCCATGAACAGTTGTTTGTGAGTTTCGAAAAAAGTGCAAGAGCTATTCGAACCCTTTTTGCTGGGCAAGTAGGACCTGTAAATCTACACAAAATGTAGTTTAAAGTTTGAGTCTATCATATTAGGTTTTGGATTTATAGCTGTTTTTGTGTCTATTGCTTCAAAAGCATTTTCAGATAATTTGTGTGTTCTGAAGAAACTACAAGAGATATCTAAGCCATACTTTCTGTGCAAGAGGGGCTTGTACATCTGAACAACATGTCGTTTAAAGTTTGAACTTATCTTATTGCATTTTTGAGTTATAGCAGTTTTTAAGTTTTTATTGCTCCAAAAGCCTTTTCAGCCCATGAACAGTTGTTTGTGAGTTTCGAAAAAAGTGCAAGAGCTATTCGAACCCTTTTTGCTGGGCAAGTAGGACCTGTAAATCTACACAATATATAGTTTAAAGTTTGAGTCTATCATATTAGGTTTTGGATTTATAGCTGTTTTTGTGTCGTTTGCTTCAAAAGCATTTTCAGATAATTTGTGTGTTCTGAAGAAACTACAAGAGATATCTAAGCCATACTTTCTGTGCAAGAGGGGCTTGTACATCTGAACAACATGTCTTTTAAAGTTTGAACTTATCTTATTGCATTTTTGAGTTATAGCAGTTTTTAAGTTTTTATTGCTCCAAAAGCCTTTTCAGCCCATGAACAGTTGTTTGTGAGTTTCGAAAAAAGTGCAAGAGCTATTCGAACCCTTTTTGCTGGGCAAGTAGGACCTGTAAATCTACACAAAATATAGTTTAAAGTTTGAGTCTATCATATTAGGTTTTGGATTTATAGCTGTTTTTGTGTATATTGCTTCAAAAGCATTTTCAGATAATTTGTGTGTTCTGAAGAAACTACAAGAGATATCTAAGCCATACTTTCTGTGCAAGAGGGGCTTGTACATCTGAACAACATGTCTTTTAAAGTTTGAACTTATCTTATTGCATTTTTGAGTTATAGCAGTTTTTAAGTTTTTATTGCTCCAAAAGCCTTTTCAGCCCATGAACAGTTGTTTGTGAGTTTCGAAAAAAGTGCAAGAGCTATTCGAACCCTTTTTGCTGGGCAAGTAGGACCTGTAAATCTACACAAAATATAGTTTAAAGTTTGAGTCTATCATATTAGGTTTTGGATTTATAGCTGTTTTTGTGTCTATTGCTTCTGAAGCATTTTCAGATAATTTGTGTGTTCTGAAGAAACTACAAGAGATATCTAAGCCATACTTTCTGTGCAAGAGGGGCTTGTACATCTGAACAACATGTCTTTTAAAGTTTGAACTTATCTTATTGCATTTTTGAGTTATAGCAGTTTTTAAGTTTTTATTGCTCCAAAAGCCTTTTCAGCCCATGAACAGTTGTTTGTGAGTTTCGAAAAAAGTGCAAGAGCTATTCGAACCCTTTTTGCTGGGCAAGTAGGACCTGTAAATCTACACAAAATGTAGTTTAAAGTTTGAGTCTATCATATTAGGTTTTGGATTTATAGCTGTTTTTGTGTCTATTGCTTCAAAAGCATTTTCAGATAATTTGTGTGTTCTGAAGAAACTACAAGAGATATCTAAGCCATACTTTCTGTGCAAGAGGGGCTTGTACATCTGAACAACATGTCGTTTAAAGTTTGAACTTATCTTATTGGATTTTTGAGTTATAGCAGTTTTTAAGTTTTTATTGCTCCAAAAGCCTTTTCAGCCCATGAACAGTTGTTTGTGAGTTTCGAAAAAAGTGCAAGAGCTATTCGAACCCTTTTTGCTGGGCAAGTAGGACCTGTAAATCTACACAATATATAGTTTAAAGTTTGAGTCTATCATATTAGGTTTTGGATTTATAGCTGTTTTTGTGTCGTTTGCTTCAAAAGCATTTTCAGATAATTTGTGTGTTCTGAAGAAACTACAAGAGATATCTAAGCCATACTTTCTGTGCAAGAGGGGCTTGTACATCTGAACAACATGTCTTTTAAATTTTGAACTTATCTTATTGCATTTTTGAGTTATAGCAGTTTTTAAGTTTTTATTGCTCCAAAAGCCTTTTCAGCCCATGAACAGTTGTTTGTGAGTTTCGAAAAAAGTGCAAGAGCTATTCGAACCCTTTTTGCTGGGCAAGTAGGACCTGTAAATCTACACAATATATAGTTTAAAGTTTGAGTCTATCATATTAGGTTTTGGATTTATAGCTGTTTTTGTGTCGTTTGCTTCAAAAGCATTTTCAGATAATTTGTGTGTTCTGAAGAAACTACAAGAGATATCTAAGCCATACTTTCTGTGCAAGAGGGGCTTGTACATCTGAACAACATGTCTTTTAAAGTTTGAACTTATCTTATTGCATTTTTGAGTTATAGCAGTTTTTAAGTTTTTATTGCTCCAAAAGCCTTTTCAGCCCATGAACAGTTGTTTGTGAGTTTCGAAAAAAGTGCAAGAGCTATTCGAACCCTTTTTGCTGGGCAAGTAGGACCTGTAAATCTACACAAAATATAGTTTAAAGTTTGAGTCTATCATATTAGGTTTTGGATTTATAGCTGTTTTTGTGTCTATTGCTTCAAAAGCATTTTCAGATAATTTGTGTGTTCTGAAGAAACTACAAGAGATATCTAAGCCATACTTTCTGTGCAAGAGGGGCTTGTACATCTGAACAACATGTCTTTTAAAGTTTGAACTTATCTTATTGCATTTTTGAGTTATAGCAGTTTTTAAGTTTTTATTGCTCCAAAAGCCTTTTCAGCCCATGAACAGTTGTTTGTGAGTTTCGAAAAAAGTGCAAGAGCTATTCGAACCCTTTTTGCTGGGCAAGTAGGACCTGTAAATCTACACAATATATAGTTTAAAGTTTGAGTCTATCATATTAGGTTTTGGATTTATAGCTGTTTTTGTGTCGTTTGCTTCAAAAGCATTTTCAGATAATTTGTGTGTTCTGAAGAAACTACAAGAGATATCTAAGCCATACTTTCTGTGCAAGAGGGGCTTGTACATCTGAACAACATGTCTTTTAAAGTTTGAACTTATCTTATTGCATTTTTGAGTTATAGCAGTTTTTAAGTTTTTATTGCTCCAAAAGCCTTTTCAGCCCATGAACAGTTGTTTGTGAGTTTCGAAAAAAGTGCAAGAGCTATTCGAACCCTTTTTGCTGGGCAAGTAGGACCTGTAAATCTACACAAAATATAGTTTAAAGTTTGAGTCTATCATATTAGGTTTTGGATTTATAGCTGTTTTTGTGTCTATTGCTTCTGAAGCATTTTCAGATAATTTGTGTGTTCTGAAGAAACTACAAGAGATATCTAAGCCATACTTTCTGTGCAAGAGGGGCTTGTACATCTGAACAACATGTCTTTTAAAGTTTGAACTTATCTTATTGCATTTTTGAGTTATAGCAGTTTTTAAGTTTTTATTGCTCCAAAAGCCTTTTCAGCCCATGAACAGTTGTTTGTGAGTTTCGAAAAAAGTGCAAGAGCTATTCGAACCCTTTTTGCTGGGCAAGTAGGACCTGTAAATCTACACAAAATGTAGTTCAAAGTTTGAGTCTATCATATTAGGTTTTGGATTTATAGCTGTTTTTGTGTCTATTGCTTCAAAAGCATTTTCAGATAATTTGTGTGTTCTGAAGAAACTACAAGAGATATCTAAGCCATACTTTCTGTGCAAGAGGGGCTTGTACATCTGAACAACATGTCGTTTAAAGTTTGAACTTATCTTATTGCATTTTTGAGTTATAGCAGTTTTTAAGTTTTTATTGCTCCAAAAGCCTTTTCAGCCCATGAACAGTTGTTTGTGAGTTTCGAAAAAAGTGCAAGAGCTATTCGAACCCTTTTTGCTGGGCAAGTAGGACCTGTAAATCTACACAATATATAGTTTAAAGTTTGAGTCTATCATATTAGGTTTTGGATTTATAGCTGTTTTTGTGTCGTTTGCTTCAAAAGCATTTTCAGATAATTTGTGTGTTCTGAAGAAACTACAAGAGATATCTAAGCCATACTTTCTGTGCAAGAGGGGCTTGTACATCTGAACAACATGTCTTTTAAAGTTTGAACTTATCTTATTGCATTTTTGAGTTATAGCAGTTTTTAAGTTTTTATTGCTCCAAAAGCCTTTTCAGCCCATGAACAGTTGTTTGTGAGTTTCGAAAAAAGTGCAAGAGCTATTCGAACCCTTTTTGCTGGGCAAGTAGGACCTGTAAATCTACACAAAATGTAGTTTAAAGTTTGAGTCTATCATATTAGGTTTTGGATTTATAGCTGTTTTTGTGTCTATTGCTTCAAAAGCATTTTCAGATAATTTGTGTGTTCTGAAGAAACTACAAGAGATATCTAAGCCATACTTTCTGTGCAAGAGGGGCTTGTACATCTGAACAACATGTCGTTTAAAGTTTGAACTTATCTTATTGCATTTTTGAGTTATAGCAGTTTTTAAGTTTTTATTGCTCCAAAAGCCTTTTCAGCCCATGAACAGTTGTTTGTGAGTTTCGAAAAAAGTGCAAGAGCTATTCGAACCCTTTTTGCTGGGCAAGTAGGACCTGTAAATCTACACAATATATAGTTTAAAGTTTGAGTCTATCATATTAGGTTTTGGATTTATAGCTGTTTTTGTGTCGTTTGCTTCAAAAGCATTTTCAGATAATTTGTGTGTTCTGAAGAAACTACAAGAGATATCTAAGCCATACTTTCTGTGCAAGAGGGGCTTGTACATCTGAACAACATGTCTTTTAAATTTTGAACTTATCTTATTGCATTTTTGAGTTATAGCAGTTTTTAAGTTTTTATTGCTCCAAAAGCCTTTTCAGCCCATGAACAGTTGTTTGTGAGTTTCGAAAAAAGTGCAAGAGCTATTCGAACCCTTTTTGCTGGGCAAGTAGGACCTGTAAATCTACACAATATATAGTTTAAAGTTTGAGTCTATCATATTAGGTTTTGGATTTATAGCTGTTTTTGTGTCGTTTGCTTCAAAAGCATTTTCAGATAATTTGTGTGTTCTGAAGAAACTACAAGAGATATCTAAGCCAT
This sequence comes from Eucyclogobius newberryi, assembly GCF_026437365.1. Taxonomy (NCBI): domain Eukaryota; kingdom Metazoa; phylum Chordata; class Actinopteri; order Gobiiformes; family Gobiidae; genus Eucyclogobius; species Eucyclogobius newberryi. The sequence continues at coordinate 214,365 of NW_027316478.1, read as the reverse complement.
ACTTTCTGTGCAAGAGGGGCTTGTACATCTGAACAACATGTCTTTTAAAGTTTGAACTTATCTTATTGCATTTTTGAGTTATAGCAGTTTTTAAGTTTTTATTGCTCCAAAAGCCTTTTCAGCCCATGAACAGTTGTTTGTGAGTTTCGAAAAAAGTGCAAGAGCTATTCGAACCCTTTTTGCTGGGCAAGTAGGACCTGTAAATCTACACAAAATATAGTTTAAAGTTTGAGTCTATCATATTAGGTTTTGGATTTATAGCTGTTTTTGTGTCTATTGCTTCAAAAGCATTTTCAGATAATTTGTGTGTTCTGAAGAAACTACAAGAGATATCTAAGCCATACTTTCTGTGCAAGAGGGGCTTGTACATCTGAACAACATGTCTTTTAAAGTTTGAACTTATCTTATTGCATTTTTGAGTTATAGCAGTTTTTAAGTTTTTATTGCTCCAAAAGCCTTTTCAGCCCATGAACAGTTGTTTGTGAGTTTCGAAAAAAGTGCAAGAGCTATTCGAACCCTTTTTGCTGGGCAAGTAGGACCTGTAAATCTACACAATATATAGTTTAAAGTTTGAGTCTATCATATTAGGTTTTGGATTTATAGCTGTTTTTGTGTCGTTTGCTTCAAAAGCATTTTCAGATAATTTGTGTGTTCTGAAGAAACTACAAGAGATATCTAAGCCATACTTTCTGTGCAAGAGGGGCTTGTACATCTGAACAACATGTCTTTTAAAGTTTGAACTTATCTTATTGCATTTTTGAGTTATAGCAGTTTTTAAGTTTTTATTGCTCCAAAAGCCTTTTCAGCCCATGAACAGTTGTTTGTGAGTTTCGAAAAAAGTGCAAGAGCTATTCGAACCCTTTTTGCTGGGCAAGTAGGACCTGTAAATCTACACAAAATATAGTTTAAAGTTTGAGTCTATCATATTAGGTTTTGGATTTATAGCTGTTTTTGTGTCTATTGCTTCTGAAGCATTTTCAGATAATTTGTGTGTTCTGAAGAAACTACAAGAGATATCTAAGCCATACTTTCTGTGCAAGAGGGGCTTGTACATCTGAACAACATGTCTTTTAAAGTTTGAACTTATCTTATTGCATTTTTGAGTTATAGCAGTTTTTAAGTTTTTATTGCTCCAAAAGCCTTTTCAGCCCATGAACAGTTGTTTGTGAGTTTCGAAAAAAGTGCAAGAGCTATTCGAACCCTTTTTGCTGGGCAAGTAGGACCTGTAAATCTACACAAAATGTAGTTTAAAGTTTGAGTCTATCATATTAGGTTTTGGATTTATAGCTGTTTTTGTGTCTATTGCTTCAAAAGCATTTTCAGATAATTTGTGTGTTCTGAAGAAACTACAAGAGATATCTAAGCCATACTTTCTGTGCAAGAGGGGCTTGTACATCTGAACAACATGTCGTTTAAAGTTTGAACTTATCTTATTGCATTTTTGAGTTATAGCAGTTTTTAAGTTTTTATTGCTCCAAAAGCCTTTTCAGCCCATGAACAGTTGTTTGTGAGTTTCGAAAAAAGTGCAAGAGCTATTCGAACCCTTTTTGCTGGGCAAGTAGGACCTGTAAATCTACACAATATATAGTTTAAAGTTTGAGTCTATCATATTAGGTTTTGGATTTATAGCTGTTTTTGTGTCGTTTGCTTCAAAAGCATTTTCAGATAATTTGTGTGTTCTGAAGAAACTACAAGAGATATCTAAGCCATACTTTCTGTGCAAGAGGGGCTTGTACATCTGAACAACATGTCTTTTAAAGTTTGAACTTATCTTATTGCATTTTTGAGTTATAGCAGTTTTTAAGTTTTTATTGCTCCAAAAGCCTTTTCAGCCCATGAACAGTTGTTTGTGAGTTTCGAAAAAAGTGCAAGAGCTATTCGAACCCTTTTTGCTGGGCAAGTAGGACCTGTAAATCTACACAAAATATAGTTTAAAGTTTGAGTCTATCATATTAGGTTTTGGATTTATAGCTGTTTTTGTGTCGTTTGCTTCAAAAGCATTTTCAGATAATTTGTGTGTTCTGAAGAAACTACAAGAGATATCTAAGCCATACTTTCTGTGCAAGAGGGGCTTGTACATCTGAACAACATGTCTTTTAAAGTTTGAACTTATCTTATTGCATTTTTGAGTTATAGCAGTTTTTAAGTTTTTATTGCTCCAAAAGCCTTTTCAGCCCATGAACAGTTGTTTGTGAGTTTCGAAAAAAGTGCAAGAGCTATTCGAACCCTTTTTGCTGGGCAAGTAGGACCTGTAAATCTACACAAAATGTAGTTTAAAGTTTGAGTCTATCATATTAGGTTTTGGATTTATAGCTGTTTTTGTGTCTATTGCTTCAAAAGCATTTTCAGATAATTTGTGTGTTCTGAAGAAACTACAAGAGATATCTAAGCCATACTTTCTGTGCAAGAGGGGCTTGTACATCTGAACAACATGTCGTTTAAAGTTTGAACTTATCTTATTGCATTTTTGAGTTATAGCAGTTTTTAAGTTTTTATTGCTCCAAAAGCCTTTTCAGCCCATGAACAGTTGTTTGTGAGTTTCGAAAAAAGTGCAAGAGCTATTCGAACCCTTTTTGCTGGGCAAGTAGGACCTGTAAATCTACACAATATATAGTTTAAAGTTTGAGTCTATCATATTAGGTTTTGGATTTATAGCTGTTTTTGTGTCGTTTGCTTCAAAAGCATTTTCAGATAATTTGTGTGTTCTGAAGAAACTACAAGAGATATCTAAGCCATACTTTCTGTGCAAGAGGGGCTTGTACATCTGAACAACATGTCTTTTAAAGTTTGAACTTATCTTATTGCATTTTTGAGTTATAGCAGTTTTTAAGTTTTTATTGCTCCAAAAGCCTTTTCAGCCCATGAACAGTTGTTTGTGAGTTTCGAAAAAAGTGCAAGAGCTATTCGAACCCTTTTTGCTGGGCAAGTAGGACCTGTAAATCTACACAAAATATAGTTTAAAGTTTGAGTCTATCATATTAGGTTTTGGATTTATAGCTGTTTTTGTGTCTATTGCTTCTGAAGCATTTTCAGATAATTTGTGTGTTCTGAAGAAACTACAAGAGATATCTAAGCCATACTTTCTGTGCAAGAGGGGCTTGTACATCTGAACAACATGTCTTTTAAAGTTTGAACTTATCTTATTGCATTTTTGAGTTATAGCAGTTTTTAAGTTTTTATTGCTCCAAAAGCCTTTTCAGCCCATGAACAGTTGTTTGTGAGTTTCGAAAAAAGTGCAAGAGCTATTCGAACCCTTTTTGCTGGGCAAGTAGGACCTGTAAATCTACACAAAATGTAGTTTAAAGTTTGAGTCTATCATATTAGGTTTTGGATTTATAGCTGTTTTTGTGTCTATTGCTTCAAAAGCATTTTCAGATAATTTGTGTGTTCTGAAGAAACTACAAGAGATATCTAAGCCATACTTTCTGTGCAAGAGGGGCTTGTACATCTGAACAACATGTCGTTTAAAGTTTGAACTTATCTTATTGCATTTTTGAGTTATAGCAGTTTTTAAGTTTTTATTGCTCCAAAAGCCTTTTCAGCCCATGAACAGTTGTTTGTGAGTTTCGAAAAAAGTGCAAGAGCTATTCGAACCCTTTTTGCTGGGCAAGTAGGACCTGTAAATCTACACAATATATAGTTTAAAGTTTGAGTCTATCATATTAGGTTTTGGATTTATAGCTGTTTTTGTGTCGTTTGCTTCAAAAGCATTTTCAGATAATTTGTGTGTTCTGAAGAAACTACAAGAGATATCTAAGCCATACTTTCTGTGCAAGAGGGGCTTGTACATCTGAACAACATGTCTTTTAAAGTTTGAACTTATCTTATTGCATTTTTGAGTTATAGCAGTTTTTAAGTTTTTATTGCTCCAAAAGCCTTTTCAGCCCATGAACAGTTGTTTGTGAGTTTCGAAAAAAGTGCAAGAGCTATTCGAACCCTTTTTGCTGGGCAAGTAGGACCTGTAAATCTACACAAAATATAGTTTAAAGTTTGAGTCTATCATATTAGGTTTTGGATTTATAGCTGTTTTTGTGTATATTGCTTCAAAAGCATTTTCAGATAATTTGTGTGTTCTGAAGAAACTACAAGAGATATCTAAGCCATACTTTCTGTGCAAGAGGGGCTTGTACATCTGAACAACATGTCTTTTAAAGTTTGAACTTATCTTATTGCATTTTTGAGTTATAGCAGTTTTTAAGTTTTTATTGCTCCAAAAGCCTTTTCAGCCCATGAACAGTTGTTTGTGAGTTTCGAAAAAAGTGCAAGAGCTATTCGAACCCTTTTTGCTGGGCAAGTAGGACCTGTAAATCTACACAATATATAGTTTAAAGTTTGAGTCTATCATATTAGGTTTTGGATTTATAGCTGTTTTTGTGTCGTTTGCTTCAAAAGCATTTTCAGATAATTTGTGTGTTCTGAAGAAACTACAAGAGATATCTAAGCCATACTTTCTGTGCAAGAGGGGCTTGTACATCTGAACAACATGTCTTTTAAAGTTTGAACTTATCTTATTGCATTTTTGAGTTATAGCAGTTTTTAAGTTTTTATTGCTCCAAAAGCCTTTTCAGCCCATGAACAGTTGTTTGTGAGTTTCGAAAAAAGTGCAAGAGCTATTCGAACCCTTTTTGCTGGGCAAGTAGGACCTGTAAATCTACACAAAATATAGTTTAAAGTTTGAGTCTATCATATTAGGTTTTGGATTTATAGCTGTTTTTGTGTCTATTGCTTCTGAAGCATTTTCAGATAATTTGTGTGTTCTGAAGAAACTACAAGAGATATCTAAGCCATACTTTCTGTGCAAGAGGGGCTTGTACATCTGAACAACATGTCTTTTAAAGTTTGAACTTATCTTATTGCATTTTTGAGTTATAGCAGTTTTTAAGTTTTTATTGCTCCAAAAGCCTTTTCAGCCCATGAACAGTTGTTTGTGAGTTTCGAAAAAAGTGCAAGAGCTATTCGAACCCTTTTTGCTGGGCAAGTAGGACCTGTAAATCTACACAAAATGTAGTTTAAAGTTTGAGTCTATCATATTAGGTTTTGGATTTATAGCTGTTTTTGTGTCTATTGCTTCAAAAGCATTTTCAGATAATTTGTGTGTTCTGAAGAAACTACAAGAGATATCTAAGCCATACTTTCTGTGCAAGAGGGGCTTGTACATCTGAACAACATGTCGTTTAAAGTTTGAACTTATCTTATTGCATTTTTGAGTTATAGCAGTTTTTAAGTTTTTATTGCTCCAAAAGCCTTTTCAGCCCATGAACAGTTGTTTGTGAGTTTCGAAAAAAGTGCAAGAGCTATTCGAACCCTTTTTGCTGGGCAAGTAGGACCTGTAAATCTACACAATATATAGTTTAAAGTTTGAGTCTATCATATTAGGTTTTGGATTTATAGCTGTTTTTGTGTCGTTTGCTTCAAAAGCATTTTCAGATAATTTGTGTGTTCTGAAGAAACTACAAGAGATATCTAAGCCATACTTTCTGTGCAAGAGGGGCTTGTACATCTGAACAACATGTCTTTTAAAGTTTGAACTTATCTTATTGCATTTTTGAGTTATAGCAGTTTTTAAGTTTTTATTGCTCCAAAAGCCTTTTCAGCCCATGAACAGTTGTTTGTGAGTTTCGAAAAAAGTGCAAGAGCTATTCGAACCCTTTTTGCTGGGCAAGTAGGACCTGTAAATCTACACAAAATATAGTTTAAAGTTTGAGTCTATCATATTAGGTTTTGGATTTATAGCTGTTTTTGTGTATATTGCTTCAAAAGCATTTTCAGATAATTTGTGTGTTCTGAAGAAACTACAAGAGATATCTAAGCCATACTTTCTGTGCAAGAGGGGCTTGTACATCTGAACAACATGTCTTTTAAAGTTTGAACTTATCTTATTGCATTTTTGAGTTATAGCAGTTTTTAAGTTTTTATTGCTCCAAAAGCCTTTTCAGCCCATGAACAGTTGTTTGTGAGTTTCGAAAAAAGTGCAAGAGCTATTCGAACCCTTTTTGCTGGGCAAGTAGGACCTGTAAATCTACACAAAATATAGTTTAAAGTTTGAGTCTATCATATTAGGTTTTGGATCTATAGCTGTTTTTGTGTCTATTGCTTCTGAAGCATTTTCAGATAATTTGTGTGTTCTGAAGAAACTACAAGAGATATCTAAGCCATACTTTCTGTGCAAGAGGGGCTTGTACATCTGAACAACATGTCTTTTAAAGTTTGAACTTATCTTATTGCATTTTTGAGTTATAGCAGTTTTTAAGTTTTTATTGCTCCAAAAGCCTTTTCAGCCCATGAACAGTTGTTTGTGAGTTTCGAAAAAAGTGCAAGAGCTATTCGAACCCTTTTTGCTGGGCAAGTAGGACCTGTAAATCTACACAAAATGTAGTTTAAAGTTTGAGTCTATCATATTAGGTTTTGGATTTATAGCTTTTTTTGTGTCTATTGCTTCAAAAGCATTTTCAGATAATTTGTGTGTTCTGAAGAAACTACAAGAGATATCTAAGCCATACTTTCTGTGCAAGAGGGGCTTGTACATCTGAACAACATGTCGTTTAAAGTTTGAACTTATCTTATTGGATTTTTGAGTTATAGCAGTTTTTAAGTTTTTATTGCTCCAAAAGCCTTTTCAGCCCATGAACAGTTGTTTGTGAGTTTCGAAAAAAGTGCAAGAGCTATTCGAACCCTTTTTGCTGGGCAAGTAGGACCTGTAAATCTACACAATATATAGTTTAAAGTTTGAGTCTATCATATTAGGTTTTGGATTTATAGCTGTTTTTGTGTCGTTTGCTTCAAAAGCATTTTCAGATAATTTGTGTGTTCTGAAGAAACTACAAGAGATATCTAAGCCATACTTTCTGTGCAAGAGGGGCTTGTACATCTGAACAACATGTCTTTTAAATTTTGAACTTATCTTATTGCATTTTTGAGTTATAGCAGTTTTTAAGTTTTTATTGCTCCAAAAGCCTTTTCAGCCCATGAACAGTTGTTTGTGAGTTTCGAAAAAAGTGCAAGAGCTATTCGAACCCTTTTTGCTGGGCAAGTAGGACCTGTAAATCTACACAATATATAGTTTAAAGTTTGAGTCTATCATATTAGGTTTTGGATTTATAGCTGTTTTTGTGTCGTTTGCTTCAAAAGCATTTTCAGATAATTTGTGTGTTCTGAAGAAACTACAAGAGATATCTAAGCCATACTTTCTGTGCAAGAGGGGCTTGTACATCTGAACAACATGTCTTTTAAAGTTTGAACTTATCTTATTGCATTTTTGAGTTATAGCAGTTTTTAAGTTTTTATTGCTCCAAAAGCCTTTTCAGCCCATGAACAGTTGTTTGTGAGTTTCGAAAAAAGTGCAAGAGCTATTCGAACCCTTTTTGCTGGGCAAGTAGGACCTGTAAATCTACACAAAATATAGTTTAAAGTTTGAGTCTATCATATTAGGTTTTGGATTTATAGCTGTTTTTGTGTCTATTGCTTCAAAAGCATTTTCAGATAATTTGTGTGTTCTGAAGAAACTACAAGAGATATCTAAGCCATACTTTCTGTGCAAGAGGGGCTTGTACATCTGAACAACATGTCTTTTAAAGTTTGAACTTATCTTATTGCATTTTTGAGTTATAGCAGTTTTTAAGTTTTTATTGCTCCAAAAGCCTTTTCAGCCCATGAACAGTTGTTTGTGAGTTTCGAAAAAAGTGCAAGAGCTATTCGAACCCTTTTTGCTGGGCAAGTAGGACCTGTAAATCTACACAATATATAGTTTAAAGTTTGAGTCTATCATATTAGGTTTTGGATTTATAGCTGTTTTTGTGTCGTTTGCTTCAAAAGCATTTTCAGATAATTTGTGTGTTCTGAAGAAACTACAAGAGATATCTAAGCCATACTTTCTGTGCAAGAGGGGCTTGTACATCTGAACAACATGTCTTTTAAAGTTTGAACTTATCTTATTGCATTTTTGAGTTATAGCAGTTTTTAAGTTTTTATTGCTCCAAAAGCCTTTTCAGCCCATGAACAGTTGTTTGTGAGTTTCGAAAAAAGTGCAAGAGCTATTCGAACCCTTTTTGCTGGGCAAGTAGGACCTGTAAATCTACACAAAATATAGTTTAAAGTTTGAGTCTATCATATTAGGTTTTGGATTTATAGCTGTTTTTGTGTATATTGCTTCAAAAGCATTTTCAGATAATTTGTGTGTTCTGAAGAAACTACAAGAGATATCTAAGCCATACTTTCTGTGCAAGAGGGGCTTGTACATCTGAACAACATGTCTTTTAAAGTTTGAACTTATCTTATTGCATTTTTGAGTTATAGCAGTTTTTAAGTTTTTATTGCTCCAAAAGCCTTTTCAGCCCATGAACAGTTGTTTGTGAGTTTCGAAAAAAGTGCAAGAGCTATTCGAACCCTTTTTGCTGGGCAAGTAGGACCTGTAAATCTACACAATATATAGTTTAAAGTTTGAGTCTATCATATTAGGTTTTGGATTTATAGCTGTTTTTGTGTCGTTTGCTTCAAAAGCATTTTCAGATAATTTGTGTGTTCTGAAGAAACTACAAGAGATATCTAAGCCATACTTTCTGTGCAAGAGGGGCTTGTACATCTGAACAACATGTCTTTTAAAGTTTGAACTTATCTTATTGCATTTTTGAGTTATAGCAGTTTTTAAGTTTTTATTGCTCCAAAAGCCTTTTCAGCCCATGAACAGTTGTTTGTGAGTTTCGAAAAAAGTGCAAGAGCTATTCGAACCCTTTTTGCTGGGCAAGTAGGACCTGTAAATCTACACAAAATATAGTTTAAAGTTTGAGTCTATCATATTAGGTTTTGGATTTATAGCTGTTTTTGTGTCTATTGCTTCTGAAGCATTTTCAGATAATTTGTGTGTTCTGAAGAAACTACAAGAGATATCTAAGCCATACTTTCTGTGCAAGAGGGGCTTGTACATCTGAACAACATGTCTTTTAAAGTTTGAACTTATCTTATTGCATTTTTGAGTTATAGCAGTTTTTAAGTTTTTATTGCTCCAAAAGCCTTTTCAGCCCATGAACAGTTGTTTGTGAGTTTCGAAAAAAGTGCAAGAGCTATTCGAACCCTTTTTGCTGGGCAAGTAGGACCTGTAAATCTACACAAAATGTAGTTTAAAGTTTGAGTCTATCATATTAGGTTTTGGATTTATAGCTGTTTTTGTGTCTATTGCTTCAAAAGCATTTTCAGATAATTTGTGTGTTCTGAAGAAACTACAAGAGATATCTAAGCCATACTTTCTGTGCAAGAGGGGCTTGTACATCTGAACAACATGTCGTTTAAAGTTTGAACTTATCTTATTGCATTTTTGAGTTATAGCAGTTTTTAAGTTTTTATTGCTCCAAAAGCCTTTTCAGCCCATGAACAGTTGTTTGTGAGTTTCGAAAAAAGTGCAAGAGCTATTCGAACCCTTTTTGCTGGGCAAGTAGGACCTGTAAATCTACACAATATATAGTTTAAAGTTTGAGTCTATCATATTAGGTTTTGGATTTATAGCTGTTTTTGTGTCGTTTGCTTCAAAAGCATTTTCAGATAATTTGTGTGTTCTGAAGAAACTACAAGAGATATCTAAGCCATACTTTCTGTGCAAGAGGGGCTTGTACATCTGAACAACATGTCTTTTAAATTTTGAACTTATCTTATTGCATTTTTGAGTTATAGCAGTTTTTAAGTTTTTATTGCTCCAAAAGCCTTTTCAGCCCATGAACAGTTGTTTGTGAGTTTCGAAAAAAGTGCAAGAGCTATTCGAACCCTTTTTGCTGGGCAAGTAGGACCTGTAAATCTACACAATATATAGTTTAAAGTTTGAGTCTATCATATTAGGTTTTGGATTTATAGCTGTTTTTGTGTCGTTTGCTTCAAAAGCATTTTCAGATAATTTGTGTGTTCTGAAGAAACTACAAGAGATATCTAAGCCATACTTTCTGTGCAAGAGGGGCTTGTACATCTGAACAACATGTCTTTTAAAGTTTGAACTTATCTTATTGCATTTTTGAGTTATAGCAGTTTTTAAGTTTTTATTGCTCCAAAAGCCTTTTCAGCCCATGAACAGTTGTTTGTGAGTTTCGAAAAAAGTGCAAGAGCTATTCGAACCCTTTTTGCTGGGCAAGTAGGACCTGTAAATCTACACAAAATATAGATTAAAGTTTGAGTCTATCATATTAGGTTTTGGATTTATAGCTGTTTTTGTGTCTATTGCTTCAAAAGCATTTTCAGATAATTTGTGTGTTCTGAAGAAACTACAAGAGATATCTAAGCCATACTTTCTGTGCAAGAGGGGCTTGTACATCTGAACAACATGTCTTTTAAAGTTTGAACTTATCTTATTGCATTTTTGAGTTATAGCAGTTTTTAAGTTTTTATTGCTCCAAAAGCCTTTTCAGCCCATGAACAGTTGTTTGTGAGTTTCGAAAAAAGTGCAAGAGCTATTCGAACCCTTTTTGCTGGGCAAGTAGGACCTGTAAATCTACACAATATATAGTTTAAAGTTTGAGTCTATCATATTAGGTTTTGGATTTATAGCTGTTTTTGTGTCGTTTGCTTCAAAAGCATTTTCAGATAATTTGTGTGTTCTGAAGAAACTACAAGAGATATCTAAGCCATACTTTCTGTGCAAGAGGGGCTTGTACATCTGAACAACATGTCTTTTAAAGTTTGAACTTATCTTATTGCATTTTTGAGTTATAGCAGTTTTTAAGTTTTTATTGCTCCAAAAGCCTTTTCAGCCCATGAACAGTTGTTTGTGAGTTTCGAAAAAAGTGCAAGAGCTATTCGAACCCTTTTTGCTGGGCAAGTAGGACCTGTAAATCTACACAAAATATAGTTTAAAGTTTGAGTCTATCATATTAGGTTTTGGATTTATAGCTGTTTTTGTGTCTATTGCTTCTGAAGCATTTTCAGATAATTTGTGTGTTCTGAAGAAACTACAAGAGATATCTAAGCCATACTTTCTGTGCAAGAGGGGCTTGTACATCTGAACAACATGTCTTTTAAAGTTTGAACTTATCTTATTGCATTTTTGAGTTATAGCAGTTTTTAAGTTTTTATTGCTCCAAAAGCCTTTTCAGCCCATGAACAGTTGTTTGTGAGTTTCGAAAAAAGTGCAAGAGCTATTCGAACCCTTTTTGCTGGGCAAGTAGGACCTGTAAATCTACACAAAATGTAGTTTAAAGTTTGAGTCTATCATATTAGGTTTTGGATTTATAGCTGTTTTTGTGTCTATTGCTTCAAAAGCATTTTCAGATAATTTGTGTGTTCTGAAGAAACTACAAGAGATATCTAAGCCATACTTTCTGTGCAAGAGGGGCTTGTACATCTGAACAACATGTCGTTTAAAGTTTGAACTTATCTTATTGCATTTTTGAGTTATAGCAGTTTTTAAGTTTTTATTGCTCCAAAAGCCTTTTCAGCCCATGAACAGTTGTTTGTGAGTTTCGAAAAAAGTGCAAGAGCTATTCGAACCCTTTTTGCTGGGCAAGTAGGACCTGTAAATCTACACAATATATAGTTTAAAGTTTGAGTCTATCATATTAGGTTTTGGATTTATAGCTGTTTTTGTGTCGTTTGCTTCAAAAGCATTTTCAGATAATTTGTGTGTTCTGAAGAAACTACAAGAGATATCTAAGCCATACTTTCTGTGCAAGAGGGGCTTGTACATCTGAACAACATGTCTTTTAAAGTTTGAACTTATCTTATTGCATTTTTGAGTTATAGCAGTTTTTAAGTTTTTATTGCTCCAAAAGCCTTTTCAGCCCATGAACAGTTGTTTGTGAGTTTCGAAAAAAGTGCAAGAGCTATTCGAACCCTTTTTGCTGGGCAAGTAGGACCTGTAAATCTACACAAAATATAGTTTAAAGTTTGAGTCTATCATATTAGGTTTTGGATTTATAGCTGTTTTTGTGTATATTGCTTCAAAAGCATTTTCAGATAATTTGTGTGTTCTGAAGAAACTACAAGAGATATCTAAGCCATACTTTCTGTGCAAGAGGGGCTTGTACATCTGAACAACATGTCTTTTAAAGTTTGAACTTATCTTATTGCATTTTTGAGTTATAGCAGTTTTTAAGTTTTTATTGCTCCAAAAGCCTTTTCAGCCCATGAACAGTTGTTTGTGAGTTTCGAAAAAAGTGCAAGAGCTATTCGAACCCTTTTTGCTGGGCAAGTAGGACCTGTAAATCTACACAATATATAGTTTAAAGTTTGAGTCTATCATATTAGGTTTTGGATTTATAGCTGTTTTTGTGTCGTTTGCTTCAAAAGCATTTTCAGATAATTTGTGTGTTCTGAAGAAACTACAAGAGATATCTAAGCCATACTTTCTGTGCAAGAGGGGCTTGTACATCTGAACAACATGTCTTTTAAAGTTTGAACTTATCTTATTGCATTTTTGAGTTATAGCAGTTTTTAAGTTTTTATTGCTCCAAAAGCCTTTTCAGCCCATGAACAGTTGTTTGTGAGTTTCGAAAAAAGTGCAAGAGCTATTCGAACCCTTTTTGCTGGGCAAGTAGGACCTGTAAATCTACACAAAATATAGTTTAAAGTTTGAGTCTATCATATTAGGTTTTGGATTTATAGCTGTTTTTGTGTCTATTGCTTCTGAAGCATTTTCAGATAATTTGTGTGTTCTGAAGAAACTACAAGAGATATCTAAGCCATACTTTCTGTGCAAGAGGGGCTTGTACATCTGAACAACATGTCTTTTAAAGTTTGAACTTATCTTATTGCATTTTTGAGTTATAGCAGTTTTTAAGTTTTTATTGCTCCAAAAGCCTTTTCAGCCCATGAACAGTTGTTTGTGAGTTTCGAAAAAAGTGCAAGAGCTATTCGAACCCTTTTTGCTGGGCAAGTAGGACCTGTAAATCTACACAAAATGTAGTTTAAAGTTTGAGTCTATCATATTAGGTTTTGGATTTATAGCTGTTTTTGTGTCTATTGCTTCAAAAGCATTTTCAGATAATTTGTGTGTTCTGAAGAAACTACAAGAGATATCTAAGCCATACTTTCTGTGCAAGAGGGGCTTGTACATCTGAACAACATGTCGTTTAAAGTTTGAACTTATCTTATTGCATTTTTGAGTTATAGCAGTTTTTAAGTTTTTATTGCTCCAAAAGCCTTTTCAGCCCATGAACAGTTGTTTGTGAGTTTCGAAAAAAGTGCAAGAGCTATTCGAACCCTTTTTGCTGGGCAAGTAGGACCTGTAAATCTACACAATATATAGTTTAAAGTTTGAGTCTATCATAATAGGTTTTGGATTTATAGCTGTTTTTGTGTCGTTTGCTTCAAAAGCATTTTCAGATAATTTGTGTGTTCTGAAGAAACTACAAGAGATATCTAAGCCATACTTTCTGTGCAAGAGGGGCTTGTACATCTGAACAACATGTCTTTTAAAGTTTGAACTTATCTTATTGCATTTTTGAGTTATAGCAGTTTTTAAGTTTTTATTGCTCCAAAAGCCTTTTCAGCCCATGAACAGTTGTTTGTGAGTTTCGAAAAAAGTGCAAGAGCTATTCGAACCCTTTTTGCTGGGCAAGTAGGACCTGTAAATCTACACAAAATATAGTTTAAAGTTTGAGTCTATCATATTAGGTTTTGGATTTATAGCTGTTTTTGTGTATATTGCTTCAAAAGCATTTTCAGATAATTTGTGTGTTCTGAAGAAACTACAAGAGATATCTAAGCCATACTTTCTGTGCAAGAGGGGCTTGTACATCTGAACAACATGTCTTTTAAAGTTTGAACTTATCTTATTGCATTTTTGAGTTATAGCAGTTTTTAAGTTTTTATTGCTCCAAAAGCCTTTTCAGCCCATGAACAGTTGTTTGTGAGTTTCGAAAAAAGTGCAAGAGCTATTCGAACCCTTTTTGCTGGGCAAGTAGGACCTGTAAATCTACACAAAATATAGTTTAAAGTTTGAGTCTATCATATTAGGTTTTGGATTTATAGCTGTTTTTGTGTCTATTGCTTCTGAAGCATTTTCAGATAATTTGTGTGTTCTGAAGAAACTACAAGAGATATCTAAGCCATACTTTCTGTGCAAGAGGGGCTTGTACATCTGAACAACATGTCTTTTAAAGTTTGAACTTATCTTATTGCATTTTTGAGTTATAGCAGTTTTTAAGTTTTTATTGCTCCAAAAGCCTTTTCAGCCCATGAACAGTTGTTTGTGAGTTTCGAAAAAAGTGCAAGAGCTATTCGAACCCTTTTTGCTGGGCAAGTAGGACCTGTAAATCTACACAATATATAGTTTAAAGTTTGAGTCTATCATATTAGGTTTTGGATTTATAGCTGTTTTTGTGTCGTTTGCTTCAAAAGCATTTTCAGATAATTTGTGTGTTCTGAAGAAACTACAAGAGATATCTAAGCCATACTTTCTGTGCAAGAGGGGCTTGTACATCTGAACAACATGTCTTTTAAATTTTGAACTTATCTTATTGCATTTTTGAGTTATAGCAGTTTTTAAGTTTTTATTGCTCCAAAAGCCTTTTCAGCCCATGAACAGTTGTTTGTGAGTTTCGAAAAAAGTGCAAGAGCTATTCGAACCCTTTTTGCTGGGCAAGTAGGACCTGTAAATCTACACAATATATAGTTTAAAGTTTGAGTCTATCATATTAGGTTTTGGATTTATAGCTGTTTTTGTGTCGTTTGCTTCAAAAGCATTTTCAGATAATTTGTGTGTTCTGAAGAAACTACAAGAGATATCTAAGCCATACTTTCTGTGCAAGAGGGGCTTGTACATCTGAACAACATGTCTTTTAAAGTTTGAACTTATCTTATTGCATTTTTGAGTTATAGCAGTTTTTAAGTTTTTATTGCTCCAAAAGCCTTTTCAGCCCATGAACAGTTGTTTGTGAGTTTCGAAAAAAGTGCAAGAGCTATTCGAACCCTTTTTGCTGGGCAAGTAGGACCTGTAAATCTACACAAAATATAGTTTAAAGTTTGAGTCTATCATATTAGGTTTTGGATTTATAGCTGTTTTTGTGTCTATTGCTTCAAAAGCATTTTCAGATAATTTGTGTGTTCTGAAGAAACTACAAGAGATATCTAAGCCATACTTTCTGTGCAAGAGGGGCTTGTACATCTGAACAACATGTCTTTTAAAGTTTGAACTTATCTTATTGCATTTTTGAGTTATAGCAGTTTTTAAGTTTTTATTGCTCCAAAAGCCTTTTCAGCCCATGAACAGTTGTTTGTGAGTTTCGAAAAAAGTGCAAGAGCTATTCGAACCCTTTTTGCTGGGCAAGTAGGACCTGTAAATCTACACAATATATAGTTTAAAGTTTGAGTCTATCATATTAGGTTTTGGATTTATAGCTGTTTTTGTGTCGTTTGCTTCAAAAGCATTTTCAGATAATTTGTGTGTTCTGAAGAAACTACAAGAGATATCTAAGCCATACTTTCTGTGCAAGAGGGGCTTGTACATCTGAACAACATGTCTTTTAAAGTTTGAACTTATCTTATTGCATTTTTGAGTTATAGCAGTTTTTAAGTTTTTATTGCTCCAAAAGCCTTTTCAGCCCATGAACAGTTGTTTGTGAGTTTCGAAAAAAGTGCAAGAGCTATTCGAACCCTTTTTGCTGGGCAAGTAGGACCTGTAAATCTACACAAAATATAGTTTAAAGTTTGAGTCTATCATATTAGGTTTTGGATTTATAGCTGTTTTTGTGTATATTGCTTCAAAAGCATTTTCAGATAATTTGTGTGTTCTGAAGAAACTACAAGAGATATCTAAGCCATACTTTCTGTGCAAGAGGGGCTTGTACATCTGAACAACATGTCTTTTAAAGTTTGAACTTATCTTATTGCATTTTTGAGTTATAGCAGTTTTTAAGTTTTTATTGCTCCAAAAGCCTTTTCAGCCCATGAACAGTTGTTTGTGAGTTTCGAAAAAAGTGCAAGAGCTATTCGAACCCTTTTTGCTGGGCAAGTAGGACCTGTAAATCTACACAATATATAGTTTAAAGTTTGAGTCTATCATATTAGGTTTTGGATTTATAGCTGTTTTTGTGTCGTTTGCTTCAAAAGCATTTTCAGATAATTTGTGTGTTCTGAAGAAACTACAAGAGATATCTAAGCCATACTTTCTGTGCAAGAGGGGCTTGTACATCTGAACAACATGTCTTTTAAAGTTTGAACTTATCTTATTGCATTTTTGAGTTATAGCAGTTTTTAAGTTTTTATTGCTCCAAAAGCCTTTTCAGCCCATGAACAGTTGTTTGTGAGTTTCGAAAAAAGTGCAAGAGCTATTCGAACCCTTTTTGCTGGGCAAGTAGGACCTGTAAATCTACACAAAATATAGTTTAAAGTTTGAGTCTATCATATTAGGTTTTGGATTTATAGCTGTTTTTGTGTCTATTGCTTCTGAAGCATTTTCAGATAATTTGTGTGTTCTGAAGAAACTACAAGAGATATCTAAGCCATACTTTCTGTGCAAGAGGGGCTTGTACATCTGAACAACATGTCTTTTAAAGTTTGAACTTATCTTATTGCATTTTTGAGTTATAGCAGTTTTTAAGTTTTTATTGCTCCAAAAGCCTTTTCAGCCCATGAACAGTTGTTTGTGAGTTTCGAAAAAAGTGCAAGAGCTATTCGAACCCTTTTTGCTGGGCAAGTAGGACCTGTAAATCTACACAAAATGTAGTTTAAAGTTTGAGTCTATCATATTAGGTTTTGGATTTATAGCTGTTTTTGTGTCTATTGCTTCAAAAGCATTTTCAGATAATTTGTGTGTTCTGAAGAAACTACAAGAGATATCTAAGCCATACTTTCTGTGCAAGAGGGGCTTGTACATCTGAACAACATGTCGTTTAAAGTTTGAACTTATCTTATTGCATTTTTGAGTTATAGCAGTTTTTAAGTTTTTATTGCTCCAAAAGCCTTTTCAGCCCATGAACAGTTGTTTGTGAGTTTCGAAAAAAGTGCAAGAGCTATTCGAACCCTTTTTGCTGGGCAAGTAGGACCTGTAAATCTACACAATATATAGTTTAAAGTTTGAGTCTATCATATTAGGTTTTGGATTTATAGCTGTTTTTGTGTCGTTTGCTTCAAAAGCATTTTCAGATAATTTGTGTGTTCTGAAGAAACTACAAGAGATATCTAAGCCATACTTTCTGTGCAAGAGGGGCTTGTACATCTGAACAACATGTCTTTTAAATTTTGAACTTATCTTATTGCATTTTTGAGTTATAGCAGTTTTTAAGTTTTTATTGCTCCAAAAGCCTTTTCAGCCCATGAACAGTTGTTTGTGAGTTTCGAAAAAAGTGCAAGAGCTATTCGAACCCTTTTTGCTGGGCAAGTAGGACCTGTAAATCTACACAATATATAGTTTAAAGTTTGAGTCTATCATATTAGGTTTTGGATTTATAGCTGTTTTTGTGTCGTTTGCTTCAAAAGCATTTTCAGATAATTTGTGTGTTCTGAAGAAACTACAAGAGATATCTAAGCCATACTTTCTGTGCAAGAGGGGCTTGTACATCTGAACAACATGTCTTTTAAAGTTTGAACTTATCTTATTGCATTTTTGAGTTATAGCAGTTTTTAAGTTTTTATTGCTCCAAAAGCCTTTTCAGCCCATGAACAGTTGTTTGTGAGTTTCGAAAAAAGTGCAAGAGCTATTCGAACCCTTTTTGCTGGGCAAGTAGGACCTGTAAATCTACACAAAATATAGTTTAAAGTTTGAGTCTATCATATTAGGTTTTGGATTTATAGCTGTTTTTGTGTCTATTGCTTCAAAAGCATTTTCAGATAATTTGTGTGTTCTGAAGAAACTACAAGAGATATCTAAGCCATACTTTCTGTGCAAGAGGGGCTTGTACATCTGAACAACATGTCTTTTAAAGTTTGAACTTATCTTATTGCATTTTTGAGTTATAGCAGTTTTTAAGTTTTTATTGCTCCAAAAGCCTTTTCAGCCCATGAACAGTTGTTTGTGAGTTTCGAAAAAAGTGCAAGAGCTATTCGAACCCTTTTTGCTGGGCAAGTAGGACCTGTAAATCTACACAATATATAGTTTAAAGTTTGAGTCTATCATATTAGGTTTTGGATTTATAGCTGTTTTTGTGTCGTTTGCTTCAAAAGCATTTTCAGATAATTTGTGTGTTCTGAAGAAACTACAAGAGATATCTAAGCCATACTTTCTGTGCAAGAGGGGCTTGTACATCTGAACAACATGTCTTTTAAAGTTTGAACTTATCTTATTGCATTTTTGAGTTATAGCAGTTTTTAAGTTTTTATTGCTCCAAAAGCCTTTTCAGCCCATGAACAGTTGTTTGTGAGTTTCGAAAAAAGTGCAAGAGCTATTCGAACCCTTTTTGCTGGGCAAGTAGGACCTGTAAATCTACACAAAATATAGTTTAAAGTTTGAGTCTATCATATTAGGTTTTGGATTTATAGCTGTTTTTGTGTCTATTGCTTCTGAAGCATTTTCAGATAATTTGTGTGTTCTGAAGAAACTACAAGAGATATCTAAGCCATACTTTCTGTGCAAGAGGAGCTTGTACATCTGAACAACATGTCTTTTAAAGTTTGAACTTATCTTATTGCATTTTTGAGTTATAGCAGTTTTTAAGTTTTTATTGCTCCAAAAGCCTTTTCAGCCCATGAACAGTTGTTTGTGAGTTTCGAAAAAAGTGCAAGAGCTATTCGAACCCTTTTTGCTGGGCAAGTAGGACCTGTAAATCTACACAATATATAGTTTAAAGTTTGAGTCTATCATATTAGGTTTTGGATTTATAGCTGTTTTTGTGTCGTTTGCTTCAAAAGCATTTTCAGATAATTTGTGTGTTCTGAAGAAACTACAAGAGATATCTAAGCCATACTTTCTGTGCAAGAGGGGCTTGTACATCTGAACAACATGTCTTTTAAAGTTTGAACTTATCTTATTGCATTTTTGAGTTATAGCAGTTTTTAAGTTTTTATTGCTCCAAAAGCCTTTTCAGCCCATGAACAGTTGTTTGTGAGTTTCGAAAAAAGTGCAAGAGCTATTCGAACCCTTTTTGCTGGGCAAGTAGGACCTGTAAATCTACACAAAATATAGTTTAAAGTTTGAGTCTATCATATTAGGTTTTGGATTTATAGCTGTTTTTGTGTCTATTGCTTCTGAAGCATTTTCAGATAATTTGTGTGTTCTGAAGAAACTACAAGAGATATCTAAGCCATACTTTCTGTGCAAGAGGGGCTTGTACATCTGAACAACATGTCTTTTAAAGTTTGAACTTATCTTATTGCATTTTTGAGTTATAGCAGTTTTTAAGTTTTTATTGCTCCAAAAGCCTTTTCAGCCCATGAACAGTTGTTTGTGAGTTTCGAAAAAAGTGCAAGAGCTATTCGAACCCTTTTTGCTGGGCAAGTAGGACCTGTAAATCTACACAAAATGTAGTTTAAAGTTTGAGTCTATCATATTAGGTTTTGGATTTATAGCTGTTTTTGTGTCTATTGCTTCAAAAGCATTTTCAGATAATTTGTGTGTTCTGAAGAAACTACAAGAGATATCTAAGCCATACTTTCTGTGCAAGAGGGGCTTGTACATCTGAACAACATGTCGTTTAAAGTTTGAACTTATCTTATTGCATTTTTGAGTTATAGCAGTTTTTAAGTTTTTATTGCTCCAAAAGCCTTTTCAGCCCATGAACAGTTGTTTGTGAGTTTCGAAAAAAGTGCAAGAGCTATTCGAACCCTTTTTGCTGGGCAAGTAGGACCTGTAAATCTACACAATATATAGTTTAAAGTTTGAGTCTATCATATTAGGTTTTGGATTTATAGCTGTTTTTGTGTCGTTTGCTTCAAAAGCATTTTCAGATAATTTGTGTGTTCTGAAGAAACTACAAGAGATATCTAAGCCATACTTTCTGTGCAAGAGGGGCTTGTACATCTGAACAACATGTCTTTTAAAGTTTGAACTTATCTTATTGCATTTTTGAGTTATAGCAGTTTTTAAGTTTTTATTGCTCCAAAAGCCTTTTCAGCCCATGAACAGTTGTTTGTGAGTTTCGAAAAAAGTGCAAGAGCTATTCGAACCCTTTTTGCTGGGCAAGTAGGACCTGTAAATCTACACAAAATATAGTTTAAAGTTTGAGTCTATCATATTAGGTTTTGGATTTATAGCTGTTTTTGTGTATATTGCTTCAAAAGCATTTTCAGATAATTTGTGTGTTCTGAAGAAACTACAAGAGATATCTAAGCCATACTTTCTGTGCAAGAGGGGCTTGTACATCTGAACAACATGTCTTTTAAAGTTTGAACTTATCTTATTGCATTTTTGAGTTATAGCAGTTTTTAAGTTTTTATTGCTCCAAAAGCCTTTTCAGCCCATGAACAGTTGTTTGTGAGTTTCGAAAAAAGTGCAAGAGCTATTCGAACCCTTTTTGCTGGGCAAGTAGGACCTGTAAATCTACACAAAATATAGTTTAAAGTTTGAGTCTATCATATTAGGTTTTGGATTTATAGCTGTTTTTGTGTCTATTGCTTCTGAAGCATTTTCAGATAATTTGTGTGTTCTGAAGAAACTACAAGAGATATCTAAGCCATACTTTCTGTGCAAGAGGGGCTTGTACATCTGAACAACATGTCTTTTAAAGTTTGAACTTATCTTATTGCATTTTTGAGTTATAGCAGTTTTTAAGTTTTTATTGCTCCAAAAGCCTTTTCAGCCCATGAACAGTTGTTTGTGAGTTTCGAAAAAAGTGCAAGAGCTATTCGAACCCTTTTTGCTGGGCAAGTAGGACCTGTAAATCTACACAAAATGTAGTTTAAAGTTTGAGTCTATCATATTAGGTTTTGGATTTATAGCTGTTTTTGTGTCTATTGCTTCAAAAGCATTTTCAGATAATTTGTGTGTTCTGAAGAAACTACAAGAGATATCTAAGCCATACTTTCTGTGCAAGAGGGGCTTGTACATCTGAACAACATGTCGTTTAAAGTTTGAACTTATCTTATTGCATTTTTGAGTTATAGCAGTTTTTAAGTTTTTATTGCTCCAAAAGCCTTTTCAGCCCATGAACAGTTGTTTGTGAGTTTCGAAAAAAGTGCAAGAGCTATTCGAACCCTTTTTGCTGGGCAAGTAGGACCTGTAAATCTACACAATATATAGTTTAAAGTTTGAGTCTATCATATTAGGTTTTGGATTTATAGCTGTTTTTGTGTCGTTTGCTTCAAAAGCATTTTCAGATAATTTGTGTGTTCTGAAGAAACTACAAGAGATATCTAAGCCATACTTTCTGTGCAAGAGGGGCTTGTACATCTGAACAACATGTCTTTTAAAGTTTGAACTTATCTTATTGCATTTTTGAGTTATAGCAGTTTTTAAGTTTTTATTGCTCCAAAAGCCTTTTCAGCCCATGAACAGTTGTTTGTGAGTTTCGAAAAAAGTGCAAGAGCTATTCGAACCCTTTTTGCTGGGCAAGTAGGACCTGTAAATCTACACAAAATATAGTTTAAAGTTTGAGTCTATCATATTAGGTTTTGGATTTATAGCTGTTTTTGTGTATATTGCTTCAAAAGCATTTTCAGATAATTTGTGTGTTCTGAAGAAACTACAAGAGATATCTAAGCCATACTTTCTGTGCAAGAGGGGCTTGTACATCTGAACAACATGTCTTTTAAAGTTTGAACTTATCTTATTGCATTTTTGAGTTATAGCAGTTTTTAAGTTTTTATTGCTCCAAAAGCCTTTTCAGCCCATGAACAGTTGTTTGTGAGTTTCGAAAAAAGTGCAAGAGCTATTCGAACCCTTTTTGCTGGGCAAGTAGGACCTGTAAATCTACACAATATATAGTTTAAAGTTTGAGTCTATCATATTAGGTTTTGGATTTATAGCTGTTTTTGTGTCGTTTGCTTCAAAAGCATTTTCAGATAATTTGTGTGTTCTGAAGAAACTACAAGAGATATCTAAGCCATACTTTCTGTGCAAGAGGGGCTTGTACATCTGAACAACATGTCTTTTAAAGTTTGAACTTATCTTATTGCATTTTTGAGTTATAGCAGTTTTTAAGTTTTTATTGCTCCAAAAGCCTTTTCAGCCCATGAACAGTTGTTTGTGAGTTTCGAAAAAAGTGCAAGAGCTATTCGAACCCTTTTTGCTGGGCAAGTAGGACCTGTAAATCTACACAAAATATAGTTTAAAGTTTGAGTCTATCATATTAGGTTTTGGATTTATAGCTGTTTTTGTGTCTATTGCTTCTGAAGCATTTTCAGATAATTTGTGTGTTCTGAAGAAACTACAAGAGATATCTAAGCCATACTTTCTGTGCAAGAGGGGCTTGTACATCTGAACAACATGTCTTTTAAAGTTTGAACTTATCTTATTGCATTTTTGAGTTATAGCAGTTTTTAAGTTTTTATTGCTCCAAAAGCCTTTTCAGCCCATGAACAGTTGTTTGTGAGTTTCGAAAAAAGTGCAAGAGCTATTCGAACCCTTTTTGCTGGGCAAGTAGGACCTGTAAATCTACACAAAATGTAGTTTAAAGTTTGAGTCTATCATATTAGGTTTTGGATTTATAGCTGTTTTTGTGTCTATTGCTTCAAAAGCATTTTCAGATAATTTGTGTGTTCTGAAGAAACTACAAGAGATATCTAAGCCATACTTTCTGTGCAAGAGGGGCTTGTACATCTGAACAACATGTCGTTTAAAGTTTGAACTTATCTTATTGCATTTTTGAGTTATAGCAGTTTTTAAGTTTTTATTGCTCCAAAAGCCTTTTCAGCCCATGAACAGTTGTTTGTGAGTTTCGAAAAAAGTGCAAGAGCTATTCGAACCCTTTTTGCTGGGCAAGTAGGACCTGTAAATCTACACAATATATAGTTTAAAGTTTGAGTCTATCATATTAGGTTTTGGATTTATAGCTGTTTTTGTGTCGTTTGCTTCAAAAGCATTTTCAGATAATTTGTGTGTTCTGAAGAAACTACAAGAGATATCTAAGCCATACTTTCTGTGCAAGAGGGGCTTGTACATCTGAACAACATGTCTTTTAAAGTTTGAACTTATCTTATTGCATTTTTGAGTTATAGCAGTTTTTAAGTTTTTATTGCTCCAAAAGCCTTTTCAGCCCATGAACAGTTGTTTGTGAGTTTCGAAAAAAGTGCAAGAGCTATTCGAACCCTTTTTGCTGGGCAAGTAGGACCTGTAAATCTACACAAAATATAGTTTAAAGTTTGAGTCTATCATATTAGGTTTTGGATTTATAGCTGTTTTTGTGTATATTGCTTCAAAAGCATTTTCAGATAATTTGTGTGTTCTGAAGAAACTACAAGAGATATCTAAGCCATACTTTCTGTGCAAGAGGGGCTTGTACATCTGAACAACATGTCTTTTAAAGTTTGAACTTATCTTATTGCATTTTTGAGTTATAGCAGTTTTTAAGTTTTTATTGCTCCAAAAGCCTTTTCAGCCCATGAACAGTTGTTTGTGAGTTTCGAAAAAAGTGCAAGAGCTATTCGAACCCTTTTTGCTGGGCAAGTAGGACCTGTAAATCTACACAAAATATAGTTTAAAGTTTGAGTCTATCATATTAGGTTTTGGATCTATAGCTGTTTTTGTGTCTATTGCTTCTGAAGCATTTTCAGATAATTTGTGTGTTCTGAAGAAACTACAAGAGATATCTAAGCCATACTTTCTGTGCAAGAGGGGCTTGTACATCTGAACAACATGTCTTTTAAAGTTTGAACTTATCTTATTGCATTTTTGAGTTATAGCAGTTTTTAAGTTTTTATTGCTCCAAAAGCCTTTTCAGCCCATGAACAGTTGTTTGTGAGTTTCGAAAAAAGTGCAAGAGCTATTCGAACCCTTTTTGCTGGGCAAGTAGGACCTGTAAATCTACACAAAATGTAGTTTAAAGTTTGAGTCTATCATATTAGGTTTTGGATTTATAGCTGTTTTTGTGTCTATTGCTTCAAAAGCATTTTCAGATAATTTGTGTGTTCTGAAGAAACTACAAGAGATATCTAAGCCATACTTTCTGTGCAAGAGGGGCTTGTACATCTGAACAACATGTCGTTTAAAGTTTGAACTTATCTTATTGGATTTTTGAGTTATAGCAGTTTTTAAGTTTTTATTGCTCCAAAAGCCTTTTCAGCCCATGAACAGTTGTTTGTGAGTTTCGAAAAAAGTGCAAGAGCTATTCGAACCCTTTTTGCTGGGCAAGTAGGACCTGTAAATCTACACAATATATAGTTTAAAGTTTGAGTCTATCATATTAGGTTTTGGATTTATAGCTGTTTTTGTGTCGTTTGCTTCAAAAGCATTTTCAGATAATTTGTGTGTTCTGAAGAAACTACAAGAGATATCTAAGCCATACTTTCTGTGCAAGAGGGGCTTGTACATCTGAACAACATGTCTTTTAAATTTTGAACTTATCTTATTGCATTTTTGAGTTATAGCAGTTTTTAAGTTTTTATTGCTCCAAAAGCCTTTTCAGCCCATGAACAGTTGTTTGTGAGTTTCGAAAAAAGTGCAAGAGCTATTCGAACCCTTTTTGCTGGGCAAGTAGGACCTGTAAATCTACACAATATATAGTTTAAAGTTTGAGTCTATCATATTAGGTTTTGGATTTATAGCTGTTTTTGTGTCGTTTGCTTCAAAAGCATTTTCAGATAATTTGTGTGTTCTGAAGAAACTACAAGAGATATCTAAGCCATACTTTCTGTGCAAGAGGGGCTTGTACATCTGAACAACATGTCTTTTAAAGTTTGAACTTATCTTATTGCATTTTTGAGTTATAGCAGTTTTTAAGTTTTTATTGCTCCAAAAGCCTTTTCAGCCCATGAACAGTTGTTTGTGAGTTTCGAAAAAAGTGCAAGAGCTATTCGAACCCTTTTTGCTGGGCAAGTAGGACCTGTAAATCTACACAATATATAGTTTAAAGTTTGAGTCTATCATATTAGGTTTTGGATTTATAGCTGTTTTTGTGTCGTTTGCTTCAAAAGCATTTTCAGATAATTTGTGTGTTCTGAAGAAACTACAAGAGATATCTAAGCCATACTTTCTGTGCAAGAGGGGCTTGTACATCTGAACAACATGTCTTTTAAAGTTTGAACTTATCTTATTGCATTTTTGAGTTATAGCAGTTTTTAAGTTTTTATTGCTCCAAAAGCCTTTTCAGCCCATGAACAGTTGTTTGTGAGTTTCGAAAAAAGTGCAAGAGCTATTCGAACCCTTTTTGCTGGGCAAGTAGGACCTGTAAATCTACACAAAATATAGTTTAAAGTTTGAGTCTATCATATTAGGTTTTGGATTTATAGCTGTTTTTGTGTCTATTGCTTCAAAAGCATTTTCAGATAATTTGTGTGTTCTGAAGAAACTACAAGAGATATCTAAGCCATACTTTCTGTGCAAGAGGGGCTTGTACATCTGAACAACATGTCTTTTAAAGTTTGAACTTATCTTATTGCATTTTTGAGTTATAGCAGTTTTTAAGTTTTTATTGCTCCAAAAGCCTTTTCAGCCCATGAACAGTTGTTTGTGAGTTTCGAAAAAAGTGCAAGAGCTATTCGAACCCTTTTTGCTGGGCAAGTAGGACCTGTAAATCTACACAATATATAGTTTAAAGTTTGAGTCTATCATATTAGGTTTTGGATTTATAGCTGTTTTTGTGTCGTTTGCTTCAAAAGCATTTTCAGATAATTTGTGTGTTCTGAAGAAACTACAAGAGATATCTAAGCCATACTTTCTGTGCAAGAGGGGCTTGTACATCTGAACAACATGTCTTTTAAAGTTTGAACTTATCTTATTGCATTTTTGAGTTATAGCAGTTTTTAAGTTTTTATTGCTCCAAAAGCCTTTTCAGCCCATGAACAGTTGTTTGTGAGTTTCGAAAAAAGTGCAAGAGCTATTCGAACCCTTTTTGCTGGGCAAGTAGGACCTGTAAATCTACACAAAATATAGTTTAAAGTTTGAGTCTATCATATTAGGTTTTGGATTTATAGCTGTTTTTGTGTATATTGCTTCAAAAGCATTTTCAGATAATTTGTGTGTTCTGAAGAAACTACAAGAGATATCTAAGCCATACTTTCTGTGCAAGAGGGGCTTGTACATCTGAACAACATGTCTTTTAAAGTTTGAACTTATCTTATTGCATTTTTGAGTTATAGCAGTTTTTAAGTTTTTATTGCTCCAAAAGCCTTTTCAGCCCATGAACAGTTGTTTGTGAGTTTCGAAAAAAGTGCAAGAGCTATTCGAACCCTTTTTGCTGGGCAAGTAGGACCTGTAAATCTACACAATATATAGTTTAAAGTTTGAGTCTATCATATTAGGTTTTGGATTTATAGCTGTTTTTGTGTCGTTTGCTTCAAAAGCATTTTCAGATAATTTGTGTGTTCTGAAGAAACTACAAGAGATATCTAAGCCATACTTTCTGTGCAAGAGGGGCTTGTACATCTGAACAACATGTCTTTTAAAGTTTGAACTTATCTTATTGCATTTTTGAGTTATAGCAGTTTTTAAGTTTTTATTGCTCCAAAAGCCTTTTCAGCCCATGAACAGTTGTTTGTGAGTTTCGAAAAAAGTGCAAGAGCTATTCGAACCCTTTTTGCTGGGCAAGTAGGACCTGTAAATCTACACAAAATATAGTTTAAAGTTTGAGTCTATCATATTAGGTTTTGGATTTATAGCTGTTTTTGTGTCTATTGCTTCTGAAGCATTTTCAGATAATTTGTGTGTTCTGAAGAAACTACAAGAGATATCTAAGCCATACTTTCTGTGCAAGAGGGGCTTGTACATCTGAACAACATGTCTTTTAAAGTTTGAACTTATCTTATTGCATTTTTGAGTTATAGCAGTTTTTAAGTTTTTATTGCTCCAAAAGCCTTTTCAGCCCATGAACAGTTGTTTGTGAGTTTCGAAAAAAGTGCAAGAGCTATTCGAACCCTTTTTGCTGGGCAAGTAGGACCTGTAAATCTACACAAAATGTAGTTTAAAGTTTGAGTCTATCATATTAGGTTTTGGATTTATAGCTGTTTTTGTGTCTATTGCTTCAAAAGCATTTTCAGATAATTTGTGTGTTCTGAAGAAACTACAAGAGATATCTAAGCCATACTTTCTGTGCAAGAGGGGCTTGTACATCTGAACAACATGTCGTTTAAAGTTTGAACTTATCTTATTGCATTTTTGAGTTATAGCAGTTTTTAAGTTTTTATTGCTCCAAAAGCCTTTTCAGCCCATGAACAGTTGTTTGTGAGTTTCGAAAAAAGTGCAAGAGCTATTCGAACCCTTTTTGCTGGGCAAGTAGGACCTGTAAATCTACACAATATATAGTTTAAAGTTTGAGTCTATCATATTAGGTTTTGGATTTATAGCTGTTTTTGTGTCGTTTGCTTCAAAAGCATTTTCAGATAATTTGTGTGTTCTGAAGAAACTACAAGAGATATCTAAGCCATACTTTCTGTGCAAGAGGGGCTTGTACATCTGAACAACATGTCTTTTAAATTTTGAACTTATCTTATTGCATTTTTGAGTTATAGCAGTTTTTAAGTTTTTATTGCTCCAAAAGCCTTTTCAGCCCATGAACAGTTGTTTGTGAGTTTCGAAAAAAGTGCAAGAGCTATTCGAACCCTTTTTGCTGGGCAAGTAGGACCTGTAAATCTACACAATATATAGTTTAAAGTTTGAGTCTATCATATTAGGTTTTGGATTTATAGCTGTTTTTGTGTCGTTTGCTTCAAAAGCATTTTCAGATAATTTGTGTGTTCTGAAGAAACTACAAGAGATATCTAAGCCATACTTTCTGTGCAAGAGGGGCTTGTACATCTGAACAACATGTCTTTTAAAGTTTGAACTTATCTTATTGCATTTTTGAGTTATAGCAGTTTTTAAGTTTTTATTGCTCCAAAAGCCTTTTCAGCCCATGAACAGTTGTTTG
Source organism: Eucyclogobius newberryi (assembly GCF_026437365.1). Lineage (NCBI taxonomy): Eukaryota > Metazoa > Chordata > Actinopteri > Gobiiformes > Gobiidae > Eucyclogobius > Eucyclogobius newberryi. Next base: position 186,523 of record NW_027316478.1, on the reverse strand, counting down.
TGAGTTTCGAAAAAAGTGCAAGAGCTATTCGAACCCTTTTTGCTGGGCAAGTAGGACCTGTAAATCTACACAAAATGTAGTTTAAAGTTTGAGTCTATCATATTAGGTTTTGGATTTATAGCTGTTTTTGTGTCTATTGCTTCAAAAGCATTTTCAGATAATTTGTGTGTTCTGAAGAAACTACAAGAGATATCTAAGCCATACTTTCTGTGCAAGAGGGGCTTGTACATCTGAACAACATGTCGTTTAAAGTTTGAACTTATCTTATTGCATTTTTGAGTTATAGCAGTTTTTAAGTTTTTATTGCTCCAAAAGCCTTTTCAGCCCATGAACAGTTGTTTGTGAGTTTCGAAAAAAGTGCAAGAGCTATTCGAACCCTTTTTGCTGGGCAAGTAGGACCTGTAAATCTACACAATATATAGTTTAAAGTTTGAGTCTATCATATTAGGTTTTGGATTTATAGCTGTTTTTGTGTCGTTTGCTTCAAAAGCATTTTCAGATAATTTGTGTGTTCTGAAGAAACTACAAGAGATATCTAAGCCATACTTTCTGTGCAAGAGGGGCTTGTACATCTGAACAACATGTCTTTTAAAGTTTGAACTTATCTTATTGCATTTTTGAGTTATAGCAGTTTTTAAGTTTTTATTGCTCCAAAAGCCTTTTCAGCCCATGAACAGTTGTTTGTGAGTTTCGAAAAAAGTGCAAGAGCTATTCGAACCCTTTTTGCTGGGCAAGTAGGACCTGTAAATCTACACAAAATATAGTTTAAAGTTTGAGTCTATCATATTAGGTTTTGGATTTATAGCTGTTTTTGTGTATATTGCTTCAAAAGCATTTTCAGATAATTTGTGTGTTCTGAAGAAACTACAAGAGATATCTAAGCCATACTTTCTGTGCAAGAGGGGCTTGTACATCTGAACAACATGTCTTTTAAAGTTTGAACTTATCTTATTGCATTTTTGAGTTATAGCAGTTTTTAAGTTTTTATTGCTCCAAAAGCCTTTTCAGCCCATGAACAGTTGTTTGTGAGTTTCGAAAAAAGTGCAAGAGCTATTCGAACCCTTTTTGCTGGGCAAGTAGGACCTGTAAATCTACACAAAATATAGTTTAAAGTTTGAGTCTATCATATTAGGTTTTGGATTTATAGCTGTTTTTGTGTCTATTGCTTCTGAAGCATTTTCAGATAATTTGTGTGTTCTGAAGAAACTACAAGAGATATCTAAGCCATACTTTCTGTGCAAGAGGGGCTTGTACATCTGAACAACATGTCTTTTAAAGTTTGAACTTATCTTATTGCATTTTTGAGTTATAGCAGTTTTTAAGTTTTTATTGCTCCAAAAGCCTTTTCAGCCCATGAACAGTTGTTTGTGAGTTTCGAAAAAAGTGCAAGAGCTATTCGAACCCTTTTTGCTGGGCAAGTAGGACCTGTAAATCTACACAATATATAGTTTAAAGTTTGAGTCTATCATATTAGGTTTTGGATTTATAGCTGTTTTTGTGTCGTTTGCTTCAAAAGCATTTTCAGATAATTTGTGTGTTCTGAAGAAACTACAAGAGATATCTAAGCCATACTTTCTGTGCAAGAGGGGCTTGTACATCTGAACAACATGTCTTTTAAATTTTGAACTTATCTTATTGCATTTTTGAGTTATAGCAGTTTTTAAGTTTTTATTGCTCCAAAAGCCTTTTCAGCCCATGAACAGTTGTTTGTGAGTTTCGAAAAAAGTGCAAGAGCTATTCGAACCCTTTTTGCTGGGCAAGTAGGACCTGTAAATCTACACAATATATAGTTTAAAGTTTGAGTCTATCATATTAGGTTTTGGATTTATAGCTGTTTTTGTGTCGTTTGCTTCAAAAGCATTTTCAGATAATTTGTGTGTTCTGAAGAAACTACAAGAGATATCTAAGCCATACTTTCTGTGCAAGAGGGGCTTGTACATCTGAACAACATGTCTTTTAAAGTTTGAACTTATCTTATTGCATTTTTGAGTTATAGCAGTTTTTAAGTTTTTATTGCTCCAAAAGCCTTTTCAGCCCATGAACAGTTGTTTGTGAGTTTCGAAAAAAGTGCAAGAGCTATTCGAACCCTTTTTGCTGGGCAAGTAGGACCTGTAAATCTACACAAAATATAGTTTAAAGTTTGAGTCTATCATATTAGGTTTTGGATTTATAGCTGTTTTTGTGTCTATTGCTTCAAAAGCATTTTCAGATAATTTGTGTGTTCTGAAGAAACTACAAGAGATATCTAAGCCATACTTTCTGTGCAAGAGGGGCTTGTACATCTGAACAACATGTCTTTTAAAGTTTGAACTTATCTTATTGCATTTTTGAGTTATAGCAGTTTTTAAGTTTTTATTGCTCCAAAAGCCTTTTCAGCCCATGAACAGTTGTTTGTGAGTTTCGAAAAAAGTGCAAGAGCTATTCGAACCCTTTTTGCTGGGCAAGTAGGACCTGTAAATCTACACAATATATAGTTTAAAGTTTGAGTCTATCATATTAGGTTTTGGATTTATAGCTGTTTTTGTGTCGTTTGCTTCAAAAGCATTTTCAGATAATTTGTGTGTTCTGAAGAAACTACAAGAGATATCTAAGCCATACTTTCTGTGCAAGAGGGGCTTGTACATCTGAACAACATGTCTTTTAAAGTTTGAACTTATCTTATTGCATTTTTGAGTTATAGCAGTTTTTAAGTTTTTATTGCTCCAAAAGCCTTTTCAGCCCATGAACAGTTGTTTGTGAGTTTCGAAAAAAGTGCAAGAGCTATTCGAACCCTTTTTGCTGGGCAAGTAGGACCTGTAAATCTACACAAAATATAGTTTAAAGTTTGAGTCTATCATATTAGGTTTTGGATTTATAGCTGTTTTTGTGTCTATTGCTTCAAAAGCATTTTCAGATAATTTGTGTGTTCTGAAGAAACTACAAGAGATATCTAAGCCATACTTTCTGTGCAAGAGGGGCTTGTACATCTGAACAACATGTCTTTTAAAGTTTGAACTTATCTTATTGCATTTTTGAGTTATAGCAGTTTTTAAGTTTTTATTGCTCCAAAAGCCTTTTCAGCCCATGAACAGTTGTTTGTGAGTTTCGAAAAAAGTGCAAGAGCTATTCGAACCCTTTTTGCTGGGCAAGTAGGACCTGTAAATCTACACAATATATAGTTTAAAGTTTGAGTCTATCATATTAGGTTTTGGATTTATAGCTGTTTTTGTGTCGTTTGCTTCAAAAGCATTTTCAGATAATTTGTGTGTTCTGAAGAAACTACAAGAGATATCTAAGCCATACTTTCTGTGCAAGAGGGGCTTGTACATCTGAACAACATGTCTTTTAAAGTTTGAACTTATCTTATTGCATTTTTGAGTTATAGCAGTTTTTAAGTTTTTATTGCTCCAAAAGCCTTTTCAGCCCATGAACAGTTGTTTGTGAGTTTCGAAAAAAGTGCAAGAGCTATTCGAACCCTTTTTGCTGGGCAAGTAGGACCTGTAAATCTACACAAAATATAGTTTAAAGTTTGAGTCTATCATATTAGGTTTTGGATTTATAGCTGTTTTTGTGTATATTGCTTCAAAAGCATTTTCAGATAATTTGTGTGTTCTGAAGAAACTACAAGAGATATCTAAGCCATACTTTCTGTGCAAGAGGGGCTTGTACATCTGAACAACATGTCTTTTAAAGTTTGAACTTATCTTATTGCATTTTTGAGTTATAGCAGTTTTTAAGTTTTTATTGCTCCAAAAGCCTTTTCAGCCCATGAACAGTTGTTTGTGAGTTTCGAAAAAAGTGCAAGAGCTATTCGAACCCTTTTTGCTGGGCAAGTAGGACCTGTAAATCTACACAATATATAGTTTAAAGTTTGAGTCTATCATATTAGGTTTTGGATTTATAGCTGTTTTTGTGTCGTTTGCTTCAAAAGCATTTTCAGATAATTTGTGTGTTCTGAAGAAACTACAAGAGATATCTAAGCCATACTTTCTGTGCAAGAGGGGCTTGTACATCTGAACAACATGTCTTTTAAAGTTTGAACTTATCTTATTGCATTTTTGAGTTATAGCAGTTTTTAAGTTTTTATTGCTCCAAAAGCCTTTTCAGCCCATGAACAGTTGTTTGTGAGTTTCGAAAAAAGTGCAAGAGCTATTCGAACCCTTTTTGCTGGGCAAGTAGGACCTGTAAATCTACACAAAATGTAGTTTAAAGTTTGAGTCTATCATATTAGGTTTTGGATTTATAGCTGTTTTTGTGTCTATTGCTTCAAAAGCATTTTCAGATAATTTGTGTGTTCTGAAGAAACTACAAGAGATATCTAAGCCATACTTTCTGTGCAAGAGGGGCTTGTACATCTGAACAACATGTCGTTTAAAGTTTGAACTTATCTTATTGCATTTTTGAGTTATAGCAGTTTTTAAGTTTTTATTGCTCCAAAAGCCTTTTCAGCCCATGAACAGTTGTTTGTGAGTTTCGAAAAAAGTGCAAGAGCTATTCGAACCCTTTTTGCTGGGCAAGTAGGACCTGTAAATCTACACAATATATAGTTTAAAGTTTGAGTCTATCATATTAGGTTTTGGATTTATAGCTGTTTTTGTGTCGTTTGCTTCAAAAGCATTTTCAGATAATTTGTGTGTTCTGAAGAAACTACAAGAGATATCTAAGCCATACTTTCTGTGCAAGAGGGGCTTGTACATCTGAACAACATGTCTTTTAAATTTTGAACTTATCTTATTGCATTTTTGAGTTATAGCAGTTTTTAAGTTTTTATTGCTCCAAAAGCCTTTTCAGCCCATGAACAGTTGTTTGTGAGTTTCGAAAAAAGTGCAAGAGCTATTCGAACCCTTTTTGCTGGGCAAGTAGGACCTGTAAATCTACACAATATATAGTTTAAAGTTTGAGTCTATCATATTAGGTTTTGGATTTATAGCTGTTTTTGTGTCGTTTGCTTCAAAAGCATTTTCAGATAATTTGTGTGTTCTGAAGAAACTACAAGAGATATCTAAGCCATACTTTCTGTGCAAGAGGGGCTTGTACATCTGAACAACATGTCTTTTAAAGTTTGAACTTATCTTATTGCATTTTTGAGTTATAGCAGTTTTTAAGTTTTTATTGCTCCAAAAGCCTTTTCAGCCCATGAACAGTTGTTTGTGAGTTTCGAAAAAAGTGCAAGAGCTATTCGAACCCTTTTTGCTGGGCAAGTAGGACCTGTAAATCTACACAAAATATAGTTTAAAGTTTGAGTCTATCATATTAGGTTTTGGATTTATAGCTGTTTTTGTGTCTATTGCTTCAAAAGCATTTTCAGATAATTTGTGTGTTCTGAAGAAACTACAAGAGATATCTAAGCCATACTTTCTGTGCAAGAGGGGCTTGTACATCTGAACAACATGTCTTTTAAAGTTTGAACTTATCTTATTGCATTTTTGAGTTATAGCAGTTTTTAAGTTTTTATTGCTCCAAAAGCCTTTTCAGCCCATGAACAGTTGTTTGTGAGTTTCGAAAAAAGTGCAAGAGCTATTCGAACCCTTTTTGCTGGGCAAGTAGGACCTGTAAATCTACACAATATATAGTTTAAAGTTTGAGTCTATCATATTAGGTTTTGGATTTATAGCTGTTTTTGTGTCGTTTGCTTCAAAAGCATTTTCAGATAATTTGTGTGTTCTGAAGAAACTACAAGAGATATCTAAGCCATACTTTCTGTGCAAGAGGGGCTTGTACATCTGAACAACATGTCTTTTAAAGTTTGAACTTATCTTATTGCATTTTTGAGTTATAGCAGTTTTTAAGTTTTTATTGCTCCAAAAGCCTTTTCAGCCCATGAACAGTTGTTTGTGAGTTTCGAAAAAAGTGCAAGAGCTATTCGAACCCTTTTTGCTGGGCAAGTAGGACCTGTAAATCTACACAAAATATAGTTTAAAGTTTGAGTCTATCATATTAGGTTTTGGATTTATAGCTGTTTTTGTGTCTATTGCTTCTGAAGCATTTTCAGATAATTTGTGTGTTCTGAAGAAACTACAAGAGATATCTAAGCCATACTTTCTGTGCAAGAGGGGCTTGTACATCTGAACAACATGTCTTTTAAAGTTTGAACTTATCTTATTGCATTTTTGAGTTATAGCAGTTTTTAAGTTTTTATTGCTCCAAAAGCCTTTTCAGCCCATGAACAGTTGTTTGTGAGTTTCGAAAAAAGTGCAAGAGCTATTCGAACCCTTTTTGCTGGGCAAGTAGGACCTGTAAATCTACACAATATATAGTTTAAAGTTTGAGTCTATCATATTAGGTTTTGGATTTATAGCTGTTTTTGTGTCGTTTGCTTCAAAAGCATTTTCAGATAATTTGTGTGTTCTGAAGAAACTACAAGAGATATCTAAGCCATACTTTCTGTGCAAGAGGGGCTTGTACATCTGAACAACATGTCTTTTAAAGTTTGAACTTATCTTATTGCATTTTTGAGTTATAGCAGTTTTTAAGTTTTTATTGCTCCAAAAGCCTTTTCAGCCCATGAACAGTTGTTTGTGAGTTTCGAAAAAAGTGCAAGAGCTATTCGAACCCTTTTTGCTGGGCAAGTAGGACCTGTAAATCTACACAAAATATAGTTTAAAGTTTGAGTCTATCATATTAGGTTTTGGATTTATAGCTGTTTTTGTGTCTATTGCTTCTGAAGCATTTTCAGATAATTTGTGTGTTCTGAAGAAACTACAAGAGATATCTAAGCCATACTTTCTGTGCAAGAGGGGCTTGTACATCTGAACAACATGTCTTTTAAAGTTTGAACTTATCTTATTGCATTTTTGAGTTATAGCAGTTTTTAAGTTTTTATTGCTCCAAAAGCCTTTTCAGCCCATGAACAGTTGTTTGTGAGTTTCGAAAAAAGTGCAAGAGCTATTCGAACCCTTTTTGCTGGGCAAGTAGGACCTGTAAATCTACACAAAATGTAGTTTAAAGTTTGAGTCTATCATATTAGGTTTTGGATTTATAGCTGTTTTTGTGTCTATTGCTTCAAAAGCATTTTCAGATAATTTGTGTGTTCTGAAGAAACTACAAGAGATATCTAAGCCATACTTTCTGTGCAAGAGGGGCTTGTACATCTGAACAACATGTCGTTTAAAGTTTGAACTTATCTTATTGCATTTTTGAGTTATAGCAGTTTTTAAGTTTTTATTGCTCCAAAAGCCTTTTCAGCCCATGAACAGTTGTTTGTGAGTTTCGAAAAAAGTGCAAGAGCTATTCGAACCCTTTTTGCTGGGCAAGTAGGACCTGTAAATCTACACAATATATAGTTTAAAGTTTGAGTCTATCATATTAGGTTTTGGATTTATAGCTGTTTTTGTGTCGTTTGCTTCAAAAGCATTTTCAGATAATTTGTGTGTTCTGAAGAAACTACAAGAGATATCTAAGCCATACTTTCTGTGCAAGAGGGGCTTGTACATCTGAACAACATGTCTTTTAAAGTTTGAACTTATCTTATTGCATTTTTGAGTTATAGCAGTTTTTAAGTTTTTATTGCTCCAAAAGCCTTTTCAGCCCATGAACAGTTGTTTGTGAGTTTCGAAAAAAGTGCAAGAGCTATTCGAACCCTTTTTGCTGGGCAAGTAGGACCTGTAAATCTACACAAAATATAGTTTAAAGTTTGAGTCTATCATATTAGGTTTTGGATTTATAGCTGTTTTTGTGTATATTGCTTCAAAAGCATTTTCAGATAATTTGTGTGTTCTGAAGAAACTACAAGAGATATCTAAGCCATACTTTCTGTGCAAGAGGGGCTTGTACATCTGAACAACATGTCTTTTAAAGTTTGAACTTATCTTATTGCATTTTTGAGTTATAGCAGTTTTTAAGTTTTTATTGCTCCAAAAGCCTTTTCAGCCCATGAACAGTTGTTTGTGAGTTTCGAAAAAAGTGCAAGAGCTATTCGAACCCTTTTTGCTGGGCAAGTAGGACCTGTAAATCTACACAAAATATAGTTTAAAGTTTGAGTCTATCATATTAGGTTTTGGATTTATAGCTGTTTTTGTGTCTATTGCTTCTGAAGCATTTTCAGATAATTTGTGTGTTCTGAAGAAACTACAAGAGATATCTAAGCCATACTTTCTGTGCAAGAGGGGCTTGTACATCTGAACAACATGTCTTTTAAAGTTTGAACTTATCTTATTGCATTTTTGAGTTATAGCAGTTTTTAAGTTTTTATTGCTCCAAAAGCCTTTTCAGCCCATGAACAGTTGTTTGTGAGTTTCGAAAAAAGTGCAAGAGCTATTCGAACCCTTTTTGCTGGGCAAGTAGGACCTGTAAATCTACACAAAATGTAGTTTAAAGTTTGAGTCTATCATATTAGGTTTTGGATTTATAGCTGTTTTTGTGTCTATTGCTTCAAAAGCATTTTCAGATAATTTGTGTGTTCTGAAGAAACTACAAGAGATATCTAAGCCATACTTTCTGTGCAAGAGGGGCTTGTACATCTGAACAACATGTCGTTTAAAGTTTGAACTTATCTTATTGGATTTTTGAGTTATAGCAGTTTTTAAGTTTTTATTGCTCCAAAAGCCTTTTCAGCCCATGAACAGTTGTTTGTGAGTTTCGAAAAAAGTGCAAGAGCTATTCGAACCCTTTTTGCTGGGCAAGTAGGACCTGTAAATCTACACAATATATAGTTTAAAGTTTGAGTCTATCATATTAGGTTTTGGATTTATAGCTGTTTTGTGTCGTTTGCTTCAAAAGCATTTTCAGATAATTTGTGTGTTCTGAAGAAACTACAAGAGATATCTAAGCCATACTTTCTGTGCAAGAGGGGCTTGTACATCTGAACAACATGTCTTTTAAATTTTGAACTTATCTTATTGCATTTTTGAGTTATAGCAGTTTTTAAGTTTTTATTGCTCCAAAAGCCTTTTCAGCCCATGAACAGTTGTTTGTGAGTTTCGAAAAAAGTGCAAGAGCTATTCGAACCCTTTTTGCTGGGCAAGTAGGACCTGTAAATCTACACAATATATAGTTTAAAGTTTGAGTCTATCATATTAGGTTTTGGATTTATAGCTGTTTTTGTGTCGTTTGCTTCAAAAGCATTTTCAGATAATTTGTGTGTTCTGAAGAAACTACAAGAGATATCTAAGCCATACTTTCTGTGCAAGAGGGGCTTGTACATCTGAACAACATGTCTTTTAAAGTTTGAACTTATCTTATTGCATTTTTGAGTTATAGCAGTTTTTAAGTTTTTATTGCTCCAAAAGCCTTTTCAGCCCATGAACAGTTGTTTGTGAGTTTCGAAAAAAGTGCAAGAGCTATTCGAACCCTTTTTGCTGGGCAAGTAGGACCTGTAAATCTACACAAAATATAGTTTAAAGTTTGAGTCTATCATATTAGGTTTTGGATTTATAGCTGTTTTTGTGTCTATTGCTTCAAAAGCATTTTCAGATAATTTGTGTGTTCTGAAGAAACTACAAGAGATATCTAAGCCATACTTTCTGTGCAAGAGGGGCTTGTACATCTGAACAACATGTCTTTTAAAGTTTGAACTTATCTTATTGCATTTTTGAGTTATAGCAGTTTTTAAGTTTTTATTGCTCCAAAAGCCTTTTCAGCCCATGAACAGTTGTTTGTGAGTTTCGAAAAAAGTGCAAGAGCTATTCGAACCCTTTTTGCTGGGCAAGTAGGACCTGTAAATCTACACAAAATATAGTTTAAAGTTTGAGTCTATCATATTAGGTTTTGGATTTATAGCTGTTTTTGTGTATATTGCTTCAAAAGCATTTTCAGATAATTTGTGTGTTCTGAAGAAACTACAAGAGATATCTAAGCCATACTTTCTGTGCAAGAGGGGCTTGTACATCTGAACAACATGTCTTTTAAAGTTTGAACTTATCTTATTGCATTTTTGAGTTATAGCAGTTTTTAAGTTTTTATTGCTCCAAAAGCCTTTTCAGCCCATGAACAGTTGTTTGTGAGTTTCGAAAAAAGTGCAAGAGCTATTCGAACCCTTTTTGCTGGGCAAGTAGGACCTGTAAATCTACACAATATATAGTTTAAAGTTTGAGTCTATCATATTAGGTTTTGGATTTATAGCTGTTTTTGTGTCGTTTGCTTCAAAAGCATTTTCAGATAATTTGTGTGTTCTGAAGAAACTACAAGAGATATCTAAGCCATACTTTCTGTGCAAGAGGGGCTTGTACATCTGAACAACATGTCTTTTAAAGTTTGAACTTATCTTATTGCATTTTTGAGTTATAGCAGTTTTTAAGTTTTTATTGCTCCAAAAGCCTTTTCAGCCCATGAACAGTTGTTTGTGAGTTTCGAAAAAAGTGCAAGAGCTATTCGAACCCTTTTTGCTGGGCAAGTAGGACCTGTAAATCTACACAAAATATAGTTTAAAGTTTGAGTCTATCATATTAGGTTTTGGATTTATAGCTGTTTTTGTGTCTATTGCTTCTGAAGCATTTTCAGATAATTTGTGTGTTCTGAAGAAACTACAAGAGATATCTAAGCCATACTTTCTGTGCAAGAGGGGCTTGTACATCTGAACAACATGTCTTTTAAAGTTTGAACTTATCTTATTGCATTTTTGAGTTATAGCAGTTTTTAAGTTTTTATTGCTCCAAAAGCCTTTTCAGCCCATGAACAGTTGTTTGTGAGTTTCGAAAAAAGTGCAAGAGCTATTCGAACCCTTTTTGCTGGGCAAGTAGGACCTGTAAATCTACACAAAATGTAGTTTAAAGTTTGAGTCTATCATATTAGGTTTTGGATTTATAGCTGTTTTTGTGTCTATTGCTTCAAAAGCATTTTCAGATAATTTGTGTGTTCTGAAGAAACTACAAGAGATATCTAAGCCATACTTTCTGTGCAAGAGGGGCTTGTACATCTGAACAACATGTCGTTTAAAGTTTGAACTTATCTTATTGCATTTTTGAGTTATAGCAGTTTTTAAGTTTTTATTGCTCCAAAAGCCTTTTCAGCCCATGAACAGTTGTTTGTGAGTTTCGAAAAAAGTGCAAGAGCTATTCGAACCCTTTTTGCTGGGCAAGTAGGACCTGTAAATCTACACAATATATAGTTTAAAGTTTGAGTCTATCATATTAGGTTTTGGATTTATAGCTGTTTTTGTGTCGTTTGCTTCAAAAGCATTTTCAGATAATTTGTGTGTTCTGAAGAAACTACAAGAGATATCTAAGCCATACTTTCTGTGCAAGAGGGGCTTGTACATCTGAACAACATGTCTTTTAAATTTTGAACTTATCTTATTGCATTTTTGAGTTATAGCAGTTTTTAAGTTTTTATTGCTCCAAAAGCCTTTTCAGCCCATGAACAGTTGTTTGTGAGTTTCGAAAAAAGTGCAAGAGCTATTCGAACCCTTTTTGCTGGGCAAGTAGGACCTGTAAATCTACACAATATATAGTTTAAAGTTTGAGTCTATCATATTAGGTTTTGGATTTATAGCTGTTTTTGTGTCGTTTGCTTCAAAAGCATTTTCAGATAATTTGTGTGTTCTGAAGAAACTACAAGAGATATCTAAGCCATACTTTCTGTGCAAGAGGGGCTTGTACATCTGAACAACATGTCTTTTAAAGTTTGAACTTATCTTATTGCATTTTTGAGTTATAGCAGTTTTTAAGTTTTTATTGCTCCAAAAGCCTTTTCAGCCCATGAACAGTTGTTTGTGAGTTTCGAAAAAAGTGCAAGAGCTATTCGAACCCTTTTTGCTGGGCAAGTAGGACCTGTAAATCTACACAAAATATAGTTTAAAGTTTGAGTCTATCATATTAGGTTTTGGATTTATAGCTGTTTTTGTGTCTATTGCTTCAAAAGCATTTTCAGATAATTTGTGTGTTCTGAAGAAACTACAAGAGATATCTAAGCCATACTTTCTGTGCAAGAGGGGCTTGTACATCTGAACAACATGTCTTTTAAAGTTTGAACTTATCTTATTGCATTTTTGAGTTATAGCAGTTTTTAAGTTTTTATTGCTCCAAAAGCCTTTTCAGCCCATGAACAGTTGTTTGTGAGTTTCGAAAAAAGTGCAAGAGCTATTCGAACCCTTTTTGCTGGGCAAGTAGGACCTGTAAATCTACACAATATATAGTTTAAAGTTTGAGTCTATCATATTAGGTTTTGGATTTATAGCTGTTTTTGTGTCGTTTGCTTCAAAAGCATTTTCAGATAATTTGTGTGTTCTGAAGAAACTACAAGAGATATCTAAGCCATACTTTCTGTGCAAGAGGGGCTTGTACATCTGAACAACATGTCTTTTAAAGTTTGAACTTATCTTATTGCATTTTTGAGTTATAGCAGTTTTTAAGTTTTTATTGCTCCAAAAGCCTTTTCAGCCCATGAACAGTTGTTTGTGAGTTTCGAAAAAAGTGCAAGAGCTATTCGAACCCTTTTTGCTGGGCAAGTAGGACCTGTAAATCTACACAAAATATAGTTTAAAGTTTGAGTCTATCATATTAGGTTTTGGATTTATAGCTGTTTTTGTGTCTATTGCTTCTGAAGCATTTTCAGATAATTTGTGTGTTCTGAAGAAACTACAAGAGATATCTAAGCCATACTTTCTGTGCAAGAGGGGCTTGTACATCTGAACAACATGTCTTTTAAAGTTTGAACTTATCTTATTGCATTTTTGAGTTATAGCAGTTTTTAAGTTTTTATTGCTCCAAAAGCCTTTTCAGCCCATGAACAGTTGTTTGTGAGTTTCGAAAAAAGTGCAAGAGCTATTCGAACCCTTTTTGCTGGGCAAGTAGGACCTGTAAATCTACACAAAATGTAGTTTAAAGTTTGAGTCTATCATATTAGGTTTTGGATTTATAGCTGTTTTTGTGTCTATTGCTTCAAAAGCATTTTCAGATAATTTGTGTGTTCTGAAGAAACTACAAGAGATATCTAAGCCATACTTTCTGTGCAAGAGGGGCTTGTACATCTGAACAACATGTCGTTTAAAGTTTGAACTTATCTTATTGCATTTTTGAGTTATAGCAGTTTTTAAGTTTTTATTGCTCCAAAAGCCTTTTCAGCCCATGAACAGTTGTTTGTGAGTTTCGAAAAAAGTGCAAGAGCTATTCGAACCCTTTTTGCTGGGCAAGTAGGACCTGTAAATCTACACAATATATAGTTTAAAGTTTGAGTCTATCATATTAGGTTTTGGATTTATAGCTGTTTTTGTGTCGTTTGCTTCAAAAGCATTTTCAGATAATTTGTGTGTTCTGAAGAAACTACAAGAGATATCTAAGCCATACTTTCTGTGCAAGAGGGGCTTGTACATCTGAACAACATGTCTTTTAAAGTTTGAACTTATCTTATTGCATTTTTGAGTTATAGCAGTTTTTAAGTTTTTATTGCTCCAAAAGCCTTTTCAGCCCATGAACAGTTGTTTGTGAGTTTCGAAAAAAGTGCAAGAGCTATTCGAACCCTTTTTGCTGGGCAAGTAGGACCTGTAAATCTACACAAAATATAGTTTAAAGTTTGAGTCTATCATATTAGGTTTTGGATTTATAGCTGTTTTTGTGTCTATTGCTTCTGAAGCATTTTCAGATAATTTGTGTGTTCTGAAGAAACTACAAGAGATATCTAAGCCATACTTTCTGTGCAAGAGGGGCTTGTACATCTGAACAACATGTCTTTTAAAGTTTGAACTTATCTTATTGCATTTTTGAGTTATAGCAGTTTTTAAGTTTTTATTGCTCCAAAAGCCTTTTCAGCCCATGAACAGTTGTTTGTGAGTTTCGAAAAAAGTGCAAGAGCTATTCGAACCCTTTTTGCTGGGCAAGTAGGACCTGTAAATCTACACAAAATGTAGTTTAAAGTTTGAGTCTATCATATTAGGTTTTGGATTTATAGCTGTTTTTGTGTCTATTGCTTCAAAAGCATTTTCAGATAATTTGTGTGTTCTGAAGAAACTACAAGAGATATCTAAGCCATACTTTCTGTGCAAGAGGGGCTTGTACATCTGAACAACATGTCGTTTAAAGTTTGAACTTATCTTATTGCATTTTTGAGTTATAGCAGTTTTTAAGTTTTTATTGCTCCAAAAGCCTTTTCAGCCCATGAACAGTTGTTTGTGAGTTTCGAAAAAAGTGCAAGAGCTATTCGAACCCTTTTTGCTGGGCAAGTAGGACCTGTAAATCTACACAATATATAGTTTAAAGTTTGAGTCTATCATATTAGGTTTTGGATTTATAGCTGTTTTTGTGTCGTTTGCTTCAAAAGCATTTTCAGATAATTTGTGTGTTCTGAAGAAACTACAAGAGATATCTAAGCCATACTTTCTGTGCAAGAGGGGCTTGTACATCTGAACAACATGTCTTTTAAAGTTTGAACTTATCTTATTGCATTTTTGAGTTATAGCAGTTTTTAAGTTTTTATTGCTCCAAAAGCCTTTTCAGCCCATGAACAGTTGTTTGTGAGTTTCGAAAAAAGTGCAAGAGCTATTCGAACCCTTTTTGCTGGGCAAGTAGGACCTGTAAATCTACACAAAATATAGTTTAAAGTTTGAGTCTATCATATTAGGTTTTGGATTTATAGCTGTTTTTGTGTATATTGCTTCAAAAGCATTTTCAGATAATTTGTGTGTTCTGAAGAAACTACAAGAGATATCTAAGCCATACTTTCTGTGCAAGAGGGGCTTGTACATCTGAACAACATGTCTTTTAAAGTTTGAACTTATCTTATTGCATTTTTGAGTTATAGCAGTTTTTAAGTTTTTATTGCTCCAAAAGCCTTTTCAGCCCATGAACAGTTGTTTGTGAGTTTCGAAAAAAGTGCAAGAGCTATTCGAACCCTTTTTGCTGGGCAAGTAGGACCTGTAAATCTACACAATATATAGTTTAAAGTTTGAGTCTATCATATTAGGTTTTGGATTTATAGCTGTTTTTGTGTCGTTTGCTTCAAAAGCATTTTCAGATAATTTGTGTGTTCTGAAGAAACTACAAGAGATATCTAAGCCATACTTTCTGTGCAAGAGGGGCTTGTACATCTGAACAACATGTCTTTTAAAGTTTGAACTTATCTTATTGCATTTTTGAGTTATAGCAGTTTTTAAGTTTTTATTGCTCCAAAAGCCTTTTCAGCCCATGAACAGTTGTTTGTGAGTTTCGAAAAAAGTGCAAGAGCTATTCGAACCCTTTTTGCTGGGCAAGTAGGACCTGTAAATCTACACAAAATATAGTTTAAAGTTTGAGTCTATCATATTAGGTTTTGGATTTATAGCTGTTTTTGTGTCTATTGCTTCTGAAGCATTTTCAGATAATTTGTGTGTTCTGAAGAAACTACAAGAGATATCTAAGCCATACTTTCTGTGCAAGAGGGGCTTGTACATCTGAACAACATGTCTTTTAAAGTTTGAACTTATCTTATTGCATTTTTGAGTTATAGCAGTTTTTAAGTTTTTATTGCTCCAAAAGCCTTTTCAGCCCATGAACAGTTGTTTGTGAGTTTCGAAAAAAGTGCAAGAGCTATTCGAACCCTTTTTGCTGGGCAAGTAGGACCTGTAAATCTACACAAAATGTAGTTTAAAGTTTGAGTCTATCATATTAGGTTTTGGATTTATAGCTGTTTTTGTGTCTATTGCTTCAAAAGCATTTTCAGATAATTTGTGTGTTCTGAAGAAACTACAAGAGATATCTAAGCCATACTTTCTGTGCAAGAGGGGCTTGTACATCTGAACAACATGTCGTTTAAAGTTTGAACTTATCTTATTGCATTTTTGAGTTATAGCAGTTTTTAAGTTTTTATTGCTCCAAAAGCCTTTTCAGCCCATGAACAGTTGTTTGTGAGTTTCGAAAAAAGTGCAAGAGCTATTCGAACCCTTTTTGCTGGGCAAGTAGGACCTGTAAATCTACACAATATATAGTTTAAAGTTTGAGTCTATCATATTAGGTTTTGGATTTATAGCTGTTTTTGTGTCGTTTGCTTCAAAAGCATTTTCAGATAATTTGTGTGTTCTGAAGAAACTACAAGAGATATCTAAGCCATACTTTCTGTGCAAGAGGGGCTTGTACATCTGAACAACATGTCTTTTAAAGTTTGAACTTATCTTATTGCATTTTTGAGTTATAGCAGTTTTTAAGTTTTTATTGCTCCAAAAGCCTTTTCAGCCCATGAACAGTTGTTTGTGAGTTTCGAAAAAAGTGCAAGAGCTATTCGAACCCTTTTTGCTGGGCAAGTAGGACCTGTAAATCTACACAAAATGTAGTTTAAAGTTTGAGTCTATCATATTAGGTTTTGGATTTATAGCTGTTTTTGTGTCTATTGCTTCAAAAGCATTTTCAGATAATTTGTGTGTTCTGAAGAAACTACAAGAGATATCTAAGCCATACTTTCTGTGCAAGAGGGGCTTGTACATCTGAACAACATGTCGTTTAAAGTTTGAACTTATCTTATTGGATTTTTGAGTTATAGCAGTTTTTAAGTTTTTATTGCTCCAAAAGCCTTTTCAGCCCATGAACAGTTGTTTGTGAGTTTCGAAAAAAGTGCAAGAGCTATTCGAACCCTTTTTGCTGGGCAAGTAGGACCTGTAAATCTACACAATATATAGTTTAAAGTTTGAGTCTATCATATTAGGTTTTGGATTTATAGCTGTTTTTGTGTCGTTTGCTTCAAAAGCATTTTCAGATAATTTGTGTGTTCTGAAGAAACTACAAGAGATATCTAAGCCATACTTTCTGTGCAAGAGGGGCTTGTACATCTGAACAACATGTCTTTTAAATTTTGAACTTATCTTATTGCATTTTTGAGTTATAGCAGTTTTTAAGTTTTTATTGCTCCAAAAGCCTTTTCAGCCCATGAACAGTTGTTTGTGAGTTTCGAAAAAAGTGCAAGAGCTATTCGAACCCTTTTTGCTGGGCAAGTAGGACCTGTAAATCTACACAATATATAGTTTAAAGTTTGAGTCTATCATATTAGGTTTTGGATTTATAGCTGTTTTTGTGTCGTTTGCTTCAAAAGCATTTTCAGATAATTTGTGTGTTCTGAAGAAACTACAAGAGATATCTAAGCCATACTTTCTGTGCAAGAGGGGCTTGTACATCTGAACAACATGTCTTTTAAAGTTTGAACTTATCTTATTGCATTTTTGAGTTATAGCAGTTTTTAAGTTTTTATTGCTCCAAAAGCCTTTTCAGCCCATGAACAGTTGTTTGTGAGTTTCGAAAAAAGTGCAAGAGCTATTCGAACCCTTTTTGCTGGGCAAGTAGGACCTGTAAATCTACACAAAATATAGTTTAAAGTTTGAGTCTATCATATTAGGTTTTGGATTTATAGCTGTTTTTGTGTCTATTGCTTCTGAAGCATTTTCAGATAATTTGTGTGTTCTGAAGAAACTACAAGAGATATCTAAGCCATACTTTCTGTGCAAGAGGGGCTTGTACATCTGAACAACATGTCTTTTAAAGTTTGAACTTATCTTATTGCATTTTTGAGTTATAGCAGTTTTTAAGTTTTTATTGCTCCAAAAGCCTTTTCAGCCCATGAACAGTTGTTTGTGAGTTTCGAAAAAAGTGCAAGAGCTATTCGAACCCTTTTTGCTGGGCAAGTAGGACCTGTAAATCTACACAAAATGTAGTTTAAAGTTTGAGTCTATCATATTAGGTTTTGGATTTATAGCTGTTTTTGTGTCTATTGCTTCAAAAGCATTTTCAGATAATTTGTGTGTTCTGAAGAAACTACAAGAGATATCTAAGCCATACTTTCTGTGCAAGAGGGGCTTGTACATCTGAACAACATGTCGTTTAAAGTTTGAACTTATCTTATTGCATTTTTGAGTTATAGCAGTTTTTAAGTTTTTATTGCTCCAAAAGCCTTTTCAGCCCATGAACAGTTGTTTGTGAGTTTCGAAAAAAGTGCAAGAGCTATTCGAACCCTTTTTGCTGGGCAAGTAGGACCTGTAAATCTACACAATATATAGTTTAAAGTTTGAGTCTATCATATTAGGTTTTGGATTTATAGCTGTTTTTGTGTCGTTTGCTTCAAAAGCATTTTCAGATAATTTGTGTGTTCTGAAGAAACTACAAGAGATATCTAAGCCATACTTTCTGTGCAAGAGGGGCTTGTACATCTGAACAACATGTCTTTTAAAGTTTGAACTTATCTTATTGCATTTTTGAGTTATAGCAGTTTTTAAGTTTTTATTGCTCCAAAAGCCTTTTCAGCCCATGAACAGTTGTTTGTGAGTTTCGAAAAAAGTGCAAGAGCTATTCGAACCCTTTTTGCTGGGCAAGTAGGACCTGTAAATCTACACAAAATATAGTTTAAAGTTTGAGTCTATCATATTAGGTTTTGGATTTATAGCTGTTTTTGTGTATATTGCTTCAAAAGCATTTTCAGATAATTTGTGTGTTCTGAAGAAACTACAAGAGATATCTAAGCCATACTTTCTGTGCAAGAGGGGCTTGTACATCTGAACAACATGTCTTTTAAAGTTTGAACTTATCTTATTGCATTTTTGAGTTATAGCAGTTTTTAAGTTTTTATTGCTCCAAAAGCCTTTTCAGCCCATGAACAGTTGTTTGTGAGTTTCGAAAAAAGTGCAAGAGCTATTCGAACCCTTTTTGCTGGGCAAGTAGGACCTGTAAATCTACACAATATATAGTTTAAAGTTTGAGTCTATCATATTAGGTTTTGGATTTATAGCTGTTTTTGTGTCGTTTGCTTCAAAAGCATTTTCAGATAATTTGTGTGTTCTGAAGAAACTACAAGAGATATCTAAGCCATACTTTCTGTGCAAGAGGGGCTTGTACATCTGAACAACATGTCTTTTAAAGTTTGAACTTATCTTATTGCATTTTTGAGTTATAGCAGTTTTTAAGTTTTTATTGCTCCAAAAGCCTTTTCAGCCCATGAACAGTTGTTTGTGAGTTTCGAAAAAAGTGCAAGAGCTATTCGAACCCTTTTTGCTGGGCAAGTAGGACCTGTAAATCTACACAAAATATAGTTTAAAGTTTGAGTCTATCATATTAGGTTTTGGATTTATAGCTGTTTTTGTGTCTATTGCTTCTGAAGCATTTTCAGATAATTTGTGTGTTCTGAAGAAACTACAAGAGATATCTAAGCCATACTTTCTGTGCAAGAGGGGCTTGTACATCTGAACAACATGTCGTTTAAAGTTTGAACTTATCTTATTGCATTTTTGAGTTATAGCAGTTTTTAAGTTTTTATTGCTCCAAAAGCCTTTTCAGCCCATGAACAGTTGTTTGTGAGTTTCGAAAAAAGTGCAAGAGCTATTCGAACCCTTTTTGCTGGGCAAGTAGGACCTGTAAATCTACACAATATATAGTTTAAAGTTTGAGTCTATCATATTAGGTTTTGGATTTATAGCTGTTTTTGTGTCGTTTGCTTCAAAAGCATTTTCAGATAATTTGTGTGTTCTGAAGAAACTACAAGAGATATCTAAGCCATACTTTCTGTGCAAGAGGGGCTTGTACATCTGAACAACATGTCTTTTAAAGTTTGAACTTATCTTATTGCATTTTTGAGTTATAGCAGTTTTTAAGTTTTTATTGCTCCAAAAGCCTTTTCAGCCCATGAACAGTTGTTTGTGAGTTTCGAAAAAAGTGCAAGAGCTATTCGAACCCTTTTTGCTGGGCAAGTAGGACCTGTAAATCTACACAAAATGTAGTTTAAAGTTTGAGTCTATCATATTAGGTTTTGGATTTATAGCTGTTTTTGTGTCTATTGCTTCAAAAGCATTTTCAGATAATTTGTGTGTTCTGAAGAAACTACAAGAGATATCTAAGCCATACTTTCTGTGCAAGAGGGGCTTGTACATCTGAACAACATGTCGTTTAAAGTTTGAACTTATCTTATTGGATTTTTGAGTTATAGCAGTTTTTAAGTTTTTATTGCTCCAAAAGCCTTTTCAGCCCATGAACAGTTGTTTGTGAGTTTCGAAAAAAGTGCAAGAGCTATTCGAACCCTTTTTGCTGGGCAAGTAGGACCTGTAAATCTACACAATATATAGTTTAAAGTTTGAGTCTATCATATTAGGTTTTGGATTTATAGCTGTTTTTGTGTCGTTTGCTTCAAAAGCATTTTCAGATAATTTGTGTGTTCTGAAGAAACTACAAGAGATATCTAAGCCATACTTTCTGTGCAAGAGGGGCTTGTACATCTGAACAACATGTCTTTTAAATTTTGAACTTATCTTATTGCATTTTTGAGTTATAGCAGTTTTTAAGTTTTTATTGCTCCAAAAGCCTTTTCAGCCCATGAACAGTTGTTTGTGAGTTTCGAAAAAAGTGCAAGAGCTATTCGAACCCTTTTTGCTGGGCAAGTAGGACCTGTAAATCTACACAATATATAGTTTAAAGTTTGAGTCTATCATATTAGGTTTTGGATTTATAGCTGTTTTTGTGTCGTTTGCTTCAAAAGCATTTTCAGATAATTTGTGTGTTCTGAAGAAACTACAAGAGATATCTAAGCCATACTTTCTGTGCAAGAGGGGCTTGTACATCTGAACAACATGTCTTTTAAAGTTTGAACTTATCTTATTGCATTTTTGAGTTATAGCAGTTTTTAAGTTTTTATTGCTCCAAAAGCCTTTTCAGCCCATGAACAGTTGTTTGTGAGTTTCGAAAAAAGTGCAAGAGCTATTCGAACCCTTTTTGCTGGGCAAGTAGGACCTGTAAATCTACACAAAATATAGTTTAAAGTTTGAGTCTATCATATTAGGTTTTGGATTTATAGCTGTTTTTGTGTCTATTGCTTCAAAAGCATTTTCAGATAATTTGTGTGTTCTGAAGAAACTACAAGAGATATCTAAGCCATACTTTCTGTGCAAGAGGGGCTTGTACATCTGAACAACATGTCTTTTAAAGTTTGAACTTATCTTATTGCATTTTTGAGTTATAGCAGTTTTTAAGTTTTTATTGCTCCAAAAGCCTTTTCAGCCCATGAACAGTTGTTTGTGAGTTTCGAAAAAAGTGCAAGAGCTATTCGAACCCTTTTTGCTGGGCAAGTAGGACCTGTAAATCTACACAATATATAGTTTAAAGTTTGAGTCTATCATATTAGGTTTTGGATTTATAGCTGTTTTTGTGTCGTTTGCTTCAAAAGCATTTTCAGATAATTTGTGTGTTCTGAAGAAACTACAAGAGATATCTAAGCCATACTTTCTGTGCAAGAGGGGCTTGTACATCTGAACAACATGTCTTTTAAAGTTTGAACTTATCTTATTGCATTTTTGAGTTATAGCAGTTTTTAAGTTTTTATTGCTCCAAAAGCCTTTTCAGCCCATGAACAGTTGTTTGTGAGTTTCGAAAAAAGTGCAAGAGCTATTCGAACCCTTTTTGCTGGGCAAGTAGGACCTGTAAATCTACACAAAATATAGTTTAAAGTTTGAGTCTATCATATTAGGTTTTGGATTTATAGCTGTTTTTGTGTCTATTGCTTCAAAAGCATTTTCAGATAATTTGTGTGTTCTGAAGAAACTACAAGAGATATCTAAGCCATACTTTCTGTGCAAGAGGGGCTTGTACATCTGAACAACATGTCTTTTAAAGTTTGAACTTATCTTATTGCATTTTTGAGTTATAGCAGTTTTTAAGTTTTTATTGCTCCAAAAGCCTTTTCAGCCCATGAACAGTTGTTTGTGAGTTTCGAAAAAAGTGCAAGAGCTATTCGAACCCTTTTTGCTGGGCAAGTAGGACCTGTAAATCTACACAATATATAGTTTAAAGTTTGAGTCTATCATATTAGGTTTTGGATTTATAGCTGTTTTTGTGTCGTTTGCTTCAAAAGCATTTTCAGATAATTTGTGTGTTCTGAAGAAACTACAAGAGATATCTAAGCCATACTTTCTGTGCAAGAGGGGCTTGTACATCTGAACAACATGTCTTTTAAAGTTTGAACTTATCTTATTGCATTTTTGAGTTATAGCAGTTTTTAAGTTTTTATTGCTCCAAAAGCCTTTTCAGCCCATGAACAGTTGTTTGTGAGTTTCGAAAAAAGTGCAAGAGCTATTCGAACCCTTTTTGCTGGGCAAGTAGGACCTGTAAATCTACACAAAATATAGTTTAAAGTTTGAGTCTATCATATTAGGTTTTGGATTTATAGCTGTTTTTGTGTATATTGCTTCAAAAGCATTTTCAGATAATTTGTGTGTTCTGAAGAAACTACAAGAGATATCTAAGCCATACTTTCTGTGCAAGAGGGGCTTGTACATCTGAACAACATGTCTTTTAAAGTTTGAACTTATCTTATTGCATTTTTGAGTTATAGCAGTTTTTAAGTTTTTATTGCTCCAAAAGCCTTTTCAGCCCATGAACAGTTGTTTGTGAGTTTCGAAAAAAGTGCAAGAGCTATTCGAACCCTTTTTGCTGGGCAAGTAGGACCTGTAAATCTACACAATATATAGTTTAAAGTTTGAGTCTATCATATTAGGTTTTGGATTTATAGCTGTTTTTGTGTCGTTTGCTTCAAAAGCATTTTCAGATAATTTGTGTGTTCTGAAGAAACTACAAGAGATATCTAAGCCATACTTTCTGTGCAAGAGGGGCTTGTACATCTGAACAACATGTCTTTTAAAGTTTGAACTTATCTTATTGCATTTTTGAGTTATAGCAGTTTTTAAGTTTTTATTGCTCCAAAAGCCTTTTCAGCCCATGAACAGTTGTTTGTGAGTTTCGAAAAAAGTGCAAGAGCTATTCGAACCCTTTTTGCTGGGCAAGTAGGACCTGTAAATCTACACAAAATATAGTTTAAAGTTTGAGTCTATCATATTAGGTTTTGGATTTATAGCTGTTTTTGTGTCTATTGCTTCTGAAGCATTTTCAGATAATTTGTGTGTTCTGAAGAAACTACAAGAGATATCTAAGCCATACTTTCTGTGCAAGAGGGGCTTGTACATCTGAACAACATGTCTTTTAAAGTTTGAACTTATCTTATTGCATTTTTGAGTTATAGCAGTTTTTAAGTTTTTATTGCTCCAAAAGCCTTTTCAGCCCATGAACAGTTGTTTGTGAGTTTCGAAAAAAGTGCAAGAGCTATTCGAACCCTTTTTGCTGGGCAAGTAGGACCTGTAAATCTACACAAAATGTAGTTTTAAGTTTGAGTCTATCATATTAGGTTTTGGATTTATAGCTGTTTTTGTGTCTATTGCTTCAAAAGCATTTTCAGATAATTTGTGTGTTCTGAAGAAACTACAAGAGATATCTAAGCCATACTTTCTGTGCAAGAGGGGCTTGTACATCTGAACAACATGTCGTTTAAAGTTTGAACTTATCTTATTGGATTTTTGAGTTATAGCAGTTTTTAAGTTTTTATTGCTCCAAAAGCCTTTTCAGCCCATGAACAGTTGTTTGTGAGTTTCGAAAAAAGTGCAAGAGCTATTCGAACCCTTTTTGCTGGGCAAGTAGGACCTGTAAATCTACACAATATATAGTTTAAAGTTTGAGTCTATCATATTAGGTTTTGGATTTATAGCTGTTTTTGTGTCGTTTGCTTCAAAAGCATTTTCAGATAATTTGTGTGTTCTGAAGAAACTACAAGAGATATCTAAGCCATACTTTCTGTGCAAGAGGGGCTTGTACATCTGAACAACATGTCTTTTAAATTTTGAACTTATCTTATTGCATTTTTGAGTTATAGCAGTTTTTAAGTTTTTATTGCTCCAAAAGCCTTTTCAGCCCATGAACAGTTGTTTGTGAGTTTCGAAAAAAGTGCAAGAGCTATTCGAACCCTTTTTGCTGGGCAAGTAGGACCTGTAAATCTACACAATATATAGTTTAAAGTTTGAGTCTATCATATTAGGTTTTGGATTTATAGCTGTTTTTGTGTCGTTTGCTTCAAAAGCATTTTCAGATAATTTGTGTGTTCTGAAGAAACTACAAGAGATATCTAAGCCATACTTTCTGTGCAAGAGGGGCTTGTACATCTGAACAACATGTCTTTTAAAGTTTGAACTTATCTTATTGCATTTTTGAGTTATAGCAGTTTTTAAGTTTTTATTGCTCCAAAAGCCTTTTCAGCCCATGAACAGTTGTTTGTGAGTTTCGAAAAAAGTGCAAGAGCTATTCGAACCCTTTTTGCTGGGCAAGTAGGACCTGTAAATCTACACAATATATAGTTTAAAGTTTGAGTCTATCATATTAGGTTTTGGATTTATAGCTGTTTTTGTGTCGTTTGCTTCAAAAGCATTTTCAGATAATTTGTGTGTTCTGAAGAAACTACAAGAGATATCTAAGCCATACTTTCTGTGCAAGAGGGGCTTGTACATCTGAACAACATGTCTTTTAAAGTTTGAACTTATCTTATTGCATTTTTGAGTTATAGCAGTTTTTAAGTTTTTATTGCTCCAAAAGCCTTTTCAGCCCATGAACAGTTGTTTGTGAGTTTCGAAAAAAGTGCAAGAGCTATTCGAACCCTTTTTGCTGGGCAAGTAGGACCTGTAAATCTACACAAAATATAGTTTAAAGTTTGAGTCTATCATATTAGGTTTTGGATTTATAGCTGTTTTTGTGTCTATTGCTTCTGAAGCATTTTCAGATAATTTGTGTGTTCTGAAGAAACTACAAGAGATATCTAAGCCATACTTTCTGTGCAAGAGGGGCTTGTACATCTGAACAACATGTCTTTTAAAGTTTGAACTTATCTTATTGCATTTTTGAGTTATAGCAGTTTTTAAGTTTTTATTGCTCCAAAAGCCTTTTCAGCCCATGAACAGTTGTTTGTGAGTTTCGAAAAAAGTGCAAGAGCTATTCGAACCCTTTTTGCTGGGCAAGTAGGACCTGTAAATCTACACAAAATGTAGTTTAAAGTTTGAGTCTATCATATTAGGTTTTGGATTTATAGCTGTTTTTGTGTCTATTGCTTCAAAAGCATTTTCAGATAATTTGTGTGTTCTGAAGAAACTACAAGAGATATCTAAGCCATACTTTCTGTGCAAGAGGGGCTTGTACATCTGAACAACATGTCGTTTAAAGTTTGAACTTATCTTATTGCATTTTTGAGTTATAGCAGTTTTTAAGTTTTTATTGCTCCAAAAGCCTTTTCAGCCCATGAACAGTTGTTTGTGAGTTTCGAAAAAAGTGCAAGAGCTATTCGAACCCTTTTTGCTGGGCAAGTAGGACCTGTAAATCTACACAATATATAGTTTAAAGTTTGAGTCTATCATATTAGGTTTTGGATTTATAGCTGTTTTTGTGTCGTTTGCTTCAAAAGCATTTTCAGATAATTTGTGTGTTCTGAAGAAACTACAAGAGATATCTAAGCCATACTTTCTGTGCAAGAGGGGCTTGTACATCTGAACAACATGTCTTTTAAAGTTTGAACTTATCTTATTGCATTTTTGAGTTATAGCAGTTTTTAAGTTTTTATTGCTCCAAAAGCCTTTTCAGCCCATGAACAGTTGTTTGTGAGTTTCGAAAAAAGTGCAAGAGCTATTCGAACCCTTTTTGCTGGGCAAGTAGGACCTGTAAATCTACACAAAATATAGTTTAAAGTTTGAGTCTATCATATTAGGTTTTGGATTTATAGCTGTTTTTGTGTATATTGCTTCAAAAGCATTTTCAGATAATTTGTGTGTTCTGAAGAAACTACAAGAGATATCTAAGCCATACTTTCTGTGCAAGAGGGGCTTGTACATCTGAACAACATGTCTTTTAAAGTTTGAACTTATCTTATTGCATTTTTGAGTTATAGCAGTTTTTAAGTTTTTATTGCTCCAAAAGCCTTTTCAGCCCATGAACAGTTGTTTGTGAGTTTCGAAAAAAGTGCAAGAGCTATTCGAACCCTTTTTGCTGGGCAAGTAGGACCTGTAAATCTACACAAAATATAGTTTAAAGTTTGAGTCTATCATATTAGGTTTTGGATTTATAGCTGTTTTTGTGTCTATTGCTTCTGAAGCATTTTCAGATAATTTGTGTGTTCTGAAGAAACTACAAGAGATATCTAAGCCATACTTTCTGTGCAAGAGGGGCTTGTACATCTGAACAACATGTCGTTTAAAGTTTGAACTTATCTTATTGGATTTTTGAGTTATAGCAGTTTTTAAGTTTTTATTGCTCCAAAAGCCTTTTCAGCCCATGAACAGTTGTTTGTGAGTTTCGAAAAAAGTGCAAGAGCTATTCGAACCCTTTTTGCTGGGCAAGTAGGACCTGTAAATCTACACAATATATAGTTTAAAGTTTGAGTCTATCATATTAGGTTTTGGATTTATAGCTGTTTTTGTGTCGTTTGCTTCAAAAGCATTTTCAGATAATTTGTGTGTTCTGAAGAAACTACAAGAGATATCTAAGCCATACTTTCTGTGCAAGAGGGGCTTGTACATCTGAACAACATGTCTTTTAAATTTTGAACTTATCTTATTGCATTTTTGAGTTATAGCAGTTTTTAAGTTTTTATTGCTCCAAAAGCCTTTTCAGCCCATGAACAGTTGTTTGTGAGTTTCGAAAAAAGTGCAAGAGCTATTCGAACCCTTTTTGCTGGGCAAGTAGGACCTGTAAATCTACACAATATATAGTTTAAAGTTTGAGTCTATCATATTAGGTTTTGGATTTATAGCTGTTTTTGTGTCGTTTGCTTCAAAAGCATTTTCAGATAATTTGTGTGTTCTGAAGAAACTACAAGAGATATCTAAGCCATACTTTCTGTGCAAGAGGGGCTTGTACATCTGAACAACATGTCTTTTAAAGTTTGAACTTATCTTATTGCATTTTTGAGTTATAGCAGTTTTTAAGTTTTTATTGCTCCAAAAGCCTTTTCAGCCCATGAACAGTTGTTTGTGAGTTTCGAAAAAAGTGCAAGAGCTATTCGAACCCTTTTTGCTGGGCAAGTAGGACCTGTAAATCTACACAAAATATAGTTTAAAGTTTGAGTCTATCATATTAGGTTTTGGATTTATAGCTGTTTTTGTGTCTATTGCTTCAAAAGCATTTTCAGATAATTTGTGTGTTCTGAAGAAACTACAAGAGATATCTAAGCCATACTTTCTGTGCAAGAGGGGCTTGTACATCTGAACAACATGTCTTTTAAAGTTTGAACTTATCTTATTGCATTTTTGAGTTATAGCAGTTTTTAAGTTTTTATTGCTCCAAAAGCCTTTTCAGCCCATGAACAGTTGTTTGTGAGTTTCGAAAAAAGTGCAAGAGCTATTCGAACCCTTTTTGCTGGGCAAGTAGGACCTGTAAATCTACACAATATATAGTTTAAAGTTTGAGTCTATCATATTAGGTTTTGGATTTATAGCTGTTTTTGTGTCGTTTGCTTCAAAAGCATTTTCAGATAATTTGTGTGTTCTGAAGAAACTACAAGAGATATCTAAGCCATACTTTCTGTGCAAGAGGGGCTTGTACATCTGAACAACATGTCTTTTAAAGTTTGAACTTATCTTATTGCATTTTTGAGTTATAGCAGTTTTTAAGTTTTTATTGCTCCAAAAGCCTTTTCAGCCCATGAACAGTTGTTTGTGAGTTTCGAAAAAAGTGCAAGAGCTATTCGAACCCTTTTTGCTGGGCAAGTAGGACCTGTAAATCTACACAAAATATAGTTTAAAGTTTGAGTCTATCATATTAGGTTTTGGATTTATAGCTGTTTTTGTGTATATTGCTTCAAAAGCATTTTCAGATAATTTGTGTGTTCTGAAGAAACTACAAGAGATATCTAAGCCATACTTTCTGTGCAAGAGGGGCTTGTACATCTGAACAACATGTCTTTTAAAGTTTGAACTTATCTTATTGCATTTTTGAGTTATAGCAGTTTTTAAGTTTTTATTGCTCCAAAAGCCTTTTCAGCCCATGAACAGTTGTTTGTGAGTTTCGAAAAAAGTGCAAGAGCTATTCGAACCCTTTTTGCTGGGCAAGTAGGACCTGTAAATCTACACAATATATAGTTTAAAGTTTGAGTCTATCATATTAGGTTTTGGATTTATAGCTGTTTTTGTGTCGTTTGCTTCAAAAGCATTTTCAGATAATTTGTGTGTTCTGAAGAAACTACAAGAGATATCTAAGCCATACTTTCTGTGCAAGAGGGGCTTGTACATCTGAACAACATGTCTTTTAAAGTTTGAACTTATCTTATTGCATTTTTGAGTTATAGCAGTTTTTAAGTTTTTATTGCTCCAAAAAAGCCTTTTCAGCCCATGAACAGTTGTTTGTGAGTTTCGAAAAAAGTGCAAGAGCTATTCGAACCCTTTTTGCTGGGCAAGTAGGACCTGTAAATCTACACAAAATATAGTTTAAAGTTTGAGTCTATCATATTAGGTTTTGGATTTATAGCTGTTTTTGTGTCTATTGCTTCTGAAGCATTTTCAGATAATTTGTGTGTTCTGAAGAAACTACAAGAGATATCTAAGCCATACTTTCTGTGCAAGAGGGGCTTGTACATCTGAACAACATGTCTTTTAAAGTTTGAACTTATCTTATTGCATTTTTGAGTTATAGCAGTTTTTAAGTTTTTATTGCTCCAAAAGCCTTTTCAGCCCATGAACAGTTGTTTGTGAGTTTCGAAAAAAGTGCAAGAGCTATTCGAACCCTTTTTGCTGGGCAAGTAGGACCTGTAAATCTACACAAAATGTAGTTTAAAGTTTGAGTCTATCATATTAGGTTTTGGATTTATAGCTGTTTTTGTGTCTATTGCTTCAAAAGCATTTTCAGATAATTTGTGTGTTCTGAAGAAACTACAAGAGATATCTAAGCCATACTTTCTGTGCAAGAGGGGCTTGTACATCTGAACAACATGTCGTTTAAAGTTTGAACTTATCTTATTGCATTTTTGAGTTATAGCAGTTTTTAAGTTTTTATTGCTCCAAAAGCCTTTTCAGCCCATGAACAGTTGTTTGTGAGTTTCGAAAAAAGTGCAAGAGCTATTCGAACCCTTTTTGCTGGGCAAGTAGGACCTGTAAATCTACACAATATATAGTTTAAAGTTTGAGTCTATCATATTAGGTTTTGGATTTATAGCTGTTTTTGTGTCGTTTGCTTCAAAAGCATTTTCAGATAATTTGTGTGTTCTGAAGAAACTACAAGAGATATCTAAGCCATACTTTCTGTGCAAGAGGGGCTTGTACATCTGAACAACATGTCTTTTAAATTTTGAACTTATCTTATTGCATTTTTGAGTTATAGCAGTTTTTAAGTTTTTATTGCTCCAAAAGCCTTTTCAGCCCATGAACAGTTGTTTGTGAGTTTCGAAAAAAGTGCAAGAGCTATTCGAACCCTTTTTGCTGGGCAAGTAGGACCTGTAAATCTACACAATATATAGTTTAAAGTTTGAGTCTATCATATTAGGTTTTGGATTTATAGCTGTTTTTGTGTCGTTTGCTTCAAAAGCATTTTCAGATAATTTGTGTGTTCTGAAGAAACTACAAGAGATATCTAAGCCATACTTTCTGTGCAAGAGGGGCTTGTACATCTGAACAACATGTCTTTTAAAGTTTGAACTTATCTTATTGCATTTTTGAGTTATAGCAGTTTTTAAGTTTTTATTGCTCCAAAAGCCTTTTCAGCCCATGAACAGTTGTTTGTGAGTTTCGAAAAAAGTGCAAGAGCTATTCGAACCCTTTTTGCTGGGCAAGTAGGACCTGTAAATCTACACAATATATAGTTTAAAGTTTGAGTCTATCATATTAGGTTTTGGATTTATAGCTGTTTTTGTGTCTATTGCTTCAAAAGCATTTTCAGATAATTTGTGTGTTCTGAAGAAACTACAAGAGATATCTAAGCCATACTTTCTGTGCAAGAGGGGCTTGTACATCTGAACAACATGTCTTTTAAAGTTTGAACTTATCTTATTGCATTTTTGAGTTATAGCAGTTTTTAAGTTTTTATTGCTCCAAAAGCCTTTTCAGCCCATGAACAGTTGTTTGTGAGTTTCGAAAAAAGTGCAAGAGCTATTCGAACCCTTTTTGCTGGGCAAGTAGGACCTGTAAATCTACACAATATATAGTTTAAAGTTTGAGTCTATCATATTAGGTTTTGGATTTATAGCTGTTTTTGTGTCGTTTGCTTCAAAAGCATTTTCAGATAATTTGTGTGTTCTGAAGAAACTACAAGAGATATCTAAGCCATACTTTCTGTGCAAGAGGGGCTTGTACATCTGAACAACATGTCTTTTAAAGTTTGAACTTATCTTATTGCATTTTTGAGTTATAGCAGTTTTTAAGTTTTTATTGCTCCAAAAGCCTTTTCAGCCCATGAACAGTTGTTTGTGAGTTTCGAAAAAAGTGCAAGAGCTATTCGAACCCTTTTTGCTGGGCAAGTAGGACCTGTAAATCTACACAAAATATAGTTTAAAGTTTGAGTCTATCATATTAGGTTTTGGATTTATAGCTGTTTTTGTGTCTATTGCTTCTGAAGCATTTTCAGATAATTTGTGTGTTCTGAAGAAACTACAAGAGATATCTAAGCCATACTTTCTGTGCAAGAGGGGCTTGTACATCTGAACAACATGTCTTTTAAAGTTTGAACTTATCTTATTGCATTTTTGAGTTATAGCAGTTTTTAAGTTTTTATTGCTCCAAAAGCCTTTTCAGCCCATGAACAGTTGTTTGTGAGTTTCGAAAAAAGTGCAAGAGCTATTCGAACCCTTTTTGCTGGGCAAGTAGGACCTGTAAATCTACACAAAATGTAGTTTAAAGTTTGAGTCTATCATATTAGGTTTTGGATTTATAGCTGTTTTTGTGTCTATTGCTTCAAAAGCATTTTCAGATAATTTGTGTGTTCTGAAGAAACTACAAGAGATATCTAAGCCATACTTTCTGTGCAAGAGGGGCTTGTACATCTGAACAACATGTCGTTTAAAGTTTGAACTTATCTTATTGCATTTTTGAGTTATAGCAGTTTTTAAGTTTTTATTGCTCCAAAAGCCTTTTCAGCCCATGAACAGTTGTTTGTGAGTTTCGAAAAAAGTGCAAGAGCTATTCGAACCCTTTTTGCTGGGCAAGTAGGACCTGTAAATCTACACAATATATAGTTTAAAGTTTGAGTCTATCATATTAGGTTTTGGATTTATAGCTGTTTTTGTGTCGTTTGCTTCAAAAGCATTTTCAGATAATTTGTGTGTTCTGAAGAAACTACAAGAGATATCTAAGCCATACTTTCTGTGCAAGAGGGGCTTGTACATCTGAACAACATGTCTTTTAAAGTTTGAACTTATCTTATTGCATTTTTGAGTTATAGCAGTTTTTAAGTTTTTATTGCTCCAAAAGCCTTTTCAGCCCATGAACAGTTGTTTGTGAGTTTCGAAAAAAGTGCAAGAGCTA
Organism: Eucyclogobius newberryi; assembly: GCF_026437365.1. Taxonomy (NCBI): domain Eukaryota; kingdom Metazoa; phylum Chordata; class Actinopteri; order Gobiiformes; family Gobiidae; genus Eucyclogobius; species Eucyclogobius newberryi. The sequence goes on along the minus strand of NW_027316478.1, from coordinate 155,373 downwards.
TTCGAACCCTTTTTGCTGGGCAAGTAGGACCTGTAAATCTACACAAAATATAGTTTAAAGTTTGAGTCTATCATATTAGGTTTTGGATTTATAGCTGTTTTTGTGTATATTGCTTCAAAAGCATTTTCAGATAATTTGTGTGTTCTGAAGAAACTACAAGAGATATCTAAGCCATACTTTCTGTGCAAGAGGGGCTTGTACATCTGAACAACATGTCTTTTAAAGTTTGAACTTATCTTATTGCATTTTTGAGTTATAGCAGTTTTTAAGTTTTTATTGCTCCAAAAGCCTTTTCAGCCCATGAACAGTTGTTTGTGAGTTTCGAAAAAAGTGCAAGAGCTATTCGAACCCTTTTTGCTGGGCAAGTAGGACCTGTAAATCTACACAATATATAGTTTAAAGTTTGAGTCTATCATATTAGGTTTTGGATTTATAGCTGTTTTTGTGTCGTTTGCTTCAAAAGCATTTTCAGATAATTTGTGTGTTCTGAAGAAACTACAAGAGATATCTAAGCCATACTTTCTGTGCAAGAGGGGCTTGTACATCTGAACAACATGTCTTTTAAAGTTTGAACTTATCTTATTGCATTTTTGAGTTATAGCAGTTTTTAAGTTTTTATTGCTCCAAAAGCCTTTTCAGCCCATGAACAGTTGTTTGTGAGTTTCGAAAAAAGTGCAAGAGCTATTCGAACCCTTTTTGCTGGGCAAGTAGGACCTGTAAATCTACACAAAATATAGTTTAAAGTTTGAGTCTATCATATTAGGTTTTGGATTTATAGCTGTTTTTGTGTCTATTGCTTCTGAAGCATTTTCAGATAATTTGTGTGTTCTGAAGAAACTACAAGAGATATCTAAGCCATACTTTCTGTGCAAGAGGGGCTTGTACATCTGAACAACATGTCTTTTAAAGTTTGAACTTATCTTATTGCATTTTTGAGTTATAGCAGTTTTTAAGTTTTTATTGCTCCAAAAGCCTTTTCAGCCCATGAACAGTTGTTTGTGAGTTTCGAAAAAAGTGCAAGAGCTATTCGAACCCTTTTTGCTGGGCAAGTAGGACCTGTAAATCTACACAAAATGTAGTTTAAAGTTTGAGTCTATCATATTAGGTTTTGGATTTATAGCTGTTTTTGTGTCTATTGCTTCAAAAGCATTTTCAGATAATTTGTGTGTTCTGAAGAAACTACAAGAGATATCTAAGCCATACTTTCTGTGCAAGAGGGGCTTGTACATCTGAACAACATGTCGTTTAAAGTTTGAACTTATCTTATTGCATTTTTGAGTTATAGCAGTTTTTAAGTTTTTATTGCTCCAAAAGCCTTTTCAGCCCATGAACAGTTGTTTGTGAGTTTCGAAAAAAGTGCAAGAGCTATTCGAACCCTTTTTGCTGGGCAAGTAGGACCTGTAAATCTACACAATATATAGTTTAAAGTTTGAGTCTATCATATTAGGTTTTGGATTTATAGCTGTTTTTGTGTCGTTTGCTTCAAAAGCATTTTCAGATAATTTGTGTGTTCTGAAGAAACTACAAGAGATATCTAAGCCATACTTTCTGTGCAAGAGGGGCTTGTACATCTGAACAACATGTCTTTTAAAGTTTGAACTTATCTTATTGCATTTTTGAGTTATAGCAGTTTTTAAGTTTTTATTGCTCCAAAAGCCTTTTCAGCCCATGAACAGTTGTTTGTGAGTTTCGAAAAAAGTGCAAGAGCTATTCGAACCCTTTTTGCTGGGCAAGTAGGACCTGTAAATCTACACAAAATATAGTTTAAAGTTTGAGTCTATCATATTAGGTTTTGGATTTATAGCTGTTTTTGTGTATATTGCTTCAAAAGCATTTTCAGATAATTTGTGTGTTCTGAAGAAACTACAAGAGATATCTAAGCCATACTTTCTGTGCAAGAGGGGCTTGTACATCTGAACAACATGTCTTTTAAAGTTTGAACTTATCTTATTGCATTTTTGAGTTATAGCAGTTTTTAAGTTTTTATTGCTCCAAAAGCCTTTTCAGCCCATGAACAGTTGTTTGTGAGTTTCGAAAAAAGTGCAAGAGCTATTCGAACCCTTTTTGCTGGGCAAGTAGGACCTGTAAATCTACACAAAATATAGTTTAAAGTTTGAGTCTATCATATTAGGTTTTGGATTTATAGCTGTTTTTGTGTCTATTGCTTCTGAAGCATTTTCAGATAATTTGTGTGTTCTGAAGAAACTACAAGAGATATCTAAGCCATACTTTCTGTGCAAGAGGGGCTTGTACATCTGAACAACATGTCTTTTAAAGTTTGAACTTATCTTATTGCATTTTTGAGTTATAGCAGTTTTTAAGTTTTTATTGCTCCAAAAGCCTTTTCAGCCCATGAACAGTTGTTTGTGAGTTTCGAAAAAAGTGCAAGAGCTATTCGAACCCTTTTTGCTGGGCAAGTAGGACCTGTAAATCTACACAAAATGTAGTTTAAAGTTTGAGTCTATCATATTAGGTTTTGGATTTATAGCTGTTTTTGTGTCTATTGCTTCAAAAGCATTTTCAGATAATTTGTGTGTTCTGAAGAAACTACAAGAGATATCTAAGCCATACTTTCTGTGCAAGAGGGGCTTGTACATCTGAACAACATGTCGTTTAAAGTTTGAACTTATCTTATTGGATTTTTGAGTTATAGCAGTTTTTAAGTTTTTATTGCTCCAAAAGCCTTTTCAGCCCATGAACAGTTGTTTGTGAGTTTCGAAAAAAGTGCAAGAGCTATTCGAACCCTTTTTGCTGGGCAAGTAGGACCTGTAAATCTACACAATATATAGTTTAAAGTTTGAGTCTATCATATTAGGTTTTGGATTTATAGCTGTTTTTGTGTCGTTTGCTTCAAAAGCATTTTCAGATAATTTGTGTGTTCTGAAGAAACTACAAGAGATATCTAAGCCATACTTTCTGTGCAAGAGGGGCTTGTACATCTGAACAACATGTCTTTTAAATTTTGAACTTATCTTATTGCATTTTTGAGTTATAGCAGTTTTTAAGTTTTTATTGCTCCAAAAGCCTTTTCAGCCCATGAACAGTTGTTTGTGAGTTTCGAAAAAAGTGCAAGAGCTATTCGAACCCTTTTTGCTGGGCAAGTAGGACCTGTAAATCTACACAATATATAGTTTAAAGTTTGAGTCTATCATATTAGGTTTTGGATTTATAGCTGTTTTTGTGTCGTTTGCTTCAAAAGCATTTTCAGATAATTTGTGTGTTCTGAAGAAACTACAAGAGATATCTAAGCCATACTTTCTGTGCAAGAGGGGCTTGTACATCTGAACAACATGTCTTTTAAAGTTTGAACTTATCTTATTGCATTTTTGAGTTATAGCAGTTTTTAAGTTTTTATTGCTCCAAAAGCCTTTTCAGCCCATGAACAGTTGTTTGTGAGTTTCGAAAAAAGTGCAAGAGCTATTCGAACCCTTTTTGCTGGGCAAGTAGGACCTGTAAATCTACACAAAATATAGTTTAAAGTTTGAGTCTATCATATTAGGTTTTGGATTTATAGCTGTTTTTGTGTCTATTGCTTCAAAAGCATTTTCAGATAATTTGTGTGTTCTGAAGAAACTACAAGAGATATCTAAGCCATACTTTCTGTGCAAGAGGGGCTTGTACATCTGAACAACATGTCTTTTAAAGTTTGAACTTATCTTATTGCATTTTTGAGTTATAGCAGTTTTTAAGTTTTTATTGCTCCAAAAGCCTTTTCAGCCCATGAACAGTTGTTTGTGAGTTTCGAAAAAAGTGCAAGAGCTATTCGAACCCTTTTTGCTGGGCAAGTAGGACCTGTAAATCTACACAATATATAGTTTAAAGTTTGAGTCTATCATATTAGGTTTTGGATTTATAGCTGTTTTTGTGTCGTTTGCTTCAAAAGCATTTTCAGATAATTTGTGTGTTCTGAAGAAACTACAAGAGATATCTAAGCCATACTTTCTGTGCAAGAGGGGCTTGTACATCTGAACAACATGTCTTTTAAAGTTTGAACTTATCTTATTGCATTTTTGAGTTATAGCAGTTTTTAAGTTTTTATTGCTCCAAAAGCCTTTTCAGCCCATGAACAGTTGTTTGTGAGTTTCGAAAAAAGTGCAAGAGCTATTCGAACCCTTTTTGCTGGGCAAGTAGGACCTGTAAATCTACACAAAATATAGTTTAAAGTTTGAGTCTATCATATTAGGTTTTGGATTTATAGCTGTTTTTGTGTATATTGCTTCAAAAGCATTTTCAGATAATTTGTGTGTTCTGAAGAAACTACAAGAGATATCTAAGCCATACTTTCTGTGCAAGAGGGGCTTGTACATCTGAACAACATGTCTTTTAAAGTTTGAACTTATCTTATTGCATTTTTGAGTTATAGCAGTTTTTAAGTTTTTATTGCTCCAAAAGCCTTTTCAGCCCATGAACAGTTGTTTGTGAGTTTCGAAAAAAGTGCAAGAGCTATTCGAACCCTTTTTGCTGGGCAAGTAGGACCTGTAAATCTACACAATATATAGTTTAAAGTTTGAGTCTATCATATTAGGTTTTGGATTTATAGCTGTTTTTGTGTCGTTTGCTTCAAAAGCATTTTCAGATAATTTGTGTGTTCTGAAGAAACTACAAGAGATATCTAAGCCATACTTTCTGTGCAAGAGGGGCTTGTACATCTGAACAACATGTCTTTTAAAGTTTGAACTTATCTTATTGCATTTTTGAGTTATAGCAGTTTTTAAGTTTTTATTGCTCCAAAAGCCTTTTCAGCCCATGAACAGTTGTTTGTGAGTTTCGAAAAAAGTGCAAGAGCTATTCGAACCCTTTTTGCTGGGCAAGTAGGACCTGTAAATCTACACAAAATATAGTTTAAAGTTTGAGTCTATCATATTAGGTTTTGGATTTATAGCTGTTTTTGTGTCTATTGCTTCTGAAGCATTTTCAGATAATTTGTGTGTTCTGAAGAAACTACAAGAGATATCTAAGCCATACTTTCTGTGCAAGAGGGGCTTGTACATCTGAACAACATGTCTTTTAAAGTTTGAACTTATCTTATTGCATTTTTGAGTTATAGCAGTTTTTAAGTTTTTATTGCTCCAAAAGCCTTTTCAGCCCATGAACAGTTGTTTGTGAGTTTCGAAAAAAGTGCAAGAGCTATTCGAACCCTTTTTGCTGGGCAAGTAGGACCTGTAAATCTACACAAAATGTAGTTTAAAGTTTGAGTCTATCATATTAGGTTTTGGATTTATAGCTGTTTTTGTGTCTATTGCTTCAAAAGCATTTTCAGATAATTTGTGTGTTCTGAAGAAACTACAAGAGATATCTAAGCCATACTTTCTGTGCAAGAGGGGCTTGTACATCTGAACAACATGTCGTTTAAAGTTTGAACTTATCTTATTGCATTTTTGAGTTATAGCAGTTTTTAAGTTTTTATTGCTCCAAAAGCCTTTTCAGCCCATGAACAGTTGTTTGTGAGTTTCGAAAAAAGTGCAAGAGCTATTCGAACCCTTTTTGCTGGGCAAGTAGGACCTGTAAATCTACACAATATATAGTTTAAAGTTTGAGTCTATCATATTAGGTTTTGGATTTATAGCTGTTTTTGTGTCGTTTGCTTCAAAAGCATTTTCAGATAATTTGTGTGTTCTGAAGAAACTACAAGAGATATCTAAGCCATACTTTCTGTGCAAGAGGGGCTTGTACATCTGAACAACATGTCTTTTAAATTTTGAACTTATCTTATTGCATTTTTGAGTTATAGCAGTTTTTAAGTTTTTATTGCTCCAAAAGCCTTTTCAGCCCATGAACAGTTGTTTGTGAGTTTCGAAAAAAGTGCAAGAGCTATTCGAACCCTTTTTGCTGGGCAAGTAGGACCTGTAAATCTACACAATATATAGTTTAAAGTTTGAGTCTATCATATTAGGTTTTGGATTTATAGCTGTTTTTGTGTCGTTTGCTTCAAAAGCATTTTCAGATAATTTGTGTGTTCTGAAGAAACTACAAGAGATATCTAAGCCATACTTTCTGTGCAAGAGGGGCTTGTACATCTGAACAACATGTCTTTTAAAGTTTGAACTTATCTTATTGCATTTTTGAGTTATAGCAGTTTTTAAGTTTTTATTGCTCCAAAAGCCTTTTCAGCCCATGAACAGTTGTTTGTGAGTTTCGAAAAAAGTGCAAGAGCTATTCGAACCCTTTTTGCTGGGCAAGTAGGACCTGTAAATCTACACAAAATATAGTTTAAAGTTTGAGTCTATCATATTAGGTTTTGGATTTATAGCTGTTTTTGTGTCTATTGCTTCAAAAGCATTTTCAGATAATTTGTGTGTTCTGAAGAAACTACAAGAGATATCTAAGCCATACTTTCTGTGCAAGAGGGGCTTGTACATCTGAACAACATGTCTTTTAAAGTTTGAACTTATCTTATTGCATTTTTGAGTTATAGCAGTTTTTAAGTTTTTATTGCTCCAAAAGCCTTTTCAGCCCATGAACAGTTGTTTGTGAGTTTCGAAAAAAGTGCAAGAGCTATTCGAACCCTTTTTGCTGGGCAAGTAGGACCTGTAAATCTACACAATATATAGTTTAAAGTTTGAGTCTATCATATTAGGTTTTGGATTTATAGCTGTTTTTGTGTCGTTTGCTTCAAAAGCATTTTCAGATAATTTGTGTGTTCTGAAGAAACTACAAGAGATATCTAAGCCATACTTTCTGTGCAAGAGGGGCTTGTACATCTGAACAACATGTCTTTTAAAGTTTGAACTTATCTTATTGCATTTTTGAGTTATAGCAGTTTTTAAGTTTTTATTGCTCCAAAAGCCTTTTCAGCCCATGAACAGTTGTTTGTGAGTTTCGAAAAAAGTGCAAGAGCTATTCGAACCCTTTTTGCTGGGCAAGTAGGACCTGTAAATCTACACAAAATATAGTTTAAAGTTTGAGTCTATCATATTAGGTTTTGGATTTATAGCTGTTTTTGTGTCTATTGCTTCTGAAGCATTTTCAGATAATTTGTGTGTTCTGAAGAAACTACAAGAGATATCTAAGCCATACTTTCTGTGCAAGAGGGGCTTGTACATCTGAACAACATGTCTTTTAAAGTTTGAACTTATCTTATTGCATTTTTGAGTTATAGCAGTTTTTAAGTTTTTATTGCTCCAAAAGCCTTTTCAGCCCATGAACAGTTGTTTGTGAGTTTCGAAAAAAGTGCAAGAGCTATTCGAACCCTTTTTGCTGGGCAAGTAGGACCTGTAAATCTACACAATATATAGTTTAAAGTTTGAGTCTATCATATTAGGTTTTGGATTTATAGCTGTTTTTGTGTCGTTTGCTTCAAAAGCATTTTCAGATAATTTGTGTGTTCTGAAGAAACTACAAGAGATATCTAAGCCATACTTTCTGTGCAAGAGGGGCTTGTACATCTGAACAACATGTCTTTTAAAGTTTGAACTTATCTTATTGCATTTTTGAGTTATAGCAGTTTTTAAGTTTTTATTGCTCCAAAAGCCTTTTCAGCCCATGAACAGTTGTTTGTGAGTTTCGAAAAAAGTGCAAGAGCTATTCGAACCCTTTTTGCTGGGCAAGTAGGACCTGTAAATCTACACAAAATATAGTTTAAAGTTTGAGTCTATCATATTAGGTTTTGGATTTATAGCTGTTTTTGTGTCTATTGCTTCTGAAGCATTTTCAGATAATTTGTGTGTTCTGAAGAAACTACAAGAGATATCTAAGCCATACTTTCTGTGCAAGAGGGGCTTGTACATCTGAACAACATGTCTTTTAAAGTTTGAACTTATCTTATTGCATTTTTGAGTTATAGCAGTTTTTAAGTTTTTATTGCTCCAAAAGCCTTTTCAGCCCATGAACAGTTGTTTGTGAGTTTCGAAAAAAGTGCAAGAGCTATTCGAACCCTTTTTGCTGGGCAAGTAGGACCTGTAAATCTACACAAAATGTAGTTTAAAGTTTGAGTCTATCATATTAGGTTTTGGATTTATAGCTGTTTTTGTGTCTATTGCTTCAAAAGCATTTTCAGATAATTTGTGTGTTCTGAAGAAACTACAAGAGATATCTAAGCCATACTTTCTGTGCAAGAGGGGCTTGTACATCTGAACAACATGTCGTTTAAAGTTTGAACTTATCTTATTGCATTTTTGAGTTATAGCAGTTTTTAAGTTTTTATTGCTCCAAAAGCCTTTTCAGCCCATGAACAGTTGTTTGTGAGTTTCGAAAAAAGTGCAAGAGCTATTCGAACCCTTTTTGCTGGGCAAGTAGGACCTGTAAATCTACACAATATATAGTTTAAAGTTTGAGTCTATCATATTAGGTTTTGGATTTATAGCTGTTTTTGTGTCGTTTGCTTCAAAAGCATTTTCAGATAATTTGTGTGTTCTGAAGAAACTACAAGAGATATCTAAGCCATACTTTCTGTGCAAGAGGGGCTTGTACATCTGAACAACATGTCTTTTAAAGTTTGAACTTATCTTATTGCATTTTTGAGTTATAGCAGTTTTTAAGTTTTTATTGCTCCAAAAGCCTTTTCAGCCCATGAACAGTTGTTTGTGAGTTTCGAAAAAAGTGCAAGAGCTATTCGAACCCTTTTTGCTGGGCAAGTAGGACCTGTAAATCTACACAAAATATAGTTTAAAGTTTGAGTCTATCATATTAGGTTTTGGATTTATAGCTGTTTTTGTGTATATTGCTTCAAAAGCATTTTCAGATAATTTGTGTGTTCTGAAGAAACTACAAGAGATATCTAAGCCATACTTTCTGTGCAAGAGGGGCTTGTACATCTGAACAACATGTCTTTTAAAGTTTGAACTTATCTTATTGCATTTTTGAGTTATAGCAGTTTTTAAGTTTTTATTGCTCCAAAAGCCTTTTCAGCCCATGAACAGTTGTTTGTGAGTTTCTAAAAAAGTGCAAGAGCTATTCGAACCCTTTTTGCTGGGCAAGTAGGACCTGTAAATCTACACAAAATATAGTTTAAAGTTTGAGTCTATCATATTAGGTTTTGGATTTATAGCTGTTTTTGTGTCTATTGCTTCTGAAGCATTTTCAGATAATTTGTGTGTTCTGAAGAAACTACAAGAGATATCTAAGCCATACTTTCTGTGCAAGAGGGGCTTGTACATCTGAACAACATGTCTTTTAAAGTTTGAACTTATCTTATTGCATTTTTGAGTTATAGCAGTTTTTAAGTTTTTATTGCTCCAAAAGCCTTTTCAGCCCATGAACAGTTGTTTGTGAGTTTCGAAAAAAGTGCAAGAGCTATTCGAACCCTTTTTGCTGGGCAAGTAGGACCTGTAAATCTACACAAAATGTAGTTTAAAGTTTGAGTCTATCATATTAGGTTTTGGATTTATAGCTGTTTTTGTGTCTATTGCTTCAAAAGCATTTTCAGATAATTTGTGTGTTCTGAAGAAACTACAAGAGATATCTAAGCCATACTTTCTGTGCAAGAGGGGCTTGTACATCTGAACAACATGTCGTTTAAAGTTTGAACTTATCTTATTGGATTTTTGAGTTATAGCAGTTTTTAAGTTTTTATTGCTCCAAAAGCCTTTTCAGCCCATGAACAGTTGTTTGTGAGTTTCGAAAAAAGTGCAAGAGCTATTCGAACCCTTTTTGCTGGGCAAGTAGGACCTGTAAATCTACACAATATATAGTTTAAAGTTTGAGTCTATCATATTAGGTTTTGGATTTATAGCTGTTTTTGTGTCGTTTGCTTCAAAAGCATTTTCAGATAATTTGTGTGTTCTGAAGAAACTACAAGAGATATCTAAGCCATACTTTCTGTGCAAGAGGGGCTTGTACATCTGAACAACATGTCTTTTAAATTTTGAACTTATCTTATTGCATTTTTGAGTTATAGCAGTTTTTAAGTTTTTATTGCTCCAAAAGCCTTTTCAGCCCATGAACAGTTGTTTGTGAGTTTCGAAAAAAGTGCAAGAGCTATTCGAACCCTTTTTGCTGGGCAAGTAGGACCTGTAAATCTACACAATATATAGTTTAAAGTTTGAGTCTATCATATTAGGTTTTGGATTTATAGCTGTTTTTGTGTCGTTTGCTTCAAAAGCATTTTCAGATAATTTGTGTGTTCTGAAGAAACTACAAGAGATATCTAAGCCATACTTTCTGTGCAAGAGGGGCTTGTACATCTGAACAACATGTCTTTTAAAGTTTGAACTTATCTTATTGCATTTTTGAGTTATAGCAGTTTTTAAGTTTTTATTGCTCCAAAAGCCTTTTCAGCCCATGAACAGTTGTTTGTGAGTTTCGAAAAAAGTGCAAGAGCTATTCGAACCCTTTTTGCTGGGCAAGTAGGACCTGTAAATCTACACAAAATATAGTTTAAAGTTTGAGTCTATCATATTAGGTTTTGGATTTATAGCTGTTTTTGTGTCTATTGCTTCAAAAGCATTTTCAGATAATTTGTGTGTTCTGAAGAAACTACAAGAGATATCTAAGCCATACTTTCTGTGCAAGAGGGGCTTGTACATCTGAACAACATGTCTTTTAAAGTTTGAACTTATCTTATTGCATTTTTGAGTTATAGCAGTTTTTAAGTTTTTATTGCTCCAAAAGCCTTTTCAGCCCATGAACAGTTGTTTGTGAGTTTCGAAAAAAGTGCAAGAGCTATTCGAACCCTTTTTGCTGGGCAAGTAGGACCTGTAAATCTACACAATATATAGTTTAAAGTTTGAGTCTATCATATTAGGTTTTGGATTTATAGCTGTTTTTGTGTCGTTTGCTTCAAAAGCATTTTCAGATAATTTGTGTGTTCTGAAGAAACTACAAGAGATATCTAAGCCATACTTTCTGTGCAAGAGGGGCTTGTACATCTGAACAACATGTCTTTTAAAGTTTGAACTTATCTTATTGCATTTTTGAGTTATAGCAGTTTTTAAGTTTTTATTGCTCCAAAAGCCTTTTCAGCCCATGAACAGTTGTTTGTGAGTTTCGAAAAAAGTGCAAGAGCTATTCGAACCCTTTTTGCTGGGCAAGTAGGACCTGTAAATCTACACAAAATATAGTTTAAAGTTTGAGTCTATCATATTAGGTTTTGGATTTATAGCTGTTTTTGTGTCTATTGCTTCAAAAGCATTTTCAGATAATTTGTGTGTTCTGAAGAAACTACAAGAGATATCTAAGCCATACTTTCTGTGCAAGAGGGGCTTGTACATCTGAACAACATGTCTTTTAAAGTTTGAACTTATCTTATTGCATTTTTGAGTTATAGCAGTTTTTAAGTTTTTATTGCTCCAAAAGCCTTTTCAGCCCATGAACAGTTGTTTGTGAGTTTCGAAAAAAGTGCAAGAGCTATTCGAACCCTTTTTGCTGGGCAAGTAGGACCTGTAAATCTACACAATATATAGTTTAAAGTTTGAGTCTATCATATTAGGTTTTGGATTTATAGCTGTTTTTGTGTCGTTTGCTTCAAAAGCATTTTCAGATAATTTGTGTGTTCTGAAGAAACTACAAGAGATATCTAAGCCATACTTTCTGTGCAAGAGGGGCTTGTACATCTGAACAACATGTCTTTTAAAGTTTGAACTTATCTTATTGCATTTTTGAGTTATAGCAGTTTTTAAGTTTTTATTGCTCCAAAAGCCTTTTCAGCCCATGAACAGTTGTTTGTGAGTTTCGAAAAAAGTGCAAGAGCTATTCGAACCCTTTTTGCTGGGCAAGTAGGACCTGTAAATCTACACAAAATATAGTTTAAAGTTTGAGTCTATCATATTAGGTTTTGGATTTATAGCTGTTTTTGTGTATATTGCTTCAAAAGCATTTTCAGATAATTTGTGTGTTCTGAAGAAACTACAAGAGATATCTAAGCCATACTTTCTGTGCAAGAGGGGCTTGTACATCTGAACAACATGTCTTTTAAAGTTTGAACTTATCTTATTGCATTTTTGAGTTATAGCAGTTTTTAAGTTTTTATTGCTCCAAAAGCCTTTTCAGCCCATGAACAGTTGTTTGTGAGTTTCGAAAAAAGTGCAAGAGCTATTCGAACCCTTTTTGCTGGGCAAGTAGGACCTGTAAATCTACACAATATATAGTTTAAAGTTTGAGTCTATCATATTAGGTTTTGGATTTATAGCTGTTTTTGTGTCGTTTGCTTCAAAAGCATTTTCAGATAATTTGTGTGTTCTGAAGAAACTACAAGAGATATCTAAGCCATACTTTCTGTGCAAGAGGGGCTTGTACATCTGAACAACATGTCTTTTAAAGTTTGAACTTATCTTATTGCATTTTTGAGTTATAGCAGTTTTTAAGTTTTTATTGCTCCAAAAGCCTTTTCAGCCCATGAACAGTTGTTTGTGAGTTTCGAAAAAAGTGCAAGAGCTATTCGAACCCTTTTTGCTGGGCAAGTAGGACCTGTAAATCTACACAAAATATAGTTTAAAGTTTGAGTCTATCATATTAGGTTTTGGATTTATAGCTGTTTTTGTGTCTATTGCTTCTGAAGCATTTTCAGATAATTTGTGTGTTCTGAAGAAACTACAAGAGATATCTAAGCCATACTTTCTGTGCAAGAGGGGCTTGTACATCTGAACAACATGTCTTTTAAAGTTTGAACTTATCTTATTGCATTTTTGAGTTATAGCAGTTTTTAAGTTTTTATTGCTCCAAAAGCCTTTTCAGCCCATGAACAGTTGTTTGTGAGTTTCGAAAAAAGTGCAAGAGCTATTCGAACCCTTTTTGCTGGGCAAGTAGGACCTGTAAATCTACACAAAATGTAGTTTAAAGTTTGAGTCTATCATATTAGGTTTTGGATTTATAGCTGTTTTTGTGTCTATTGCTTCAAAAGCATTTTCAGATAATTTGTGTGTTCTGAAGAAACTACAAGAGATATCTAAGCCATACTTTCTGTGCAAGAGGGGCTTGTACATCTGAACAACATGTCGTTTAAAGTTTGAACTTATCTTATTGCATTTTTGAGTTATAGCAGTTTTTAAGTTTTTATTGCTCCAAAAGCCTTTTCAGCCCATGAACAGTTGTTTGTGAGTTTCGAAAAAAGTGCAAGAGCTATTCGAACCCTTTTTGCTGGGCAAGTAGGACCTGTAAATCTACACAATATATAGTTTAAAGTTTGAGTCTATCATATTAGGTTTTGGATTTATAGCTGTTTTTGTGTCGTTTGCTTCAAAAGCATTTTCAGATAATTTGTGTGTTCTGAAGAAACTACAAGAGATATCTAAGCCATACTTTCTGTGCAAGAGGGGCTTGTACATCTGAACAACATGTCTTTTAAATTTTGAACTTATCTTATTGCATTTTTGAGTTATAGCAGTTTTTAAGTTTTTATTGCTCCAAAAGCCTTTTCAGCCCATGAACAGTTGTTTGTGAGTTTCGAAAAAAGTGCAAGAGCTATTCGAACCCTTTTTGCTGGGCAAGTAGGACCTGTAAATCTACACAATATATAGTTTAAAGTTTGAGTCTATCATATTAGGTTTTGGATTTATAGCTGTTTTTGTGTCGTTTGCTTCAAAAGCATTTTCAGATAATTTGTGTGTTCTGAAGAAACTACAAGAGATATCTAAGCCATACTTTCTGTGCAAGAGGGGCTTGTACATCTGAACAACATGTCTTTTAAAGTTTGAACTTATCTTATTGCATTTTTGAGTTATAGCAGTTTTTAAGTTTTTATTGCTCCAAAAGCCTTTTCAGCCCATGAACAGTTGTTTGTGAGTTTCGAAAAAAGTGCAAGAGCTATTCGAACCCTTTTTGCTGGGCAAGTAGGACCTGTAAATCTACACAAAATATAGTTTAAAGTTTGAGTCTATCATATTAGGTTTTGGATTTATAGCTGTTTTTGTGTCTATTGCTTCAAAAGCATTTTCAGATAATTTGTGTGTTCTGAAGAAACTACAAGAGATATCTAAGCCATACTTTCTGTGCAAGAGGGGCTTGTACATCTGAACAACATGTCTTTTAAAGTTTGAACTTATCTTATTGCATTTTTGAGTTATAGCAGTTTTTAAGTTTTTATTGCTCCAAAAGCCTTTTCAGCCCATGAACAGTTGTTTGTGAGTTTCGAAAAAAGTGCAAGAGCTATTCGAACCCTTTTTGCTGGGCAAGTAGGACCTGTAAATCTACACAATATATAGTTTAAAGTTTGAGTCTATCATATTAGGTTTTGGATTTATAGCTGTTTTTGTGTCGTTTGCTTCAAAAGCATTTTCAGATAATTTGTGTGTTCTGAAGAAACTACAAGAGATATCTAAGCCATACTTTCTGTGCAAGAGGGGCTTGTACATCTGAACAACATGTCTTTTAAAGTTTGAACTTATCTTATTGCATTTTTGAGTTATAGCAGTTTTTAAGTTTTTATTGCTCCAAAAGCCTTTTCAGCCCATGAACAGTTGTTTGTGAGTTTCGAAAAAAGTGCAAGAGCTATTCGAACCCTTTTTGCTGGGCAAGTAGGACCTGTAAATCTACACAAAATATAGTTTAAAGTTTGAGTCTATCATATTAGGTTTTGGATTTATAGCTGTTTTTGTGTCTATTGCTTCTGAAGCATTTTCAGATAATTTGTGTGTTCTGAAGAAACTACAAGAGATATCTAAGCCATACTTTCTGTGCAAGAGGGGCTTGTACATCTGAACAACATGTCTTTTAAAGTTTGAACTTATCTTATTGCATTTTTGAGTTATAGCAGTTTTTAAGTTTTTATTGCTCCAAAAGCCTTTTCAGCCCATGAACAGTTGTTTGTGAGTTTCGAAAAAAGTGCAAGAGCTATTCGAACCCTTTTTGCTGGGCAAGTAGGACCTGTAAATCTACACAAAATGTAGTTTAAAGTTTGAGTCTATCATATTAGGTTTTGGATTTATAGCTGTTTTTGTGTCTATTGCTTCAAAAGCATTTTCAGATAATTTGTGTGTTCTGAAGAAACTACAAGAGATATCTAAGCCATACTTTCTGTGCAAGAGGGGCTTGTACATCTGAACAACATGTCGTTTAAAGTTTGAACTTATCTTATTGCATTTTTGAGTTATAGCAGTTTTTAAGTTTTTATTGCTCCAAAAGCCTTTTCAGCCCATGAACAGTTGTTTGTGAGTTTCGAAAAAAGTGCAAGAGCTATTCGAACCCTTTTTGCTGGGCAAGTAGGACCTGTAAATCTACACAAAATATAGTTTAAAGTTTGAGTCTATCATATTAGGTTTTGGATTTATAGCTGTTTTTGTGTATATTGCTTCAAAAGCATTTTCAGATAATTTGTGTGTTCTGAAGAAACTACAAGAGATATCTAAGCCATACTTTCTGTGCAAGAGGGGCTTGTACATCTGAACAACATGTCTTTTAAAGTTTGAACTTATCTTATTGCATTTTTGAGTTATAGCAGTTTTTAAGTTTTTATTGCTCCAAAAGCCTTTTCAGCCCATGAACAGTTGTTTGTGAGTTTCGAAAAAAGTGCAAGAGCTATTCGAACCCTTTTTGCTGGGCAAGTAGGACCTGTAAATCTACACAATATATAGTTTAAAGTTTGAGTCTATCATATTAGGTTTTGGATTTATAGCTGTTTTTGTGTCGTTTGCTTCAAAAGCATTTTCAGATAATTTGTGTGTTCTGAAGAAACTACAAGAGATATCTAAGCCATACTTTCTGTGCAAGAGGGGCTTGTACATCTGAACAACATGTCTTTTAAAGTTTGAACTTATCTTATTGCATTTTTGAGTTATAGCAGTTTTTAAGTTTTTATTGCTCCAAAAGCCTTTTCAGCCCATGAACAGTTGTTTGTGAGTTTCGAAAAAAGTGCAAGAGCTATTCGAACCCTTTTTGCTGGGCAAGTAGGACCTGTAAATCTACACAAAATATAGTTTAAAGTTTGAGTCTATCATATTAGGTTTTGGATTTATAGCTGTTTTTGTGTCTATTGCTTCTGAAGCATTTTCAGATAATTTGTGTGTTCTGAAGAAACTACAAGAGATATCTAAGCCATACTTTCTGTGCAAGAGGGGCTTGTACATCTGAACAACATGTCTTTTAAAGTTTGAACTTATCTTATTGCATTTTTGAGTTATAGCAGTTTTTAAGTTTTTATTGCTCCAAAAGCCTTTTCAGCCCATGAACAGTTGTTTGTGAGTTTCGAAAAAAGTGCAAGAGCTATTCGAACCCTTTTTGCTGGGCAAGTAGGACCTGTAAATCTACACAAAATGTAGTTTAAAGTTTGAGTCTATCATATTAGGTTTTGGATTTATAGCTGTTTTTGTGTCTATTGCTTCAAAAGCATTTTCAGATAATTTGTGTGTTCTGAAGAAACTACAAGAGATATCTAAGCCATACTTTCTGTGCAAGAGGGGCTTGTACATCTGAACAACATGTCGTTTAAAGTTTGAACTTATCTTATTGCATTTTTGAGTTATAGCAGTTTTTAAGTTTTTATTGCTCCAAAAGCCTTTTCAGCCCATGAACAGTTGTTTGTGAGTTTCGAAAAAAGTGCAAGAGCTATTCGAACCCTTTTTGCTGGGCAAGTAGGACCTGTAAATCTACACAATATATAGTTTAAAGTTTGAGTCTATCATATTAGGTTTTGGATTTATAGCTGTTTTTGTGTCGTTTGCTTCAAAAGCATTTTCAGATAATTTGTGTGTTCTGAAGAAACTACAAGAGATATCTAAGCCATACTTTCTGTGCAAGAGGGGCTTGTACATCTGAACAACATGTCTTTTAAAGTTTGAACTTATCTTATTGCATTTTTGAGTTATAGCAGTTTTTAAGTTTTTATTGCTCCAAAAGCCTTTTCAGCCCATGAACAGTTGTTTGTGAGTTTCGAAAAAAGTGCAAGAGCTATTCGAACCCTTTTTGCTGGGCAAGTAGGACCTGTAAATCTACACAAAATATAGTTTAAAGTTTGAGTCTATCATATTAGGTTTTGGATTTATAGCTGTTTTTGTGTATATTGCTTCAAAAGCATTTTCAGATAATTTGTGTGTTCTGAAGAAACTACAAGAGATATCTAAGCCATACTTTCTGTGCAAGAGGGGCTTGTACATCTGAACAACATGTCTTTTAAAGTTTGAACTTATCTTATTGCATTTTTGAGTTATAGCAGTTTTTAAGTTTTTATTGCTCCAAAAGCCTTTTCAGCCCATGAACAGTTGTTTGTGAGTTTCGAAAAAAGTGCAAGAGCTATTCGAACCCTTTTTGCTGGGCAAGTAGGACCTGTAAATCTACACAATATATAGTTTAAAGTTTGAGTCTATCATATTAGGTTTTGGATTTATAGCTGTTTTTGTGTCGTTTGCTTCAAAAGCATTTTCAGATAATTTGTGTGTTCTGAAGAAACTACAAGAGATATCTAAGCCATACTTTCTGTGCAAGAGGGGCTTGTACATCTGAACAACATGTCTTTTAAAGTTTGAACTTATCTTATTGCATTTTTGAGTTATAGCAGTTTTTAAGTTTTTATTGCTCCAAAAGCCTTTTCAGCCCATGAACAGTTGTTTGTGAGTTTCGAAAAAAGTGCAAGAGCTATTCGAACCCTTTTTGCTGGGCAAGTAGGACCTGTAAATCTACACAAAATATAGTTTAAAGTTTGAGTCTATCATATTAGGTTTTGGATTTATAGCTGTTTTTGTGTCTATTGCTTCTGAAGCATTTTCAGATAATTTGTGTGTTCTGAAGAAACTACAAGAGATATCTAAGCCATACTTTCTGTGCAAGAGGGGCTTGTACATCTGAACAACATGTCTTTTAAAGTTTGAACTTATCTTATTGCATTTTTGAGTTATAGCAGTTTTTAAGTTTTTATTGCTCCAAAAGCCTTTTCAGCCCATGAACAGTTGTTTGTGAGTTTCGAAAAAAGTGCAAGAGCTATTCGAACCCTTTTTGCTGGGCAAGTAGGACCTGTAAATCTACACAAAATGTAGTTTAAAGTTTGAGTCTATCATATTAGGTTTTGGATTTATAGCTGTTTTTGTGTCTATTGCTTCAAAAGCATTTTCAGATAATTTGTGTGTTCTGAAGAAACTACAAGAGATATCTAAGCCATACTTTCTGTGCAAGAGGGGCTTGTACATCTGAACAACATGTCGTTTAAAGTTTGAACTTATCTTATTGCATTTTTGAGTTATAGCAGTTTTTAAGTTTTTATTGCTCCAAAAGCCTTTTCAGCCCATGAACAGTTGTTTGTGAGTTTCGAAAAAAGTGCAAGAGCTATTCGAACCCTTTTTGCTGGGCAAGTAGGACCTGTAAATCTACACAATATATAGTTTAAAGTTTGAGTCTATCATATTAGGTTTTGGATTTATAGCTGTTTTTGTGTCGTTTGCTTCAAAAGCATTTTCAGATAATTTGTGTGTTCTGAAGAAACTACAAGAGATATCTAAGCCATACTTTCTGTGCAAGAGGGGCTTGTACATCTGAACAACATGTCTTTTAAAGTTTGAACTTATCTTATTGCATTTTTGAGTTATAGCAGTTTTTAAGTTTTTATTGCTCCAAAAGCCTTTTCAGCCCATGAACAGTTGTTTGTGAGTTTCGAAAAAAGTGCAAGAGCTATTCGAACCCTTTTTGCTGGGCAAGTAGGACCTGTAAATCTACACAAAATGTAGTTTAAAGTTTGAGTCTATCATATTAGGTTTTGGATTTATAGCTGTTTTTGTGTCTATTGCTTCAAAAGCATTTTCAGATAATTTGTGTGTTCTGAAGAAACTACAAGAGATATCTAAGCCATACTTTCTGTGCAAGAGGGGCTTGTACATCTGAACAACATGTCGTTTAAAGTTTGAACTTATCTTATTGGATTTTTGAGTTATAGCAGTTTTTAAGTTTTTATTGCTCCAAAAGCCTTTTCAGCCCATGAACAGTTGTTTGTGAGTTTCGAAAAAAGTGCAAGAGCTATTCGAACCCTTTTTGCTGGGCAAGTAGGACCTGTAAATCTACACAATATATAGTTTAAAGTTTGAGTCTATCATATTAGGTTTTGGATTTATAGCTGTTTTTGTGTCGTTTGCTTCAAAAGCATTTTCAGATAATTTGTGTGTTCTGAAGAAACTACAAGAGATATCTAAGCCATACTTTCTGTGCAAGAGGGGCTTGTACATCTGAACAACATGTCTTTTAAATTTTGAACTTATCTTATTGCATTTTTGAGTTATAGCAGTTTTTAAGTTTTTATTGCTCCAAAAGCCTTTTCAGCCCATGAACAGTTGTTTGTGAGTTTCGAAAAAAGTGCAAGAGCTATTCGAACCCTTTTTGCTGGGCAAGTAGGACCTGTAAATCTACACAATATATAGTTTAAAGTTTGAGTCTATCATATTAGGTTTTGGATTTATAGCTGTTTTTGTGTCGTTTGCTTCAAAAGCATTTTCAGATAATTTGTGTGTTCTGAAGAAACTACAAGAGATATCTAAGCCATACTTTCTGTGCAAGAGGGGCTTGTACATCTGAACAACATGTCTTTTAAAGTTTGAACTTATCTTATTGCATTTTTGAGTTATAGCAGTTTTTAAGTTTTTATTGCTCCAAAAGCCTTTTCAGCCCATGAACAGTTGTTTGTGAGTTTCGAAAAAAGTGCAAGAGCTATTCGAACCCTTTTTGCTGGGCAAGTAGGACCTGTAAATCTACACAAAATATAGTTTAAAGTTTGAGTCTATCATATTAGGTTTTGGATTTATAGCTGTTTTTGTGTCTATTGCTTCAAAAGCATTTTCAGATAATTTGTGTGTTCTGAAGAAACTACAAGAGATATCTAAGCCATACTTTCTGTGCAAGAGGGGCTTGTACATCTGAACAACATGTCTTTTAAAGTTTGAACTTATCTTATTGCATTTTTGAGTTATAGCAGTTTTTAAGTTTTTATTGCTCCAAAAGCCTTTTCAGCCCATGAACAGTTGTTTGTGAGTTTCGAAAAAAGTGCAAGAGCTATTCGAACCCTTTTTGCTGGGCAAGTAGGACCTGTAAATCTACACAATATATAGTTTAAAGTTTGAGTCTATCATATTAGGTTTTGGATTTATAGCTGTTTTTGTGTCGTTTGCTTCAAAAGCATTTTCAGATAATTTGTGTGTTCTGAAGAAACTACAAGAGATATCTAAGCCATACTTTCTGTGCAAGAGGGGCTTGTACATCTGAACAACATGTCTTTTAAAGTTTGAACTTATCTTATTGCATTTTTGAGTTATAGCAGTTTTTAAGTTTTTATTGCTCCAAAAGCCTTTTCAGCCCATGAACAGTTGTTTGTGAGTTTCGAAAAAAGTGCAAGAGCTATTCGAACCCTTTTTGCTGGGCAAGTAGGACCTGTAAATCTACACAAAATATAGTTTAAAGTTTGAGTCTATCATATTAGGTTTTGGATTTATAGCTGTTTTTGTGTATATTGCTTCAAAAGCATTTTCAGATAATTTGTGTGTTCTGAAGAAACTACAAGAGATATCTAAGCCATACTTTCTGTGCAAGAGGGGCTTGTACATCTGAACAACATGTCTTTTAAAGTTTGAACTTATCTTATTGCATTTTTGAGTTATAGCAGTTTTTAAGTTTTTATTGCTCCAAAAGCCTTTTCAGCCCATGAACAGTTGTTTGTGAGTTTCGAAAAAAGTGCAAGAGCTATTCGAACCCTTTTTGCTGGGCAAGTAGGACCTGTAAATCTACACAATATATAGTTTAAAGTTTGAGTCTATCATATTAGGTTTTGGATTTATAGCTGTTTTTGTGTCGTTTGCTTCAAAAGCATTTTCAGATAATTTGTGTGTTCTGAAGAAACTACAAGAGATATCTAAGCCATACTTTCTGTGCAAGAGGGGCTTGTACATCTGAACAACATGTCTTTTAAAGTTTGAACTTATCTTATTGCATTTTTGAGTTATAGCAGTTTTTAAGTTTTTATTGCTCCAAAAGCCTTTTCAGCCCATGAACAGTTGTTTGTGAGTTTCGAAAAAAGTGCAAGAGCTATTCGAACCCTTTTTGCTGGGCAAGTAGGACCTGTAAATCTACACAAAATATAGTTTAAAGTTTGAGTCTATCATATTAGGTTTTGGATTTATAGCTGTTTTTGTGTCTATTGCTTCTGAAGCATTTTCAGATAATTTGTGTGTTCTGAAGAAACTACAAGAGATATCTAAGCCATACTTTCTGTGCAAGAGGGGCTTGTACATCTGAACAACATGTCTTTTAAAGTTTGAACTTATCTTATTGCATTTTTGAGTTATAGCAGTTTTTAAGTTTTTATTGCTCCAAAAGCCTTTTCAGCCCATGAACAGTTGTTTGTGAGTTTCGAAAAAAGTGCAAGAGCTATTCGAACCCTTTTTGCTGGGCAAGTAGGACCTGTAAATCTACACAATATATAGTTTAAAGTTTGAGTCTATCATATTAGGTTTTGGATTTATAGCTGTTTTTGTGTCGTTTGCTTCAAAAGCATTTTCAGATAATTTGTGTGTTCTGAAGAAACTACAAGAGATATCTAAGCCATACTTTCTGTGCAAGAGGGGCTTGTACATCTGAACAACATGTCTTTTAAAGTTTGAACTTATCTTATTGCATTTTTGAGTTATAGCAGTTTTTAAGTTTTTATTGCTCCAAAAGCCTTTTCAGCCCATGAACAGTTGTTTGTGAGTTTCGAAAAAAGTGCAAGAGCTATTCGAACCCTTTTTGCTGGGCAAGTAGGACCTGTAAATCTACACAAAATATAGTTTAAAGTTTGAGTCTATCATATTAGGTTTTGGATTTATAGCTGTTTTTGTGTCTATTGCTTCAAAAGCATTTTCAGATAATTTGTGTGTTCTGAAGAAACTACAAGAGATATCTAAGCCATACTTTCTGTGCAAGAGGGGCTTGTACATCTGAACAACATGTCTTTTAAAGTTTGAACTTATCTTATTGCATTTTTGAGTTATAGCAGTTTTTAAGTTTTTATTGCTCCAAAAGCCTTTTCAGCCCATGAACAGTTGTTTGTGAGTTTCGAAAAAAGTGCAAGAGCTATTCGAACCCTTTTTGCTGGGCAAGTAGGACCTGTAAATCTACACAATATATAGTTTAAAGTTTGAGTCTATCATATTAGGTTTTGGATTTATAGCTGTTTTTGTGTCGTTTGCTTCAAAAGCATTTTCAGATAATTTGTGTGTTCTGAAGAAACTACAAGAGATATCTAAGCCATACTTTCTGTGCAAGAGGGGCTTGTACATCTGAACAACATGTCTTTTAAAGTTTGAACTTATCTTATTGCATTTTTGAGTTATAGCAGTTTTTAAGTTTTTATTGCTCCAAAAGCCTTTTCAGCCCATGAACAGTTGTTTGTGAGTTTCGAAAAAAGTGCAAGAGCTATTCGAACCCTTTTTGCTGGGCAAGTAGGACCTGTAAATCTACACAAAATATAGTTTAAAGTTTGAGTCTATCATATTAGGTTTTGGATTTATAGCTGTTTTTGTGTATATTGCTTCAAAAGCATTTTCAGATAATTTGTGTGTTCTGAAGAAACTACAAGAGATATCTAAGCCATACTTTCTGTGCAAGAGGGGCTTGTACATCTGAACAACATGTCTTTTAAAGTTTGAACTTATCTTATTGCATTTTTGAGTTATAGCAGTTTTTAAGTTTTTATTGCTCCAAAAGCCTTTTCAGCCCATGAACAGTTGTTTGTGAGTTTCGAAAAAAGTGCAAGAGCTATTCGAACCCTTTTTGCTGGGCAAGTAGGACCTGTAAATCTACACAATATATAGTTTAAAGTTTGAGTCTATCATATTAGGTTTTGGATTTATAGCTGTTTTTGTGTCGTTTGCTTCAAAAGCATTTTCAGATAATTTGTGTGTTCTGAAGAAACTACAAGAGATATCTAAGCCATACTTTCTGTGCAAGAGGGGCTTGTACATCTGAACAACATGTCTTTTAAAGTTTGAACTTATCTTATTGCATTTTTGAGTTATAGCAGTTTTTAAGTTTTTATTGCTCCAAAAGCCTTTTCAGCCCATGAACAGTTGTTTGTGAGTTTCGAAAAAAGTGCAAGAGCTATTCGAACCCTTTTTGCTGGGCAAGTAGGACCTGTAAATCTACACAAAATATAGTTTAAAGTTTGAGTCTATCATATTAGGTTTTGGATTTATAGCTGTTTTTGTGTCTATTGCTTCTGAAGCATTTTCAGATAATTTGTGTGTTCTGAAGAAACTACAAGAGATATCTAAGCCATACTTTCTGTGCAAGAGGGGCTTGTACATCTGAACAACATGTCTTTTAAAGTTTGAACTTATCTTATTGCATTTTTGAGTTATAGCAGTTTTTAAGTTTTTATTGCTCCAAAAGCCTTTTCAGCCCATGAACAGTTGTTTGTGAGTTTCGAAAAAAGTGCAAGAGCTATTCGAACCCTTTTTGCTGGGCAAGTAGGACCTGTAAATCTACACAAAATGTAGTTTAAAGTTTGAGTCTATCATATTAGGTTTTGGATTTATAGCTGTTTTTGTGTCTATTGCTTCAAAAGCATTTTCAGATAATTTGTGTGTTCTGAAGAAACTACAAGAGATATCTAAGCCATACTTTCTGTGCAAGAGGGGCTTGTACATCTGAACAACATGTCGTTTAAAGTTTGAACTTATCTTATTGCATTTTTGAGTTATAGCAGTTTTTAAGTTTTTATTGCTCCAAAAGCCTTTTCAGCCCATGAACAGTTGTTTGTGAGTTTCGAAAAAAGTGCAAGAGCTATTCGAACCCTTTTTGCTGGGCAAGTAGGACCTGTAAATCTACACAATATATAGTTTAAAGTTTGAGTCTATCATATTAGGTTTTGGATTTATAGCTGTTTTTGTGTCGTTTGCTTCAAAAGCATTTTCAGATAATTTGTGTGTTCTGAAGAAACTACAAGAGATATCTAAGCCATACTTTCTGTGCAAGAGGGGCTTGTACATCTGAACAACATGTCTTTTAAAGTTTGAACTTATCTTATTGCATTTTTGAGTTATAGCAGTTTTTAAGTTTTTATTGCTCCAAAAGCCTTTTCAGCCCATGAACAGTTGTTTGTGAGTTTCGAAAAAAGTGCAAGAGCTATTCGAACCCTTTTTGCTGGGCAAGTAGGACCTGTAAATCTACACAAAATATAGTTTAAAGTTTGAGTCTATCATATTAGGTTTTGGATTTATAGCTGTTTTTGTGTCTATTGCTTCAAAAGCATTTTCAGATAATTTGTGTGTTCTGAAGAAACTACAAGAGATATCTAAGCCATACTTTCTGTGCAAGAGGGGCTTGTACATCTGAACAACATGTCTTTTAAAGTTTGAACTTATCTTATTGCATTTTTGAGTTATAGCAGTTTTTAAGTTTTTATTGCTCCAAAAGCCTTTTCAGCCCATGAACAGTTGTTTGTGAGTTTCGAAAAAAGTGCAAGAGCTATTCGAACCCTTTTTGCTGGGCAAGTAGGACCTGTAAATCTACACAATATATAGTTTAAAGTTTGAGTCTATCATATTAGGTTTTGGATTTATAGCTGTTTTTGTGTCTATTGCTTCAAAAGCATTTTCAGATAATTTGTGTGTTCTGAAGAAACTACAAGAGATATCTAAGCCATACTTTCTGTGCAAGAGGGGCTTGTACATCTGAACAACATGTCTTTTAAAGTTTGAACTTATCTTATTGCATTTTTGAGTTATAGCAGTTTTTAAGTTTTTATTGCTCCAAAAGCCTTTTCAGCCCATGAACAGTTGTTTGTGAGTTTCGAAAAAAGTGCAAGAGCTATTCGAACCCTTTTTGCTGGGCAAGTAGGACCTGTAAATCTACACAATATATAGTTTAAAGTTTGAGTCTATCATATTAGGTTTTGGATTTATAGCTGTTTTTGTGTCGTTTGCTTCAAAAGCATTTTCAGATAATTTGTGTGTTCTGAAGAAACTACAAGAGATATCTAAGCCATACTTTCTGTGCAAGAGGGGCTTGTACATCTGAACAACATGTCTTTTAAAGTTTGAACTTATCTTATTGCATTTTTGAGTTATAGCAGTTTTTAAGTTTTTATTGCTCCAAAAGCCTTTTCAGCCCATGAACAGTTGTTTGTGAGTTTCGAAAAAAGTGCAAGAGCTATTCGAACCCTTTTTGCTGGGCAAGTAGGACCTGTAAATCTACACAAAATATAGTTTAAAGTTTGAGTCTATCATATTAGGTTTTGGATTTATAGCTGTTTTTGTGTCTATTGCTTCTGAAGCATTTTCAGATAATTTGTGTGTTCTGAAGAAACTACAAGAGATATCTAAGCCATACTTTCTGTGCAAGAGGGGCTTGTACATCTGAACAACATGTCTTTTAAAGTTTGAACTTATCTTATTGCATTTTTGAGTTATAGCAGTTTTTAAGTTTTTATTGCTCCAAAAGCCTTTTCAGCCCATGAACAGTTGTTTGTGAGTTTCGAAAAAAGTGCAAGAGCTATTCGAACCCTTTTTGCTGGGCAAGTAGGACCTGTAAATCTACACAAAATGTAGTTTAAAGTTTGAGTCTATCATATTAGGTTTTGGATTTATAGCTGTTTTTGTGTCTATTGCTTCAAAAGCATTTTCAGATAATTTGTGTGTTCTGAAGAAACTACAAGAGATATCTAAGCCATACTTTCTGTGCAAGAGGGGCTTGTACATCTGAACAACATGTCGTTTAAAGTTTGAACTTATCTTATTGCATTTTTGAGTTATAGCAGTTTTTAAGTTTTTATTGCTCCAAAAGCCTTTTCAGCCCATGAACAGTTGTTTGTGAGTTTCGAAAAAAGTGCAAGAGCTATTCGAACCCTTTTTGCTGGGCAAGTAGGACCTGTAAATCTACACAATATATAGTTTAAAGTTTGAGTCTATCATATTAGGTTTTGGATTTATAGCTGTTTTTGTGTCGTTTGCTTCAAAAGCATTTTCAGATAATTTGTGTGTTCTGAAGAAACTACAAGAGATATCTAAGCCATACTTTCTGTGCAAGAGGGGCTTGTACATCTGAACAACATGTCTTTTAAATTTTGAACTTATCTTATTGCATTTTTGAGTTATAGCAGTTTTTAAGTTTTTATTGCTCCAAAAGCCTTTTCAGCCCATGAACAGTTGTTTGTGAGTTTCGAAAAAAGTGCAAGAGCTATTCGAACCCTTTTTGCTGGGCAAGTAGGACCTGTAAATCTACACAATATATAGTTTAAAGTTTGAGTCTATCATATTAGGTTTTGGATTTATAGCTGTTTTTGTGTCGTTTGCTTCAAAAGCATTTTCAGATAATTTGTGTGTTCTGAAGAAACTACAAGAGATATCTAAGCCATACTTTCTGTGCAAGAGGGGCTTGTACATCTGAACAACATGTCTTTTAAAGTTTGAACTTAAATTATTGCATTTTTGAGTTATAGCAGTTTTTAAGTTTTTATTGCTCCAAAAGCCTTTTCAGCCCATGAACAGTTGTTTGTGAGTTTCGAAAAAAGTGCAAGAGCTATTCGAACCCTTTTTGCTGGGCAAGTAGGACCTGTAAATCTACACAAAATATAGTTTAAAGTTTGAGTCTATCATATTAGGTTTTGGATTTATAGCTGTTTTTGTGTCTATTGCTTCAAAAGCATTTTCAGATAATTTGTGTGTTCTGAAGAAACTACAAGAGATATCTAAGCCATACTTTCTGTGCAAGAGGGGCTTGTACATCTGAACAACATGTCTTTTAAAGTTTGAACTTATCTTATTGCATTTTTGAGTTATAGCAGTTTTTAAGTTTTTATTGCTCCAAAAGCCTTTTCAGCCCATGAACAGTTGTTTGTGAGTTTCGAAAAAAGTGCAAGAGCTATTCGAACCCTTTTTGCTGGGCAAGTAGGACCTGTAAATCTACACAATATATAGTTTAAAGTTTGAGTCTATCATATTAGGTTTTGGATTTATAGCTGTTTTTGTGTCGTTTGCTTCAAAAGCATTTTCAGATAATTTGTGTGTTCTGAAGAAACTACAAGAGATATCTAAGCCATACTTTCTGTGCAAGAGGGGCTTGTACATCTGAACAACATGTCTTTTAAAGTTTGAACTTATCTTATTGCATTTTTGAGTTATAGCAGTTTTTAAGTTTTTATTGCTCCAAAAGCCTTTTCAGCCCATGAACAGTTGTTTGTGAGTTTCGAAAAAAGTGCAAGAGCTATTCGAACCCTTTTTGCTGGGCAAGTAGGACCTGTAAATCTACACAATATATAGTTTAAAGTTTGAGTCTATCATATTAGGTTTTGGATTTATAGCTGTGTTTGTGTCTATTGCTTCTGAAGCATTTTCAGATAATTTGTGTGTTCTGAAGAAACTACAAGAGATATCTAAGCCATACTTTCTGTGCAAGAGGGGCTTGTACATCTGAACAACATGTCTTTTAAAGTTTGAACTTATCTTATTGCATTTTTGAGTTATAGCAGTTTTTAAGTTTTTATTGCTCCAAAAGCCTTTTCAGCCCATGAACAGTTGTTTGTGAGTTTCGAAAAAAGTGCAAGAGCTATTCGAACCCTTTTTGCTGGGCAAGTAGGACCTGTAAATCTACACAATATATAGTTTAAAGTTTGAGTCTATCATATTAGGTTTTGGATTTATAGCTGTTTTTGTGTCGTTTGCTTCAAAAGCATTTTCAGATAATTTGTGTGTTCTGAAGAAACTACAAGAGATATCTAAGCCATACTTTCTGTGCAAGAGGGGCTTGTACATCTGAACAACATGTCTTTTAAAGTTTGAACTTATCTTATTGCATTTTTGAGTTATAGCAGTTTTTAAGTTTTTATTGCTCCAAAAGCCTTTTCAGCCCATGAACAGTTGTTTGTGAGTTTCGAAAAAAGTGCAAGAGCTATTCGAACCCTTTTTGCTGGGCAAGTAGGACCTGTAAATCTACACAAAATATAGTTTAAAGTTTGAGTCTATCATATTAGGTTTTGGATTTATAGCTGTTTTTGTGTCTATTGCTTCAAAAGCATTTTCAGATAATTTGTGTGTTCTGAAGAAACTACAAGAGATATCTAAGCCATACTTTCTGTGCAAGAGGGGCTTGTACATCTGAACAACATGTCGTTTAAAGTTTGAACTTATCTTATTGCATTTTTGAGTTATAGCAGTTTTTAAGTTTTTATTGCTCCAAAAGCCTTTTCAGCCCATGAACAGTTGTTTGTGAGTTTCGAAAAAAGTGCAAGAGCTATTCGAACCCTTTTTGCTGGGCAAGTAGGACCTGTAAATCTACACAATATATAGTTTAAAGTTTGAGTCTATCATATTAGGTTTTGGATTTATAGCTGTTTTTGTGTCGTTTGCTTCAAAAGCATTTTCAGATAATTTGTGTGTTCTGAAGAAACTACAAGAGATATCTAAGCCATACTTTCTGTGCAAGAGGGGCTTGTACATCTGAACAACATGTCTTTTAAAGTTTGAACTTATCTTATTGCATTTTTGAGTTATAGCAGTTTTTAAGTTTTTATTGCTCCAAAAGCCTTTTCAGCCCATGAACAGTTGTTTGTGAGTTTCGAAAAAAGTGCAAGAGCTATTCGAACCCTTTTTGCTGGGCAAGTAGGACCTGTAAATCTACACAATATATAGTTTAAAGTTTGAGTCTATCATATTAGGTTTTGGATTTATAGCTGTTTTTGTGTCTATTGCTTCTGAAGCATTTTCAGATAATTTGTGTGTTCTGAAGAAACTACAAGAGATATCTAAGCCATACTTTCTGTGCAAGAGGGGCTTGTACATCTGAACAACATGTCTTTTAAAGTTTGAACTTATCTTATTGCATTTTTGAGTTATAGCAGTTTTTAAGTTTTTATTGCTCCAAAAGCCTTTTCAGCCCATGAACAGTTGTTTGTGAGTTTCGAAAAAAGTGCAAGAGCTATTCGAACCCTTTTTGCTGGGCAAGTAGGACCTGTAAATCTACACAATATATAGTTTAAAGTTTGAGTCTATCATATTAGGTTTTGGATTTATAGCTGTTTTTGTGTCTATTGCTTCTGAAGCATTTTCAGATAATTTGTGTGTTCTGAAGAAACTACAAGAGATATCTAAGCCATACTTTCTGTGCAAGAGGGGCTTGTACATCTGAACAACATGTCTTTTAAAGTTTGAACTTATCTTATTGCATTTTTGAGTTATAGCAGTTTTTAAGTTTTTATTGCTCCAAAAGCCTTTTCAGCCCATGAACAGTTGTTTGTGAGTTTCGAAAAAAGTGCAAGAGCTATTCGAACCCTTTTTGCTGGGCAAGTAGGACCTGTAAATCTACACAATATATAGTTTAAAGTTTGAGTCTATCATATTAGGTTTTGGATTTATAGCTGTTTTTGTGTCTATTGCTTCTGAAGCATTTTCAGATAATTTGTGTGTTCTGAAGAAACTACAAGAGATATCTAAGCCATACTTTCTGTGCAAGAGGGGCTTGTACATCTGAACAACATGTCGTTTAAAGTTTGAACTTATCTTATTGCATTTTTGAGTTATAGCAGTTTTTAAGTTTTTATTGCTCCAAAAGCCTTTTCAGCCCATGAACAGTTGTTTGTGAGTTTCGAAAAAAGTGCAAGAGCTATTCGAACCCTTTTTGCTGGGCAAGTAGGACCTGTAAATCTACACAATATATAGTTTAAAGTTTGAGTCTATCATATTAGGTTTTGGATTTATAGCTGTTTTTGTGTCTATTGCTTCTGAAGCATTTTCAGATAATTTGTGTGTTCTGAAGAAACTACAAGAGATATCTAAGCCATACTTTCTGTGCAAGAGGGGCTTGTACATCTGAACAACATGTCTTTTAAAGTTTGAACTTATCTTATTGCATTTTTGAGTTATAGCAGTTTTTAAGTTTTTATTGCTCCAAAAGCCTTTTCAGCCCATGAACAGTTGTTTGTGAGTTTCGAAAAAAGTGCAAGAGCTATTCGAACCCTTTTTGCTGGGCAAGTAGGACCTGTAAATCTACACAATATATAGTTTAAAGTTTGAGTCTATCATATTAGGTTTTGGATTTATAGCTGTGTTTGTGTCTATTGCTTCTGAAGCATTTTCAGATAATTTGTGTGTTCTGAAGAAACTACAAGAGATATCTAAGCCATACTTTCTGTGCAAGAGTGGCTTGTACATCTGAACAACATGTCTTTTAAAGTTTGAACTTATCTTATTGCATTTTTGAGTTATAGCAGTTTTTAAGTTTTTATTGCTCCAAAAGCCTTTTCAGCCCATGAACAGTTGTTTGTGAGTTTCGAAAAAAGTGCAAGAGCTATTCGAACCCTTTTTGCTGGGCAAGTAGGACCTGTAAATCTACACAATATATAGTTTAAAGTTTGAGTCTATCATATTAGGTTTTGGATTTATAGCTGTTTTTGTGTCGTTTGCTTCAAAAGCATTTTCAGATAATTTGTGTGTTCTGAAGAAACTACAAGAGATATCTAAGCCATACTTTCTGTGCAAGAGGGGCTTGTACATCTGAACAACATGTCTTTTAAAGTTTGAACTTATCTTATTGCATTTTTGAGTTATAGCAGTTTTTAAGTTTTTATTGCTCCAAAAGCCTTTTCAGCCCATGAACAGTTGTTTGTGAGTTTCGAAAAAAGTGCAAGAGCTATTCGAACCCTTTTTGCTGGGCAAGTAGGACCTGTAAATCTACACAATATATAGTTTAAAGTTTGAGTCTATCATATTAGGTTTTGGATTTATAGCTGTTTTTGTGTCGTTTGCTTCAAAAGCATTTTCAGATAATTTGTGTGTTCTGAAGAAACTACAAGAGATATCTAAGCCATACTTTCTGTGCAAGAGGGGCTTGTACATCTGAACAACATGTCTTTTAAAGTTTGAACTTATCTTATTGCATTTTTGAGTTATAGCAGTTTTTAAGTTTTTATTGCTCCAAAAGCCTTTTCAGCCCATGAACAGTTGTTTGTGAGTTTCGAAAAAAGTGCAAGAGCTATTCGAACCCTTTTTGCTGGGCAAGTAGGACCTGTAAATCTACACAATATATAGTTTAAAGTTTGAGTCTATCATATTAGGTTTTGGATTTATAGCTGTGTTTGTGTCTATTGCTTCTGAAGCATTTTCAGATAATTTGTGTGTTCTGAAGAAACTACAAGAGATATCTAAGCCATACTTTCTGTGCAAGAGGGGCTTGTACATCTGAACAACATGTCTTTTAAAGTTTGAACTTATCTTATTGCATTTTTGAGTTATAGCAGTTTTTAAGTTTTTATTGCTCCAAAAGCCTTTTCAGCCCATGAACAGTTGTTTGTGAGTTTCGAAAAAAGTGCAAGAGCTATTCGAACCCTTTTTGCTGGGCAAGTAGGACCTGTAAATCTACACAATATATAGTTTAAAGTTTGAGTCTATCATATTAGGTTTTGGATTTATAGCTGTTTTTGTGTCGTTTGCTTCAAAAGCATTTTCAGATAATTTGTGTGTTCTGAAGAAACTACAAGAGATATCTAAGCCATACTTTCTGTGCAAGAGGGGCTTGTACATCTGAACAACATGTCTTTTAAAGTTTGAACTTATCTTATTGCATTTTTGAGTTATAGCAGTTTTTAAGTTTTTATTGCTCCAAAAGCCTTTTCAGCCCATGAACAGTTGTTTGTGAGTTTCGAAAAAAGTGCAAGAGCTATTCGAACCCTTTTTGCTGGGCAAGTAGGACCTGTAAATCTACACAAAATATAGTTTAAAGTTTGAGTCTATCATATTAGGTTTTGGATTTATAGCTGTTTTTGTGTATATTGCTTCAAAAGCATTTTCAGATAATTTGTGTGTTCTGAAGAAACTACAAGAGATATCTAAGCCATACTTTCTGTGCAAGAGGGGCTTGTACATCTGAACAACATGTCTTTTAAAGTTTGAACTTATCTTATTGCATTTTTGAGTTATAGCAGTTTTTAAGTTTTTATTGCTCCAAAAGCCTTTTCAGCCCATGAACAGTTGTTTGTGAGTTTCGAAAAAAGTGCAAGAGCTATTCGAACCCTTTTTGCTGGGCAAGTAGGACCTGTAAATCTACACAAAATATAGTTTAAAGTTTGAGTCTATCATATTAGGTTTTGGATTTATAGCTGTTTTTGTGTCTATTGCTTCTGAAGCATTTTCAGATCATTTGTGTGTTCTGAAGAAACTACAAGAGATATCTAAGCCATACTTTCTGTGCAAGAGGGGCTTGTACATCTGAACAACATGTCTTTTAAAGTTTGAACTTATCTTATTGCATTTTTGAGTTATAGCAGTTTTTAAGTTTTTATTGCTCCAAAAGCCTTTTCAGCCCATGAACAGTTGTTTGTGAGTTTCGAAAAAAGTGCAAGAGCTATTCGAACCCTTTTTGCTGGGCAAGTAGGACCTGTAAATCTACACAATATATAGTTTAAAGTTTGAGTCTATCATATTAGGTTTTGGATTTATAGCTGTTTTTGTGTCGTTTGCTTCTGAAGCATTTTCAGATAATTTGTGTGTTCTGAAGAAACTACAAGAGATATCTAAGCCATACTTTCTGTGCAAGAGGGGCTTGTACATCTGAACAACATGTCTTTTAAAGTTTGAACTTATCTTATTGCATTTTTGAGTTATAGCAGTTTTTAAGTTTTTATTGCTCCAAAAGCCTTTTCAGCCCATGAACAGTTGTTTGTGAGTTTCGAAAAAAGTGCAAGAGCTATTCGAACCCTTTTTGCTGGGCAAGTAGGACCTGTAAATCTACACAATATATAGTTTAAAGTTTGAGTCTATCATATTAGGTTTTGGATTTATAGCTGTTTTTGTGTCGTTTGCTTCAAAAGCATTTTCAGATAATTTGTGTGTTCTGAAGAAACTACAAGAGATATCTAAGCCATACTTTCTGTGCAAGAGGGGCTTGTACATCTGAACAACATGTCTTTTAAAGTTTGAACTTATCTTATTGCATTTTTGAGTTATAGCAGTTTTTAAGTTTTTATTGCTCCAAAAGCCTTTTCAGCCCATGAACAGTTGTTTGTGAGTTTCGAAAAAAGTGCAAGAGCTATTCGAACCCTTTTTGCTGGGCAAGTAGGACCTGTAAATCTACACAATATATAGTTTAAAGTTTGAGTCTATCATATTAGGTTTTGGATTTATAGCTGTTTTTGTGTCGTTTGCTTCAAAAGCATTTTCAGATAATTTGTGTGTTCTGAAGAAACTACAAGAGATATCTAAGCCATACTTTCTGTGCAAGAGGGGCTTGTACATCTGAACAACATGTCTTTTA
Source organism: Eucyclogobius newberryi (assembly GCF_026437365.1). Lineage (NCBI taxonomy): Eukaryota > Metazoa > Chordata > Actinopteri > Gobiiformes > Gobiidae > Eucyclogobius > Eucyclogobius newberryi. The sequence continues at coordinate 122,319 of NW_027316478.1, read as the reverse complement.
AAGTTTGAACTTATCTTATTGCATTTTTGAGTTATAGCAGTTTTTAAGTTTTTATTGCTCCAAAAGCCTTTTCAGCCCATGAACAGTTGTTTGTGAGTTTCGAAAAAAGTGCAAGAGCTATTCGAACCCTTTTTGCTGGGCAAGTAGGACCTGTAAATCTACACAATATATAGTTTAAAGTTTGAGTCTATCATATTAGGTTTTGGATTTATAGCTGTGTTTGTGTCTATTGCTTCTGAAGCATTTTCAGATAATTTGTGTGTTCTGAAGAAACTACAAGAGATATCTAAGCCATACTTTCTGTGCAAGAGGGGCTTGTACATCTGAACAACATGTCTTTTAAAGTTTGAACTTATCTTATTGCATTTTTGAGTTATAGCAGTTTTTAAGTTTTTATTGCTCCAAAAGCCTTTTCAGCCCATGAACAGTTGTTTGTGAGTTTCGAAAAAAGTGCAAGAGCTATTCGAACCCTTTTTGCTGGGCAAGTAGGACCTGTAAATCTACACAATATATAGTTTAAAGTTTGAGTCTATCATATTAGGTTTTGGATTTATAGCTGTTTTTGTGTCGTTTGCTTCAAAAGCATTTTCAGATAATTTGTGTGTTCTGAAGAAACTACAAGAGATATCTAAGCCATACTTTCTGTGCAAGAGGGGCTTGTACATCTGAACAACATGTCTTTTAAAGTTTGAACTTATCTTATTGCATTTTTGAGTTATAGCAGTTTTTAAGTTTTTATTGCTCCAAAAGCCTTTTCAGCCCATGAACAGTTGTTTGTGAGTTTCGAAAAAAGTGCAAGAGCTATTCGAACCCTTTTTGCTGGGCAAGTAGGACCTGTAAATCTACACAAAATATAGTTTAAAGTTTGAGTCTATCATATTAGGTTTTGGATTTATAGCTGTTTTTGTGTATATTGCTTCAAAAGCATTTTCAGATAATTTGTGTGTTCTGAAGAAACTACAAGAGATATCTAAGCCATACTTTCTGTGCAAGAGGGGCTTGTACATCTGAACAACATGTCTTTTAAAGTTTGAACTTATCTTATTGCATTTTTGAGTTATAGCAGTTTTTAAGTTTTTATTGCTCCAAAAGCCTTTTCAGCCCATGAACAGTTGTTTGTGAGTTTCGAAAAAAGTGCAAGAGCTATTCGAACCCTTTTTGCTGGGCAAGTAGGACCTGTAAATCTACACAAAATATAGTTTAAAGTTTGAGTCTATCATATTAGGTTTTGGATTTATAGCTGTTTTTGTGTCTATTGCTTCTGAAGCATTTTCAGATCATTTGTGTGTTCTGAAGAAACTACAAGAGATATCTAAGCCATACTTTCTGTGCAAGAGGGGCTTGTACATCTGAACAACATGTCTTTTAAAGTTTGAACTTATCTTATTGCATTTTTGAGTTATAGCAGTTTTTAAGTTTTTATTGCTCCAAAAGCCTTTTCAGCCCATGAACAGTTGTTTGTGAGTTTCGAAAAAAGTGCAAGAGCTATTCGAACCCTTTTTGCTGGGCAAGTAGGACCTGTAAATCTACACAATATATAGTTTAAAGTTTGAGTCTATCATATTAGGTTTTGGATTTATAGCTGTTTTTGTGTCGTTTGCTTCTGAAGCATTTTCAGATAATTTGTGTGTTCTGAAGAAACTACAAGAGATATCTAAGCCATACTTTCTGTGCAAGAGGGGCTTGTACATCTGAACAACATGTCTTTTAAAGTTTGAACTTATCTTATTGCATTTTTGAGTTATAGCAGTTTTTAAGTTTTTATTGCTCCAAAAGCCTTTTCAGCCCATGAACAGTTGTTTGTGAGTTTCGAAAAAAGTGCAAGAGCTATTCGAACCCTTTTTGCTGGGCAAGTAGGACCTGTAAATCTACACAATATATAGTTTAAAGTTTGAGTCTATCATATTAGGTTTTGGATTTATAGCTGTTTTTGTGTCGTTTGCTTCAAAAGCATTTTCAGATAATTTGTGTGTTCTGAAGAAACTACAAGAGATATCTAAGCCATACTTTCTGTGCAAGAGGGGCTTGTACATCTGAACAACATGTCTTTTAAAGTTTGAACTTATCTTATTGCATTTTTGAGTTATAGCAGTTTTTAAGTTTTTATTGCTCCAAAAGCCTTTTCAGCCCATGAACAGTTGTTTGTGAGTTTCGAAAAAAGTGCAAGAGCTATTCGAACCCTTTTTGCTGGGCAAGTAGGACCTGTAAATCTACACAATATATAGTTTAAAGTTTGAGTCTATCATATTAGGTTTTGGATTTATAGCTGTTTTTGTGTCGTTTGCTTCAAAAGCATTTTCAGATAATTTGTGTGTTCTGAAGAAACTACAAGAGATATCTAAGCCATACTTTCTGTGCAAGAGGGGCTTGTACATCTGAACAACATGTCTTTTAAAGTTTGAACTTATCTTATTGCATTTTTGAGTTATAGCAGTTTTTAAGTTTTTATTGCTCCAAAAGCCTTTTCAGCCCATGAACAGTTGTTTGTGAGTTTCGAAAAAAGTGCAAGAGCTATTCGAACCCTTTTTGCTGGGCAAGTAGGACCTGTAAATCTACACAATATATAGTTTAAAGTTTGAGTCTATCATATTAGGTTTTGGATTTATAGCTGTGTTTGTGTCTATTGCTTCTGAAGCATTTTCAGATAATTTGTGTGTTCTGAAGAAACTACAAGAGATATCTAAGCCATACTTTCTGTGCAAGAGGGGCTTGTACATCTGAACAACATGTCTTTTAAAGTTTGAACTTATCTTATTGCATTTTTGAGTTATAGCAGTTTTTAAGTTTTTATTGCTCCAAAAGCCTTTTCAGCCCATGAACAGTTGTTTGTGAGTTTCGAAAAAAGTGCAAGAGCTATTCGAACCCTTTTTGCTGGGCAAGTAGGACCTGTAAATCTACACAATATATAGTTTAAAGTTTGAGTCTATCATATTAGGTTTTGGATTTATAGCTGTTTTTGTGTCGTTTGCTTCAAAAGCATTTTCAGATAATTTGTGTGTTCTGAAGAAACTACAAGAGATATCTAAGCCATACTTTCTGTGCAAGAGGGGCTTGTACATCTGAACAACATGTCTTTTAAAGTTTGAACTTATCTTATTGCATTTTTGAGTTATAGCAGTTTTTAAGTTTTTATTGCTCCAAAAGCCTTTTCAGCCCATGAACAGTTGTTTGTGAGTTTCGAAAAAAGTGCAAGAGCTATTCGAACCCTTTTTGCTGGGCAAGTAGGACCTGTAAATCTACACAAAATATAGTTTAAAGTTTGAGTCTATCATATTAGGTTTTGGATTTATAGCTGTTTTTGTGTATATTGCTTCAAAAGCATTTTCAGATAATTTGTGTGTTCTGAAGAAACTACAAGAGATATCTAAGCCATACTTTCTGTGCAAGAGGGGCTTGTACATCTGAACAACATGTCTTTTAAAGTTTGAACTTATCTTATTGCATTTTTGAGTTATAGCAGTTTTTAAGTTTTTATTGCTCCAAAAGCCTTTTCAGCCCATGAACAGTTGTTTGTGAGTTTCGAAAAAAGTGCAAGAGCTATTCGAACCCTTTTTGCTGGGCAAGTAGGACCTGTAAATCTACACAAAATATAGTTTAAAGTTTGAGTCTATCATATTAGGTTTTGGATTTATAGCTGTTTTTGTGTCTATTGCTTCTGAAGCATTTTCAGATCATTTGTGTGTTCTGAAGAAACTACAAGAGATATCTAAGCCATACTTTCTGTGCAAGAGGGGCTTGTACATCTGAACAACATGTCTTTTAAAGTTTGAACTTATCTTATTGCATTTTTGAGTTATAGCAGTTTTTAAGTTTTTATTGCTCCAAAAGCCTTTTCAGCCCATGAACAGTTGTTTGTGAGTTTCGAAAAAAGTGCAAGAGCTATTCGAACCCTTTTTGCTGGGCAAGTAGGACCTGTAAATCTACACAAAATGTAGTTTAAAGTTTGAGTCTATCATATTAGGTTTTGGATTTATAGCTGTTTTTGTGTCTATTGCTTCAAAAGCATTTTCAGATAATTTGTGTGTTCTGAAGAAACTACAAGAGATATCTAAGCCATACTTTCTGTGCAAGAGGGGCTTGTACATCTGAACAACATGTCGTTTAAAGTTTGAACTTATCTTATTGCATTTTTGAGTTATAGCAGTTTTTAAGTTTTTATTGCTCCAAAAGCCTTTTCAGCCCATGAACAGTTGTTTGTGAGTTTCGAAAAAAGTGCAAGAGCTATTCGAACCCTTTTTGCTGGGCAAGTAGGACCTGTAAATCTACACAATATATAGTTTAAAGTTTGAGTCTATCATATTAGGTTTTGGATTTATAGCTGTTTTTGTGTCGTTTGCTTCAAAAGCATTTTCAGATAATTTGTGTGTTCTGAAGAAACTACAAGAGATATCTAAGCCATACTTTCTGTGCAAGAGGGGCTTGTACATCTGAACAACATGTCTTTTAAAGTTTGAACTTATCTTATTGCATTTTTGAGTTATAGCAGTTTTTAAGTTTTTATTGCTCCAAAAGCCTTTTCAGCCCATGAACAGTTGTTTGTGAGTTTCGAAAAAAGTGCAAGAGCTATTCGAACCCTTTTTGCTGGGCAAGTAGGACCTGTAAATCTACACAATATATAGTTTAAAGTTTGAGTCTATCATATTAGGTTTTGGATTTATAGCTGTTTTTGTGTCTATTGCTTCTGAAGCATTTTCAGATAATTTGTGTGTTCTGAAGAAACTACAAGAGATATCTAAGCCATACTTTCTGTGCAAGAGGGGCTTGTACATCTGAACAACATGTCGTTTAAAGTTTGAACTTATCTTATTGCATTTTTGAGTTATAGCAGTTTTTAAGTTTTTATTGCTCCAAAAGCCTTTTCAGCCCATGAACAGTTGTTTGTGAGTTTCGAAAAAAGTGCAAGAACTATTCGAACCCTTTTTGCTGGGCAAGTAGGACTTGTAAATCTACACAATATATAGTTTATAGTTTGAGTCTATCATATTAGGTTTTTCATTTATAGCTGTTTTTGTGTCTATTGCTTCAAAAGCATTTTCAGATAATTTGTGTGTTCTGAAGAAACTACAAGAGATATCTAAGCCATACTTTCTGTGCAAGAGGGGCTTGTACATCTGAACAACATGTCTTTTAAAGTTTGAACTTATCTTATTGCATTTTTGAGTTATAGCAGTTTTTAAGTTTTTATTGCTCCAAAAGCCTTTTCAGCCCATGAACAGTTGTTTGTGAGTTTCGAAAAAAGTGCAAGAGCTATTCGAACCCTTTTTGCTGGGCAAGTAGGACCTGTAAATCTACACAATATATAGTTTAAAGTTTGAGTCTATCATATTAGGTTTTGGATTTATAGCTGTTTTTGTGTCGTTTGCTTCTGAAGCATTTTCAGATAATTTGTGTGTTCTGAAGAAACTACAAGAGATATCTAAGCCATACTTTCTGTGCAAGAGGGGCTTGTACATCTGAACAACATGTCTTTTAAAGTTTGAACTTATCTTATTGCATTTTTGAGTTATAGCAGTTTTTAAGTTTTTATTGCTCCAAAAGCCTTTTCAGCCCATGAACAGTTGTTTGTGAGTTTCGAAAAAAGTGCAAGAGCTATTCGAACCCTTTTTGCTGGGCAAGTAGGACCTGTAAATCTACACAATATATAGTTTAAAGTTTGAGTCTATCATATTAGGTTTTGGATTTATAGCTGTTTTTGTGTCGTTTGCTTCAAAAGCATTTTCAGATAATTTGTGTGTTCTGAAGAAACTACAAGAGATATCTAAGCCATACTTTCTGTGCAAGAGGGGCTTGTACATCTGAACAACATGTCTTTTAAAGTTTGAACTTATCTTATTGCATTTTTGAGTTATAGCAGTTTTTAAGTTTTTATTGCTCCAAAAGCCTTTTCAGCCCATGAACAGTTGTTTGTGAGTTTCGAAAAAAGTGCAAGAGCTATTCGAACCCTTTTTGCTGGGCAAGTAGGACCTGTAAATCTACACAAAATATATTTTAAAGTTTGAGTCTATCATATTAGGTTTTTCATTTATAGCTGTTTTTGTGTCTATTGCTTCAAAAGCATTTTCAGATAATTTGTGTGTTCTGAAGAAACTACAAGAGATATCTAAGCCATACTTTCTGTGCAAGAGGGGCTTGTACATCTGAACAACATGTCTTTTAAAGTTTGAACTTATCTTATTGCATTTTTGAGTTATAGCAGTTTTTAAGTTTTTATTGCTCCAAAAGCCTTTTCAGCCCATGAACAGTTGTTTGTGAGTTTCGAAAAAAGTGCAAGAGCTATTCGAACCCTTTTTGCTGGGCAAGTAGGACCTGTAAATCTACACAATATATAGTTTAAAGTTTGAGTCTATCATATTAGGTTTTGGATTTATAGCTGTTTTTGTGTCTATTGCTTCTGAAGCATTTTCAGATAATTTGTGTGTTCTGAAGAAACTACAAGAGATATCTAAGCCATACTTTCTGTGCAAGAGGGGCTTGTACATCTGAACAACATGTCTTTTAAAGTTTGAACTTATCTTATTGCATTTTTGAGTTATAGCAGTTTTTAAGTTTTTATTGCGCCAAAAGCCTTTTCAGCCCATGAACAGTTGTTTGTGAGTTTCTAAAAAAGTGCAAGAGCTATTCGAACCCTTTTTGCTGGGCAAGTAGGACCTGTAAATCTACACAATATATAGTTTAAAGTTTGAGTCTATCATATTAGGTTTTGGATTTATAGCTGTTTTTGTGTCGTTTGCTTCAAAAGCATTTTCAGATAATTTGTGTGTTCTGAAGAAACTACAAGAGATATCTAAGCCATACTTTCTGTGCAAGAGGGGCTTGTACATCTGAACAACATGTCTTTTAAAGTTTGAACTTATCTTATTGCATTTTTGAGTTATAGCAGTTTTTAAGTTTTTATTGCTCCAAAAGCCTTTTCAGCCCATGAACAGTTGTTTGTAAGTTTCGAAAAAAGTGCAAGAGCTATTCGAACCCTTTTTGCTGGGCAAGTAGGACCTGTAAATCTACACAATATATAGTTTAAAGTTTGAGTCTATCATATTAGGTTTTGGATTTATAGCTGTTTTTGTGTCGTTTGCTTCAAAAGCATTTTCAGATAATTTGTGTGTTCTGAAGAAACTACAAGAGATATCTAAGCCATACTTTCTGTGCAAGAGGGGCTTGTACATCTGAACAACATGTCTTTTAAAGTTTGAACTTATCTTATTGCATTTTTGAGTTATAGCAGTTTTTAAGTTTTTATTGCTCCAAAAGCCTTTTCAGCCCATGAACAGTTGTTTGTGAGTTTCGAAAAAAGTGCAAGAGCTATTCGAACCCTTTTTGCTGGGCAAGTAGGACCTGTAAATCTACACAATATATAGTTTAAAGTTTTAGTCTATCATATTAGGTTTTGGATTTATAGCTGTTTTTGTGTCTATTGCTTCTGAAGCATTTTCAGATAATTTGTGTGTTCTGAAGAAACTACAAGAGATATCTAAGCCATACTTTCTGTGCAAGAGGGGCTTGTACATCTGAACAACATGTCGTTTAAAGTTTGAACTTATCTTATTGCATTTTTGAGTTATAGCAGTTTTTAAGTTTTTATTGCTCCAAAAGCCTTTTCAGCCCATGAACAGTTGTTTGTGAGTTTCGAAAAAAGTGCAAGAACTATTCGAACCCTTTTTGCTGGGCAAGTAGGACTTGTAAATCTACACAATATATAGTTTATAGTTTGAGTCTATCATATTAGGTTTTGGATTTATAGCTGTTTTTGTGTCTATTGCTTCAAAAGCATTTTCAGATAATTTGTGTGTTCTGAAGAAACTACAAGAGATATCTAAGCCATACTTTCTGTGCAAGAGGGGCTTGTACATCTGAACAACATGTATTTTAAAGTTTGAACTTATCTTATTGCATTTTTGAGTTATAGCAGTTTTTAAGTTTTTATTGCTCCAAAAGCCTTTTCAGCCCATGAACAGTTGTTTGTGAGTTTCGAAAAAAGTGCAAGAGCTATTCGAACCCTTTTTGCTGGGCAAGTAGGACCTGTAAATCTACACAATATATAGTTTAAAGTTTGAGTCTATCATATTAGGTTTTGGATTTATAGCTGTTTTTGTGTCTATTGCTTCTGAAGCATTTTCAGATAATTTGTGTGTTCTGAAGAAACTACAAGAGATATCTAAGCCATACTTTCTGTGCAAGAGGGGCTTGTACATCTGAACAACATGTCGTTTAAAGTTTGAACTTATCTTATTGCATTTTTGAGTTATAGCAGTTTTTAAGTTTTTATTGCTCCAAAAGCCTTTTCAGCCCATGAACAGTTGTTTGTGAGTTTCGAAAAAAGTGCAAGAACTATTCGAACCCTTTTTGCTGGGCAAGTAGGACTTGTAAATCTACACAATATATAGTTTATAGTTTGAGTCTATCATATTAGGTTTTTCATTTATAGCTGTTTTTGTGTCTATTGCTTCAAAAGCATTTTCAGATAATTTGTGTGTTCTGAAGAAACTACAAGAGATATCTAAGCCATACTTTCTGTGCAAGAGGGGCTTGTACATCTGAACAACATGTCTTTTAAAGTTTGAACTTATCTTATTGCATTTTTGAGTTATAGCAGTTTTTAAGTTTTTATTGCTCCAAAAGCCTTTTCAGCCCATGAACAGTTGTTTGTGAGTTTCGAAAAAAGTGCAAGAGCTATTCGAACCCTTTTTGCTGGGCAAGTAGGACCTGTAAATCTACACAATATATAGTTTAAAGTTTGAGTCTATCATATTAGGTTTTGGATTTATAGCTGTTTTTGTGTCTATTGCTTCTGAAGCATTTTCAGATAATTTGTGTGTTCTGAAGAAACTACAAGAGATATCTAAGCCATACTTTCTGTGCAAGAGGGGCTTGTACATCTGAACATGTCTTTTAAAGTTTGAACTTATCTTATTGCATTTTTGAGTTATAGCAGTTTTTAAGTTTTTATTGCTCCAAAAGCCTTTTCAGCCCATGAACAGTTGTTTGTGAGTTTCGAAAAAAGTGCAAGAGCTATTCGAACCCTTTTTGCTGGGCAAGTAGGACCTGTAAATCTACACAATATATAGTTTAAAGTTTGAGTCTATCATATTAGGTTTTGGATTTATAGCTGTTTTTGTGTCGTTTGCTTCAAAAGCATTTTCAGATAATTTGTGTGTTCTGAAGAAACTACAAGAGATATCTAAGCCATACTTTCTGTGCAAGAGGGGCTTGTACATCTGAACAACATGTCTTTTAAAGTTTGAACTTATCTTATTGCATTTTTGAGTTATAGCAGTTTTTAAGTTTTTATTGCTCCAAAAGCCTTTTCAGCCCATGAACAGTTGTTTGTGAGTTTCGAAAAAAGTGCAAGAGCTATTCGAACCCTTTTTGCTGGGCAAGTAGGACCTGTAAATCTACACAAAATATAGTTTAAAGTTTGAGTCTATCATATTAGGTTTTGGATTTATAGCTGTTTTTGTGTATATTGCTTCAAAAGCATTTTCAGATAATTTGTGTGTTCTGAAGAAACTACAAGAGATATCTAAGCCATACTTTCTGTGCAAGAGGGGCTTGTACATCTGAACAACATGTCTTTTAAAGTTTGAACTTATCTTATTGCATTTTTGAGTTATAGCAGTTTTTAAGTTTTTATTGCTCCAAAAGCCTTTTCAGCCCATGAACAGTTGTTTGTGAGTTTCGAAAAAAGTGCAAGAGCTATTCGAACCCTTTTTGCTGGGCAAGTAGGACCTGTAAATCTACACAAAATATAGTTTAAAGTTTGAGTCTATCATATTAGGTTTTGGATTTATAGCTGTTTTTGTGTCTATTGCTTCTGAAGCATTTTCAGATAATTTGTGTGTTCTGAAGAAACTACAAGAGATATCTAAGCCATACTTTCTGTGCAAGAGGGGCTTGTACATCTGAACAACATGTCTTTTAAAGTTTGAACTTATCTTATTGCATTTTTGAGTTATAGCAGTTTTTAAGTTTTTATTGCTCCAAAAGCCTTTTCAGCCCATGAACAGTTGTTTGTGAGTTTCGAAAAAAGTGCAAGAGCTATTCGAACCCTTTTTGCTGGGCAAGTAGGACCTGTAAATCTACACAAAATGTAGTTTAAAGTTTGAGTCTATCATATTAGGTTTTGGATTTATAGCTGTTTTTGTGTCTATTGCTTCAAAAGCATTTTCAGATAATTTGTGTGTTCTGAAGAAACTACAAGAGATATCTAAGCCATACTTTCTGTGCAAGAGGGGCTTGTACATCTGAACAACATGTCGTTTAAAGTTTGAACTTATCTTATTGGATTTTTGAGTTATAGCAGTTTTTAAGTTTTTATTGCTCCAAAAGCCTTTTCAGCCCATGAACAGTTGTTTGTGAGTTTCGAAAAAAGTGCAAGAGCTATTCGAACCCTTTTTGCTGGGCAAGTAGGACCTGTAAATCTACACAATATATAGTTTAAAGTTTGAGTCTATCATATTAGGTTTTGGATTTATAGCTGTTTTTGTGTCGTTTGCTTCAAAAGCATTTTCAGATAATTTGTGTGTTCTGAAGAAACTACAAGAGATATCTAAGCCATACTTTCTGTGCAAGAGGGGCTTGTACATCTGAACAACATGTCTTTTAAATTTTGAACTTATCTTATTGCATTTTTGAGTTATAGCAGTTTTTAAGTTTTTATTGCTCCAAAAGCCTTTTCAGCCCATGAACAGTTGTTTGTGAGTTTCGAAAAAAGTGCAAGAGCTATTCGAACCCTTTTTGCTGGGCAAGTAGGACCTGTAAATCTACACAATATATAGTTTAAAGTTTGAGTCTATCATATTAGGTTTTGGATTTATAGCTGTTTTTGTGTCGTTTGCTTCAAAAGCATTTTCAGATAATTTGTGTGTTCTGAAGAAACTACAAGAGATATCTAAGCCATACTTTCTGTGCAAGAGGGGCTTGTACATCTGAACAACATGTCTTTTAAAGTTTGAACTTATCTTATTGCATTTTTGAGTTATAGCAGTTTTTAAGTTTTTATTGCTCCAAAAGCCTTTTCAGCCCATGAACAGTTGTTTGTGAGTTTCGAAAAAAGTGCAAGAGCTATTCGAACCTTTTTTGCTGGGCAAGTAGGACCTGTAAATCTACACAATATATAGTTTAAAGTTTGAGTCTATCATATTAGGTTTTGGATTTATAGCTGTTTTTGTGTCGTTTGCTTCAAAAGCATTTTCAGATAATTTGTGTGTTCTGAAGAAACTACAAGAGATATCTAAGCCATACTTTCTGTGCAAGAGGGGCTTGTACATCTGAACAACATGTCTTTTAAAGTTTGAACTTATCTTATTGCATTTTTGAGTTATAGCAGTTTTTAAGTTTTTATTGCTCCAAAAGCCTTTTCAGCCCATGAACAGTTGTTTGTGAGTTTCGAAAAAAGTGCAAGAGCTATTCGAACCCTTTTTGCTGGGCAAGTAGGACCTGTAAATCTACACAAAATATAGTTTAAAGTTTGAGTCTATCATATTAGGTTTTGGATTTATAGCTGTTTTTGTGTATATTGCTTCAAAAGCATTTTCAGATAATTTGTGTGTTCTGAAGAAACTACAAGAGATATCTAAGCCATACTTTCTGTGCAAGAGGGGCTTGTACATCTGAACAACATGTCTTTTAAAGTTTGAACTTATCTTATTGCATTTTTGAGTTATAGCAGTTTTTAAGTTTTTATTGCTCCAAAAGCCTTTTCAGCCCATGAACAGTTGTTTGTGAGTTTCGAAAAAAGTGCAAGAGCTATTCGAACCCTTTTTGCTGGGCAAGTAGGACCTGTAAATCTACACAATATATAGTTTAAAGTTTGAGTCTATCATATTAGGTTTTGGATTTATAGCTGTTTTTGTGTCGTTTGCTTCAAAAGCATTTTCAGATAATTTGTGTGTTCTGAAGAAACTACAAGAGATATCTAAGCCATACTTTCTGTGCAAGAGGGGCTTGTACATCTGAACAACATGTCTTTTAAAGTTTGAACTTATCTTATTGCATTTTTGAGTTATAGCAGTTTTTAAGTTTTTATTGCTCCAAAAGCCTTTTCAGCCCATGAACAGTTGTTTGTGAGTTTCGAAAAAAGTGCAAGAGCTATTCGAACCCTTTTTGCTGGGCAAGTAGGACCTGTAAATCTACACAAAATATAGTTTAAAGTTTGAGTCTATCATATTAGGTTTTGGATTTCTAGCTGTTTTTGTGTCTATTGCTTCTGAAGCATTTTCAGATAATTTGTGTGTTCTGAAGAAACTACAAGAGATATCTAAGCCATACTTTCTGTGCAAGAGGGGCTTGTACATCTGAACAACATGTCTTTTAAAGTTTGAACTTATCTTATTGCATTTTTGAGTTATAGCAGTTTTTAAGTTTTTATTGCTCCAAAAGCCTTTTCAGCCCATGAACAGTTGTTTGTGAGTTTCGAAAAAAGTGCAAGAGCTATTCGAACCCTTTTTGCTGGGCAAGTAGGACCTGTAAATCTACACAAAATGTAGTTTAAAGTTTGAGTCTATCATATTAGGTTTTGGATTTATAGCTGTTTTTGTGTCTATTGCTTCAAAAGCATTTTCAGATAATTTGTGTGTTCTGAAGAAACTACAAGAGATATCTAAGCCATACTTTCTGTGCAAGAGGGGCTTGTACATCTGAACAACATGTCGTTTAAAGTTTGAACTTATCTTATTGCATTTTTGAGTTATAGCAGTTTTTAAGTTTTTATTGCTCCAAAAGCCTTTTCAGCCCATGAACAGTTGTTTGTGAGTTTCGAAAAAAGTGCAAGAGCTATTCGAACCCTTTTTGCTGGGCAAGTAGGACCTGTAAATCTACACAATATATAGTTTAAAGTTTGAGTCTATCATATTAGGTTTTGGATTTATAGCTGTTTTTGTGTCGTTTGCTTCAAAAGCATTTTCAGATAATTTGTGTGTTCTGAAGAAACTACAAGAGATATCTAAGCCATACTTTCTGTGCAAGAGGGGCTTGTACATCTGAACAACATGTCTTTTAAAGTTTGAACTTATCTTATTGCATTTTTGAGTTATAGCAGTTTTTAAGTTTTTATTGCTCCAAAAGCCTTTTCAGCCCATGAACAGTTGTTTGTGAGTTTCGAAAAAAGTGCAAGAGCTATTCGAACCCTTTTTGCTGGGCAAGTAGGACCTGTAAATCTACACAAAATATAGTTTAAAGTTTGAGTCTATCATATTAGGTTTTGGATTTATAGCTGTTTTTGTGTCTATTGCTTCTGAAGCATTTTCAGATAATTTGTGTGTTCTGAAGAAACTACAAGAGATATCTAAGCCATACTTTCTGTGCAAGAGGGGCTTGTACATCTGAACAACATGTCTTTTAAAGTTTGAACTTATCTTATTGCATTTTTGAGTTATAGCAGTTTTTAAGTTTTTATTGCTCCAAAAGCCTTTTCAGCCCATGAACAGTTGTTTGTGAGTTTCGAAAAAAGTGCAAGAGCTATTCGAACCCTTTTTGCTGGGCAAGTAGGACCTGTAAATCTACACAAAATATAGTTTAAAGTTTGAGTCTATCATATTAGGTTTTGGATTTATAGCTGTTTTTGTGTATATTGCTTCAAAAGCATTTTCAGATAATTTGTGTGTTCTGAAGAAACTACAAGAGATATCTAAGCCATACTTTCTGTGCAAGAGGGGCTTGTACATCTGAACAACATGTCTTTTAAAGTTTGAACTTATCTTATTGCATTTTTGAGTTATAGCAGTTTTTAAGTTTTTATTGCTCCAAAAGCCTTTTCAGCCCATGAACAGTTGTTTGTGAGTTTCGAAAAAAGTGCAAGAGCTATTCGAACCCTTTTTGCTGGGCAAGTAGGACCTGTAAATCTACACAATATATAGTTTAAAGTTTGAGTCTATCATATTAGGTTTTGGATTTATAGCTGTTTTTGTGTCGTTTGCTTCAAAAGCATTTTCAGATAATTTGTGTGTTCTGAAGAAACTACAAGAGATATCTAAGCCATACTTTCTGTGCAAGAGGGGCTTGTACATCTGAACAACATGTCTTTTAAAGTTTGAACTTATCTTATTGCATTTTTGAGTTATAGCAGTTTTTAAGTTTTTATTGCTCCAAAAGCCTTTTCAGCCCATGAACAGTTGTTTGTGAGTTTCGAAAAAAGTGCAAGAGCTATTCGAACCCTTTTTGCTGGGCAAGTAGGACCTGTAAATCTACACAAAATATAGTTTAAAGTTTGAGTCTATCATATTAGGTTTTGGATTTCTAGCTGTTTTTGTGTCTATTGCTTCTGAAGCATTTTCAGATAATTTGTGTGTTCTGAAGAAACTACAAGAGATATCTAAGCCATACTTTCTGTGCAAGAGGGGCTTGTACATCTGAACAACATGTCTTTTAAAGTTTGAACTTATCTTATTGCATTTTTGAGTTATAGCAGTTTTTAAGTTTTTATTGCTCCAAAAGCCTTTTCAGCCCATGAACAGTTGTTTGTGAGTTTCGAAAAAAGTGCAAGAGCTATTCGAACCCTTTTTGCTGGGCAAGTAGGACCTGTAAATCTACACAAAATGTAGTTTAAAGTTTGAGTCTATCATATTAGGTTTTGGATTTATAGCTGTTTTTGTGTCTATTGCTTCAAAAGCATTTTCAGATAATTTGTGTGTTCTGAAGAAACTACAAGAGATATCTAAGCCATACTTTCTGTGCAAGAGGGGCTTGTACATCTGAACAACATGTCGTTTAAAGTTTGAACTTATCTTATTGCATTTTTGAGTTATAGCAGTTTTTAAGTTTTTATTGCTCCAAAAGCCTTTTCAGCCCATGAACAGTTGTTTGTGAGTTTCGAAAAAAGTGCAAGAGCTATTCGAACCCTTTTTGCTGGGCAAGTAGGACCTGTAAATCTACACAATATATAGTTTAAAGTTTGAGTCTATCATATTAGGTTTTGGATTTATAGCTGTTTTTGTGTCGTTTGCTTCAAAAGCATTTTCAGATAATTTGTGTGTTCTGAAGAAACTACAAGAGATATCTAAGCCATACTTTCTGTGCAAGAGGGGCTTGTACATCTGAACAACATGTCTTTTAAAGTTTGAACTTATCTTATTGCATTTTTGAGTTATAGCAGTTTTTAAGTTTTTATTGCTCCAAAAGCCTTTTCAGCCCATGAACAGTTGTTTGTGAGTTTCGAAAAAAGTGCAAGAGCTATTCGAACCCTTTTTGCTGGGCAAGTAGGACCTGTAAATCTACACAAAATATAGTTTAAAGTTTGAGTCTATCATATTAGGTTTTGGATTTATAGCTGTTTTTGTGTATATTGCTTCAAAAGCATTTTCAGATAATTTGTGTGTTCTGAAGAAACTACAAGAGATATCTAAGCCATACTTTCTGTGCAAGAGGGGCTTGTACATCTGAACAACATGTCTTTTAAAGTTTGAACTTATCTTATTGCATTTTTGAGTTATAGCAGTTTTTAAGTTTTTATTGCTCCAAAAGCCTTTTCAGCCCATGAACAGTTGTTTGTGAGTTTCGAAAAAAGTGCAAGAGCTATTCGAACCCTTTTTGCTGGGCAAGTAGGACCTGTAAATCTACACAAAATATAGTTTAAAGTTTGAGTCTATCATATTAGGTTTTGGATTTATAGCTGTTTTTGTGTCTATTGCTTCTGAAGCATTTTCAGATAATTTGTGTGTTCTGAAGAAACTACAAGAGATATCTAAGCCATACTTTCTGTGCAAGAGGGGCTTGTACATCTGAACAACATGTCTTTTAAAGTTTGAACTTATCTTATTGCATTTTTGAGTTATAGCAGTTTTTAAGTTTTTATTGCTCCAAAAGCCTTTTCAGCCCATGAACAGTTGTTTGTGAGTTTCGAAAAAAGTGCAAGAGCTATTCGAACCCTTTTTGCTGGGCAAGTAGGACCTGTAAATCTACACAATATATAGTTTAAAGTTTGAGTCTATCATATTAGGTTTTGGATTTATAGCTGTTTTTGTGTCGTTTGCTTCAAAAGCATTTTCAGATAATTTGTGTGTTCTGAAGAAACTACAAGAGATATCTAAGCCATACTTTCTGTGCAAGAGGGGCTTGTACATCTGAACAACATGTCTTTTAAAGTTTGAACTTATCTTATTGCATTTTTGAGTTATAGCAGTTTTTAAGTTTTTATTGCTCCAAAAGCCTTTTCAGCCCATGAACAGTTGTTTGTGAGTTTCGAAAAAAGTGCAAGAGCTATTCGAACCCTTTTTGCTGGGCAAGTAGGACCTGTAAATCTACACAATATATAGTTTAAAGTTTGAGTCTATCATATTAGGTTTTGGATTTATAGCTGTTTTTGTGTCTATTGCTTCAAAAGCATTTTCAGATAATTTGTGTGTTCTGAAGAAACTACAAGAGATATCTAAGCCATACTTTCTGTGCAAGAGGGGCTTGTACATCTGAACAACATGTCTTTTAAAGTTTGAACTTATCTTATTGCATTTTTGAGTTATAGCAGTTTTTAAGTTTTTATTGCTCCAAAAGCCTTTTCAGCCCATGAACAGTTGTTTGTGAGTTTCGAAAAAAGTGCAAGAGCTATTCGAACCCTTTTTGCTGGGCAAGTAGGACCTGTAAATCTACACAATATATAGTTTAAAGTTTGAGTCTATCATATTAGGTTTTGGATTTATAGCTGTTTTTGTGTCGTTTGCTTCAAAAGCATTTTCAGATAATTTGTGTGTTCTGAAGAAACTACAAGAGATATCTAAGCCATACTTTCTGTGCAAGAGGGGCTTGTACATCTGAACAACATGTCTTTTAAAGTTTGAACTTATCTTATTGCATTTTTGAGTTATAGCAGTTTTTAAGTTTTTATTGCTCCAAAAGCCTTTTCAGCCCATGAACAGTTGTTTGTGAGTTTCGAAAAAAGTGCAAGAGCTATTCGAACCCTTTTTGCTGGGCAAGTAGGACCTGTAAATCTACACAAAATATAGTTTAAAGTTTGAGTCTATCATATTAGGTTTTGGATTTATAGCTGTTTTTGTGTCTATTGCTTCAAAAGCATTTTCAGATAATTTGTGTGTTCTGAAGAAACTACAAGAGATATCTAAGCCATACTTTCTGTGCAAGAGGGGCTTGTACATCTGAACAACATGTCTTTTAAAGTTTGAACTTATCTTATTGCATTTTTGAGTTATAGCAGTTTTTAAGTTTTTATTGCTCCAAAAGCCTTTTCAGCCCATGAACAGTTGTTTGTGAGTTTCGAAAAAAGTGCAAGAGCTATTCGAACCCTTTTTGCTGGGCAAGTAGGACCTGTAAATCTACACAATATATAGTTTAAAGTTTGAGTCTATCATATTAGGTTTTGGATTTATAGCTGTTTTTGTGTATATTGCTTCAAAAGCATTTTCAGATAATTTGTGTGTTCTGAAGAAACTACAAGAGATATCTAAGCCATACTTTCTGTGCAAGAGGGGCTTGTACATCTGAACAACATGTCTTTTAAAGTTTGAACTTATCTTATTGCATTTTTGAGTTATAGCAGTTTTTAAGTTTTTATTGCTCCAAAAGCCTTTTCAGCCCATGAACAGTTGTTTGTGAGTTTCGAAAATAGTGCAAGAGCTATTCGAACCCTTTTTGCTGGGCAAGTAGGACCTGTAAATCTACACAATATATAGTTTAAAGTTTGAGTCTATCATATTAGGTTTTGGATTTATAGCTGTTTTTGTGTCGTTTGCTTCAAAAGCATTTTCAGATAATTTGTGTGTTCTGAAGAAACTACAAGAGATATCTAAGCCATACTTTCTGTGCAAGAGGGGCTTGTACATCTGAACAACATGTCTTTTAAAGTTTGAACTTATCTTATTGCATTTTTGAGTTATAGCAGTTTTTAAGTTTTTATTGCTCCAAAAGCCTTTTCAGCCCATGAACAGTTGTTTGTGAGTTTCGAAAAAAGTGCAAGAGCTATTCGAACCCTTTTTGCTGGGCAAGTAGGACCTGTAAATCTACACAAAATATAGTTTAAAGTTTGAGTCTATCATATTAGGTTTTGGATTTATAGCTGTTTTTGTGTATATTGCTTCAAAAGCATTTTCAGATAATTTGTGTGTTCTGAAGAAACTACAAGAGATATCTAAGCCATACTTTCTGTGCAAGAGGGGCTTGTACATCTGAACAACATGTCTTTTAAAGTTTGAACTTATCTTATTGCATTTTTGAGTTATAGCAGTTTTTAAGTTTTTATTGCTCCAAAAGCCTTTTCAGCCCATGAACAGTTGTTTGTGAGTTTCGAAAAAAGTGCAAGAGCTATTCGAACCCTTTTTGCTGGGCAAGTAGGACCTGTAAATCTACACAAAATATAGTTTAAAGTTTGAGTCTATCATATTAGGTTTTGGATTTATAGCTGTTTTTGTGTCTATTGCTTCTGAAGCATTTTCAGATAATTTGTGTGTTCTGAAGAAACTACAAGAGATATCTAAGCCATACTTTCTGTGCAAGAGGGGCTTGTACATCTGAACAACATGTCTTTTAAAGTTTGAACTTATCTTATTGCATTTTTGAGTTATAGCAGTTTTTAAGTTTTTATTGCTCCAAAAGCCTTTTCAGCCCATGAACAGTTGTTTGTGAGTTTCGAAAAAAGTGCAAGAGCTATTCGAACCCTTTTTGCTGGGCAAGTAGGACCTGTAAATCTACACAAAATGTAGTTTAAAGTTTGAGTCTATCATATTAGGTTTTGGATTTATAGCTGTTTTTGTGTCTATTGCTTCAAAAGCATTTTCAGATAATTTGTGTGTTCTGAAGAAACTACAAGAGATATCTAAGCCATACTTTCTGTGCAAGAGGGGCTTGTACATCTGAACAACATGTCTTTTAAAGTTTGAACTTATCTTATTGCATTTTTGAGTTATAGCAGTTTTTAAGTTTTTATTGCTCCAAAAGCCTTTTCAGCCCATGAACAGTTGTTTGTGAGTTTCGAAAAAAGTGCAAGAGCTATTCGAACCCTTTTTGCTGGGCAAGTAGGACCTGTAAATCTACACAATATATAGTTTAAAGTTTGAGTCTATCATATTAGGTTTTGGATTTATAGCTGTTTTTGTGTCTATTGCTTCAAAAGCATTTTCAGATAATTTGTGTGTTCTGAAGAAACTACAAGAGATATCTA
This sequence comes from Eucyclogobius newberryi, assembly GCF_026437365.1. Classification (NCBI taxonomy): domain Eukaryota; kingdom Metazoa; phylum Chordata; class Actinopteri; order Gobiiformes; family Gobiidae; genus Eucyclogobius; species Eucyclogobius newberryi. Next base: position 103,223 of record NW_027316478.1, on the reverse strand, counting down.
AGCCATACTTTCTGTGCAAGAGGGGCTTGTACATCTGAACAACATGTCTTTTAAAGTTTGAACTTATCTTATTGCATTTTTGAGTTATAGCAGTTTTTAAGTTTTTATTGCTCCAAAAGCCTTTTCAGCCCATGAACAGTTGTTTGTGAGTTTCGAAAAAAGTGCAAGAGCTATTCGAACCCTTTTTGCTGGGCAAGTAGGACCTGTAAATCTACACAATATATAGTTTAAAGTTTGAGTCTATCATATTAGGTTTTGGATTTATAGCTGTTTTTGTGTCGTTTGCTTCAAAAGCATTTTCAGATAATTTGTGTGTTCTGAAGAAACTACAAGAGATATCTAAGCCATACTTTCTGTGCAAGAGGGGCTTGTACATCTGAACAACATGTCTTTTAAAGTTTGAACTTATCTTATTGCATTTTTGAGTTATAGCAGTTTTTAAGTTTTTATTGCTCCAAAAGCCTTTTCAGCCCATGAACAGTTGTTTGTGAGTTTCGAAAAAAGTGCAAGAGCTATTCGAACCCTTTTTGCTGGGCAAGTAGGACCTGTAAATCTACACAATATATAGTTTAAAGTTTGAGTCTATCATATTAGGTTTTGGATTTATAGCTGTTTTTGTGTCGTTTGCTTCAAAAGCATTTTCAGATAATTTGTGTGTTCTGAAGAAACTACAAGAGATATCTAAGCCATACTTTCTGTGCAAGAGGGGCTTGTACATCTGAACAACATGTCTTTTAAAGTTTGAACTTATCTTATTGCATTTTTGAGTTATAGCAGTTTTTAAGTTTTTATTGCTCCAAAAGCCTTTTCAGCCCATGAACAGTTGTTTGTGAGTTTCGAAAAAAGTGCAAGAGCTATTCGAACCCTTTTTGCTGGGCAAGTAGGACCTGTAAATCTACACAAAATATAGTTTAAAGTTTGAGTCTATCATATTAGGTTTTGGATTTATAGCTGTTTTTGTGTCTATTGCTTCAAAAGCATTTTCAGATAATTTGTGTGTTCTGAAGAAACTACAAGAGATATCTAAGCCATACTTTCCGTGCAAGAGGGGCTTGTACATCTGAACAACATGTCTTTTAAAGTTTGAACTTATCTTATTGCATTTTTGAGTTATAGCAGTTTTTAAGTTTTTATTGCTCCAAAAGCCTTTTCAGCCCATGAACAGTTGTTTGTGAGTTTCGAAAAAAGTGCAAGAGCTATTCGAACCCTTTTTGCTGGGCAAGTAGGACCTGTAAATCTACACAATATATAGTTTAAAGTTTGAGTCTATCATATTAGGTTTTGGATTTATAGCTGTTTTTGTGTCGTTTGCTTTCAAAAGCATTTTCAGATAATTTGTGTGTTCTGAAGAAACTACAAGAGATATCTAAGCCATACTTTCTGTGCAAGAGGGGCTTGTACATCTGAACAACATGTCTTTTAAAGTTTGAACTTATCTTATTGCATTTTTGAGTTATAGCAGTTTTTAAGTTTTTATTGCTCCAAAAGCCTTTTCAGCCCATGAACAGTTGTTTGTGAGTTTCGAAAAAAGTGCAAGAGCTATTCGAACCCTTTTTGCTGGGCAAGTAGGACCTGTAAATCTACACAAAATATAGTTTAAAGTTTGAGTCTATCATATTAGGTTTTGGATTTATAGCTGTTTTTGTGTATATTGCTTCAAAAGCATTTTCAGATAATTTGTGTGTTCTGAAGAAACTACAAGAGATATCTAAGCCATACTTTCTGTGCAAGAGGGGCTTGTACATCTGAACAACATGTCTTTTAAAGTTTGAACTTATCTTATTGCATTTTTGAGTTATAGCAGTTTTTAAGTTTTTATTGCTCCAAAAGCCTTTTCAGCCCATGAACAGTTGTTTGTGAGTTTCGAAAAAAGTGCAAGAGCTATTCGAACCCTTTTTGCTGGGCAAGTAGGACCTGTAAATCTACACAATATATAGTTTAAAGTTTGAGTCTATCATATTAGGTTTTGGATTTATAGCTGTTTTTGTGTCGTTTGCTTCAAAAGCATTTTCAGATAATTTGTGTGTTCTGAAGAAACTACAAGAGATATCTAAGCCATACTTTCTGTGCAAGAGGGGCTTGTACATCTGAACAACATGTCTTTTAAAGTTTGAACTTATCTTATTGCATTTTTGAGTTATAGCAGTTTTTAAGTTTTTATTGCTCCAAAAGCCTTTTCAGCCCATGAACAGTTGTTTGTGAGTTTCGAAAAAAGTGCAAGAGCTATTCGAACCCTTTTTGCTGGGCAAGTAGGACCTGTAAATCTACACAAAATATAGTTTAAAGTTTGAGTCTATCATATTAGGTTTTGGATTTATAGCTGTTTTTGTGTCTATTGCTTCTGAAGCATTTTCAGATAATTTGTGTGTTCTGAAGAAACTACAAGAGATATCTAAGCCATACTTTCTGTGCAAGAGGGGCTTGTACATCTGAACAACATGTCTTTTAAAGTTTGAACTTATCTTATTGCATTTTTGAGTTATAGCAGTTTTTAAGTTTTTATTGCTCCAAAAGCCTTTTCAGCCCATGAACAGTTGTTTGTGAGTTTCGAAAAAAGTGCAAGAGCTATTCGAACCCTTTTTGCTGGGCAAGTAGGACCTGTAAATCTACACAAAATGTAGTTTAAAGTTTGAGTCTATCATATTAGGTTTTGGATTTATAGCTGTTTTTGTGTCTATTGCTTCAAAAGCATTTTCAGATAATTTGTGTGTTCTGAAGAAACTACAAGAGATATCTAAGCCATACTTTCTGTGCAAGAGGGGCTTGTACATCTGAACAACATGTCGTTTAAAGTTTGAACTTATCTTATTGCATTTTTGAGTTATAGCAGTTTTTAAGTTTTTATTGCTCCAAAAGCCTTTTCAGCCCATGAACAGTTGTTTGTGAGTTTCGAAAAAAGTGCAAGAGCTATTCGAACCCTTTTTGCTGGGCAAGTAGGACCTGTAAATCTACACAATATATAGTTTAAAGTTTGAGTCTATCATATTAGGTTTTGGATTTATAGCTGTTTTTGTGTCGTTTGCTTCAAAAGCATTTTCAGATAATTTGTGTGTTCTGAAGAAACTACAAGAGATATCTAAGCCATACTTTCTGTGCAAGAGGGGCTTGTACATCTGAACAACATGTCTTTTAAAGTTTGAACTTATCTTATTGCATTTTTGAGTTATAGCAGTTTTTAAGTTTTTATTGCTCCAAAAGCCTTTTCAGCCCATGAACAGTTGTTTGTGAGTTTCGAAAAAAGTGCAAGAGCTATTCGAACCCTTTTTGCTGGGCAAGTAGGACCTGTAAATCTACACAAAATATAGTTTAAAGTTTGAGTCTATCATATTAGGTTTTGGATTTATAGCTGTTTTTGTGTCTATTGCTTCAAAAGCATTTTCAGATAATTTGTGTGTTCTGAAGAAACTACAAGAGATTTCTAAGCCATACTTTCTGTGCAAGAGGGGCTTGTACATCTGAACAACATGTCTTTTAAAGTTTGAACTTATCTTATTGCATTTTTGAGTTATAGCAGTTTTTAAGTTTTTATTGCTCCAAAAGCCTTTTCAGCCCATGAACAGTTGTTTGTGAGTTTCGAAAAAAGTGCAAGAGCTATTCGAACCCTTTTTGCTGGGCAAGTAGGACCTGTAAATCTACACAATATATAGTTTAAAGTTTGAGTCTATCATATTAGGTTTTGGATTTATAGCTGTTTTTGTGTCTATTGCTTCAAAAGCATTTTCAGATAATTTGTGTGTTCTGAAGAAACTACAAGAGATATCTAAGCCATACTTTCTGTGCAAGAGGGGCTTGTACATCTGAACAACATGTCTTTTAAAGTTTGAACTTATCTTATTGCATTTTTGAGTTATAGCAGTTTTTAAGTTTTTATTGCTCCAAAAGCCTTTTCAGCCCATGAACAGTTGTTTGTGAGTTTCGAAAAAAGTGCAAGAGCTATTCGAACCCTTTTTGCTGGGCAAGTAGGACCTGTAAATCTACACAATATATAGTTTAAAGTTTGAGTCTATCATATTAGGTTTTGGATTTATAGCTGTTTTTGTGTCTATTGCTTCAAAAGCATTTTCAGATAATTTGTGTGTTCTGAAGAAACTACAAGAGATATCTAAGCCATACTTTCTGTGCAAGAGGGGCTTGTACATCTGAACAACATGTCGTTTAAAGTTTGAACTTATCTTATTGGATTTTTGAGTTATAGCAGTTTTTAAGTTTTTATTGCTCCAAAAGCCTTTTCAGCCCATGAACAGTTGTTTGTGAGTTTCGAAAAAAGTGCAAGAGCTATTCGAACCCTTTTTGCTGGGCAAGTAGGACCTGTAAATCTACACAATATATAGTTTAAAGTTTGAGTCTATCATATTAGGTTTTGGATTTATAGCTGTTTTTGTGTCGTTTGCTTCAAAAGCATTTTCAGATAATTTGTGTGTTCTGAAGAAACTACAAGAGATATCTAAGCCATACTTTCTGTGCAAGAGGGGCTTGTACATCTGAACAACATGTCTTTTAAATTTTGAACTTATCTTATTGCATTTTTGAGTTATAGCAGTTTTTAAGTTTTTATTGCTCCAAAAGCCTTTTCAGCCCATGAACAGTTGTTTGTGAGTTTCGAAAAAAGTGCAAGAGCTATTCGAACCCTTTTTGCTGGGCAAGTAGGACCTGTAAATCTACACAATATATAGTTTAAAGTTTGAGTCTATCATATTAGGTTTTGGATTTATAGCTGTTTTTGTGTCGTTTGCTTCAAAAGCATTTTCAGATAATTTGTGTGTTCTGAAGAAACTACAAGAGATATCTAAGCCATACTTTCTGTGCAAGAGGGGCTTGTACATCTGAACAACATGTCTTTTAAAGTTTGAACTTATCTTATTGCATTTTTGAGTTATAGCAGTTTTTAAGTTTTTATTGCTCCAAAAGCCTTTTCAGCCCATGAACAGTTGTTTGTGAGTTTCGAAAAAAGTGCAAGAGCTATTCGAACCCTTTTTGCTGGGCAAGTAGGACCTGTAAATCTACACAAAATATAGTTTAAAGTTTGTGTCTATCATATTAGGTTTTGGATTTATAGCTGTTTTTGTGTCTATTGCTTCAAAAGCATTTTCAGATAATTTGTGTGTTCTGAAGAAACTACAAGAGATATCTAAGCCATACTTTCTGTGCAAGAGGGGCTTGTACATCTGAACAACATGTCTTTTAAAGTTTGAACTTATCTTATTGCATTTTTGAGTTATAGCAGTTTTTAAGTTTTTATTGCTCCAAAAGCCTTTTCAGCCCATGAACAGTTGTTTGTGAGTTTCGAAAAAAGTGCAAGAGCTATTCGAACCCTTTTTGCTGGGCAAGTAGGACCTGTAAATCTACACAATATATAGTTTAAAGTTTGAGTCTATCATATTAGGTTTTGGATTTATAGCTGTTTTTGTGTCGTTTGCTTCAAAAGCATTTTCAGATAATTTGTGTGTTCTGAAGAAACTACAAGAGATATCTAAGCCATACTTTCTGTGCAAGAGGGGCTTGTACATCTGAACAACATGTCTTTTAAAGTTTGAACTTATCTTATTGCATTTTTGAGTTATAGCAGTTTTTAAGTTTTTATTGCTCCAAAAGCCTTTTCAGCCCATGAACAGTTGTTTGTGAGTTTCGAAAAAAGTGCAAGAGCTATTCGAACCCTTTTTGCTGGGCAAGTAGGACCTGTAAATCTACACAAAATATAGTTTAAAGTTTGAGTCTATCATATTAGGTTTTGGATTTATAGCTGTTTTTGTGTATATTGCTTCAAAAGCATTTTCAGATAATTTGTGTGTTCTGAAGAAACTACAAGAGATATCTAAGCCATACTTTCTGTGCAAGAGGGGCTTGTACATCTGAACAACATGTCTTTTAAAGTTTGAACTTATCTTATTGCATTTTTGAGTTATAGCAGTTTTTAAGTTTTTATTGCTCCAAAAGCCTTTTCAGCCCATGAACAGTTGTTTGTGAGTTTCGAAAAAAGTGCAAGAGCTATTCGAACCCTTTTTGCTGGGCAAGTAGGACCTGTAAATCTACACAATATATAGTTTAAAGTTTGAGTCTATCATATTAGGTTTTGGATTTATAGCTGTTTTTGTGTCTATTGCTTCTGAAGCATTTTCAGATAATTTGTGTGTTCTGAAGAAACTACAAGAGATATCTAAGCCATACTTTCTGTGCAAGAGGGGCTTGTACATCTGAACAACATGTCTTTTAAAGTTTGAACTTATCTTATTGCATTTTTGAGTTATAGCAGTTTTTAAGTTTTTATTGCTCCAAAAGCCTTTTCAGCCCATGAACAGTTGTTTGTGAGTTTCGAAAAAAGTGCAAGAGCTATTCGAACCCTTTTTGCTGGGCAAGTAGGACCTGTAAATCTACACAAAATATAGTTTAAAGTTTGAGTCTATCATATTAGGTTTTGGATTTATAGCTGTTTTTGTGTCTATTGCTTCTGAAGCATTTTCAGATAATTTGTGTGTTCTGAAGAAACTACAAGAGATATCTAAGCCATACTTTCTGTGCAAGAGGGGCTTGTACATCTGAACAACATGTCTTTTAAAGTTTGAACTTATCTTATTGCATTTTTGAGTTATAGCAGTTTTTAAGTTTTTATTGCTCCAAAAGCCTTTTCAGCCCATGAACAGTTGTTTGTGAGTTTCGAAAAAAGTGCAAGAGCTATTCGAACCCTTTTTGCTGGGCAAGTAGGACCTGTAAATCTACACAATATATAGTTTAAAGTTTGAGTCTATCATATTAGGTTTTGGATTTATAGCTGTGTTTGTGTCTATTGCTTCTGAAGCATTTTCAGATAATTTGTGTGTTCTGAAGAAACTACAAGAGATATCTAAGCCATACTTTCTGTGCAAGAGGGGCTTGTACATCTGAACAACATGTCTTTTAAAGTTTGAACTTATCTTATTGCATTTTTGAGTTATAGCAGTTTTTAAGTTTTTATTGCTCCAAAAGCCTTTTCAGCCCATGAACAGTTGTTTGTGAGTTTCGAAAAAAGTGCAAGAGCTATTCGAACCCTTTTTGCTGGGCAAGTAGGACCTGTAAATCTACACAATATATAGTTTAAAGTTTGAGTCTATCATATTAGGTTTTGGATTTATAGCTGTTTTTGTGTCGTTTGCTTCAAAAGCATTTTCAGATAATTTGTGTGTTCTGAAGAAACTACAAGAGATATCTAAGCCATACTTTCTGTGCAAGAGGGGCTTGTACATCTGAACAACATGTCTTTTAAAGTTTGAACTTATCTTATTGCATTTTTGAGTTATAGCAGTTTTTAAGTTTTTATTGCTCCAAAAGCCTTTTCAGCCCATGAACAGTTGTTTGTGAGTTTCGAAAAAAGTGCAAGAGCTATTCGAACCCTTTTTGCTGGGCAAGTAGGACCTGTAAATCTACACAAAATATAGTTTAAAGTTTGAGTCTATCATATTAGGTTTTGGATTTATAGCTGTTTTTGTGTCGTTTGCTTCAAAAGCATTTTCAGATAATTTGTGTGTTCTGAAGAAACTACAAGAGATATCTAAGCCATACTTTCTGTGCAAGAGGGGCTTGTACATCTGAACAACATGTCTTTTAAAGTTTGAACTTATCTTATTGCATTTTTGAGTTATAGCAGTTTTTAAGTTTTTATTGCTCCAAAAGCCTTTTCAGCCCATGAACAGTTGTTTGTGAGTTTCGAAAAAAGTGCAAGAGCTATTCGAACCCTTTTTGCTGGGCAAGTAGGACCTGTAAATCTACACAAAATATAGTTTAAAGTTTGAGTCTATCATATTAGGTTTTGGATTTATAGCTGTTTTTGTGTCTATTGCTTCTGAAGCATTTTCAGATAATTTGTGTGTTCTGAAGAAACTACAAGAGATATCTAAGCCATACTTTCTGTGCAAGAGGGGCTTGTACATCTGAACAACATGTCTTTTAAAGTTTGAACTTATCTTATTGCATTTTTGAGTTATAGCAGTTTTTAAGTTTTTATTGCTCCAAAAGCCTTTTCAGCCCATGAACAGTTGTTTGTGAGTTTCGAAAAAAGTGCAAGAGCTATTCGAACCCTTTTTGCTGGGCAAGTAGGACCTGTAAATCTACACAAAATGTAGTTTAAAGTTTGAGTCTATCATATTAGGTTTTGGATTTATAGCTGTTTTTGTGTCTATTGCTTCAAAAGCATTTTCAGATAATTTGTGTGTTCTGAAGAAACTACAAGAGATATCTAAGCCATACTTTCTGTGCAAGAGGGGCTTGTACATCTGAACAACATGTCGTTTAAAGTTTGAACTTATCTTATTGCATTTTTGAGTTATAGCAGTTTTTAAGTTTTTATTGCTCCAAAAGCCTTTTCAGCCCATGAACAGTTGTTTGTGAGTTTCGAAAAAAGTGCAAGAGCTATTCGAACCCTTTTTGCTGGGCAAGTAGGACCTGTAAATCTACACAATATATAGTTTAAAGTTTGAGTCTATCATATTAGGTTTTGGATTTATAGCTGTTTTTGTGTCGTTTGCTTCAAAAGCATTTTCAGATAATTTGTGTGTTCTGAAGAAACTACAAGAGATATCTAAGCCATACTTTCTGTGCAAGAGGGGCTTGTACATCTGAACAACATGTCTTTTAAAGTTTGAACTTATCTTATTGCATTTTTGAGTTATAGCAGTTTTTAAGTTTTTATTGCTCCAAAAGCCTTTTCAGCCCATGAACAGTTGTTTGTGAGTTTCGAAAAAAGTGCAAGAGCTATTCGAACCCTTTTTGCTGGGCAAGTAGGACCTGTAAATCTACACAATATATAGTTTAAAGTTTGAGTCTATCATATTAGGTTTTGGATTTATAGCTGTTTTTGTGTCTATTGCTTCTGAAGCATTTTCAGATAATTTGTGTGTTCTGAAGAAACTACAAGAGATATCTAAGCCATACTTTCTGTGCAAGAGGGGCTTGTACATCTGAACAACATGTCTTTTAAAGTTTGAACTTATCTTATTGCATTTTTGAGTTATAGCAGTTTTTAAGTTTTTATTGCTCCAAAAGCCTTTTCAGCCCATGAACAGTTGTTTGTGAGTTTCGAAAAAAGTGCAAGAGCTATTCGAACCCTTTTTGCTGGGCAAGTAGGACCTGTAAATCTACACAATATATAGTTTAAAGTTTGAGTCTATCATATTAGGTTTTGGATTTATAGCTGTTTTTGTGTCTATTGCTTCTGAAGCATTTTCAGATAATTTGTGTGTTCTGAAGAAACTACAAGAGATATCTAAGCCATACTTTCTGTGCAAGAGGGGCTTGTACATCTGAACAACATGTCTTTTAAAGTTTGAACTTATCTTATTGCATTTTTGAGTTATAGCAGTTTTTAAGTTTTTATTGCGCCAAAAGCCTTTTCAGCCCATGAACAGTTGTTTGTGAGTTTCTAAAAAAGTGCAAGAGCTATTCGAACCCTTTTTGCTGGGCAAGTAGGACCTGTAAATCTACACAATATATAGTTTAAAGTTTGAGTCTATCATATTAGGTTTTGGATTTATAGCTGTTTTTGTGTCGTTTGCTTCAAAAGCATTTTCAGATAATTTGTGTGTTCTGAAGAAACTACAAGAGATATCTAAGCCATACTTTCTGTGCAAGAGGGGCTTGTACATCTGAACAACATGTCTTTTAAAGTTTGAACTTATCTTATTGCATTTTTGAGTTATAGCAGTTTTTTAAGTTTTTATTGCTCCAAAAGCCTTTTCAGCCCATGAACAGTTGTTTGTAAGTTTCGAAAAAAGTGCAAGAGCTATTCGAACCCTTTTTGCTGGGCAAGTAGGACCTGTAAATCTACACAAAATATAGTTTAAAGTTTGAGTCTATCATATTAGGTTTTGGATTTATAGCTGTTTTTGTGTCGTTTGCTTCAAAAGCATTTTCAGATAATTTGTGTGTTCTGAAGAAACTACAAGAGATATCTAAGCCATACTTTCTGTGCAAGAGGGGCTTGTACATCTGAACAACATGTCTTTTAAAGTTTGAACTTATCTTATTGCATTTTTGAGTTATAGCAGTTTTTAAGTTTTTATTGCTCCAAAAGCCTTTTCAGCCCATGAACAGTTGTTTGTGAGTTTCGAAAAAAGTGCAAGAGCTATTCGAACCCTTTTTGCTGGGCAAGTAGGACCTGTAAATCTACACAATATATAGTTTAAAGTTTGAGTCTATCATATTAGGTTTTGGATTTATAGCTGTTTTTGTGTCTATTGCTTCTGAAGCATTTTCAGATAATTTGTGTGTTCTGAAGAAACTACAAGAGATATCTAAGCCATACTTTCTGTGCAAGAGGGGCTTGTACATCTGAACAACATGTCGTTTAAAGTTTGAACTTATCTTATTGCATTTTTGAGTTATAGCAGTTTTTAAGTTTTTATTGCTCCAAAAGCCTTTTCAGCCCATGAACAGTTGTTTGTGAGTTTCGAAAAAAGTGCAAGAGCTATTCGAACCCTTTTTGCTGGGCAAGTAGGACCTGTAAATCTACACAAAATATAGTTTAAAGTTTGAGTCTATCATATTAGGTTTTGGATTTATAGCTGTTTTTGTGTCTATTGCTTCTGAAGCATTTTCAGATAATTTGTGTGTTCTGAAGAAACTACAAGAGATATCTAAGCCATACTTTCTGTGCAAGAGGGGCTTGTACATCTGAACAACATGTCTTTTAAAGTTTGAACTTATCTTATTGCATTTTTGAGTTATAGCAGTTTTTAAGTTTTTATTGCTCTAAAAGCCTTTTCAGCCCATGAACAGTTGTTTGTGAGTTTCGAAAAAAGTGCAAGAGCTATTCGAACCCTTTTTGCTGGGCAAGTAGGACCTGTAAATCTACACAATATATAGTTTAAAGTTTGAGTCTATCATATTAGGTTTTGGATTTATAGCTGTTTTTGTGTCGTTTGCTTCAAAAGCATTTTCAGATAATTTGTGTGTTCTGAAGAAACTACAAGAGATATCTAAGCCATACTTTCTGTGCAAGAGGGGCTTGTACATCTGAACAACATGTCTTTTAAAGTTTGAACTTATCTTATTGCATTTTTGAGTTATAGCAGTTTTTAAGTTTTTATTGCTCCAAAAGCCTTTTCAGCCCATGAACAGTTGTTTGTGAGTTTCGAAAAAAGTGCAAGAGCTATTCGAACCCTTTTTGCTGGGCAAGTAGGACCTGTAAATCTACACAATATATAGTTTAAAGTTTGAGTCTATCATATTAGGTTTTGGATTTATAGCTGTGTTTGTGTCTATTGCTTCTGAAGCATTTTCAGATAATTTGTGTGTTCTGAAGAAACTACAAGAGATATCTAAGCCATACTTTCTGTGCAAGAGGGGCTTGTACATCTGAACAACATGTCTTTTAAAGTTTGAACTTATCTTATTGCATTTTTGAGTTATAGCAGTTTTTAAGTTTTTATTGCTCCAAAAGCCTTTTCAGCCCATGAACAGTTGTTTGTGAGTTTCGAAAAAAGTGCAAGAGCTATTCGAACCCTTTTTGCTGGGCAAGTAGGACCTGTAAATCTACACAATATATAGTTTAAAGTTTGAGTCTATCATATTAGGTTTTGGATTTATAGCTGTTTTTGTGTCGTTTGCTTCAAAAGCATTTTCAGATAATTTGTGTGTTCTGAAGAAACTACAAGAGATATCTAAGCCATACTTTCTGTGCAAGAGGGGCTTGTACATCTGAACAACATGTCTTTTAAAGTTTGAACTTATCTTATTGCATTTTTGAGTTATAGCAGTTTTTAAGTTTTTATTGCTCCAAAAGCCTTTTCAGCCCATGAACAGTTGTTTGTGAGTTTCGAAAAAAGTGGAAGAGCTATTCGAACCCTTTTTGCTGGGCAAGTAGGACCTGTAAATCTACACAATATATAGTTTAAAGTTTGAGTCTATCATATTAGGTTTTGGATTTATAGCTGTGTTTGTGTCTATTGCTTCTGAAGCATTTTCAGATAATTTGTGTGTTCTGAAGAAACTACAAGAGATATCTATGCCATACTTTCTGTGCAAGAGGGGCTAGTACATCTGAACAACATGTCTTTTAAAGTTTGAACTTATCTTATTGCATTTTTGAGTTATAGCAGTTTTTAAGTTTTTATTGCTCCAAAAGCCTTTTCAGCCCATGAACAGTTGTTTGTGAGTTTCGAAAAAAGTGCAAGAGCTATTCGAACCCTTTTTGCTGGGCAAGTAGGACCTGTAAATCTACACAATATATAGTTTAAAGTTTGAGTCTATCATATTAGGTTTTGGATTTATAGCTGTGTTTGTGTCTATTGCTTCTGAAGCATTTTCAGATAATTTGTGTGTTCTGAAGAAACTACAAGAGATATCTAAGCCATACTTTCTGTGCAAGAGGGGCTTGTACATCTGAACAACATGTCTTTTAAAGTTTGAACTTATCTTATTGCATTTTTGAGTTATAGCAGTTTTTAAGTTTTTATTGCTCCAAAAGCCTTTTCAGCCCATGAACAGTTGTTTGTGAGTTTCGAAAAAAGTGCAAGAGCTATTCGAACCCTTTTTGCTGGGCAAGTAGGACCTGTAAATCTACACAATATATAGTTTAAAGTTTGAGTCTATCATATTAGGTTTTGGATTTATAGCTGTTTTTGTGTCGTTTGCTTCAAAAGCATTTTCAGATAATTTGTGTGTTCTGAAGAAACTACAAGAGATATCTAAGCCATACTTTCTGTGCAAGAGGGGCTTGTACATCTGAACAACATGTCTTTTAAAGTTTGAACTTATCTTATTGCATTTTTGAGTTATAGCAGTTTTTAAGTTTTTATTGCTCCAAAAGCCTTTTCAGCCCATGAACAGTTGTTTGTGAGTTTCGAAAAAAGTGCAAGAGCTATTCGAACCCTTTTTGCTGGGCAAGTAGGACCTGTAAATCTACACAATATATAGTTTAAAGTTTGAGTCTATCATTTTAGGTTTTGGATTTATAGCTGTTTTTGTGTCGTTTGCTTCAAAAGCATTTTCAGATAATTTGTGTGTTCTGAAGAAACTACAAGAGATATCTAAGCCATACTTTCTGTGCAAGAGGGGCTTGTAAATCTGAACAACATGTCTTTTAAAGTTTGAACTTATCTTATTGCATTTTTGAGTTATAGCAGTTTTTAAGTTTTTATTGCTCCAAAAGCCTTTTCAGCCCATGAACAGTTGTTTGTGAGTTTCGAAAAAAGTGCAAGAGCTATTCGAACCCTTTTTGCTGGGCAAGTAGGACCTGTAAATCTACACAAAATGTAGTTTAAAGTTTGAGTCTATCATATTAGGTTTTGGATTTATAGCTGTTTTTGTGTCTATTGCTTCAAAAGCATTTTCAGATAATTTGTGTGTTCTGAAGAAACTACAAGAGATATCTAAGCCATACTTTCTGTGCAAGAGGGGCTTGTACATCTGAACAACATGTCTTTTAAAGTTTGAACTTATCTTATTGCATTTTTGAGTTATAGCAGTTTTTAAGTTTTTATTGCTCCAAAAGCCTTTTCAGCCCATGAACAGTTGTTTGTGAGTTTCGAAAAAAGTGCAAGAGCTATTCGAACCCTTTTTGCTGGGCAAGTAGGACCTGTAAATCTACACAATATATAGTTTAAAGTTTGAGTCTATCATATTAGGTTTTGGATTTATAGCTGTTTTTGTGTCTATTGCTTCTGAAGCATTTTCAGATAATTTGTGTGTTCTGAAGAAACTACAAGAGATATCTAAGCCATACTTTCTGTGCAAGAGGGGCTTGTACATCTGAACAACATGTCGTTTAAAGTTTGAACTTATCTTATTGCATTTTTGAGTTATAGCAGTTTTTAAGTTTTTATTGCTCCAAAAGCCTTTTCAGCCCATGAACAGTTGTTTGTGAGTTTCGAAAAAAGTGCAAGAACTATTCGAACCCTTTTTGCTGGGCAAGTAGGACTTGTAAATCTACACAATATATAGTTTATAGTTTGAGTCTATCATATTAGGTTTTTCATTTATAGCTGTTTTTGTGTCTATTGCTTCAAAAGCATTTTCAGATAATTTGTGTGTTCTGAAGAAACTACAAGAGATATCTAAGCCATACTTTCTGTGCAAGAGGGGCTTGTACATCTGAACAACATGTCTTTTAAAGTTTGAACTTATCTTATTGCATTTTTGAGTTATAGCAGTTTTTAAGTTTTTATTGCTCCAAAAGCCTTTTCAGCCCATGAACAGTTGTTTGTGAGTTTCGAAAAAAGTGCAAGAGCTATTCGAACCCTTTTTGCTGGGCAAGTAGGACCTGTAAATCTACACAAAATATAGTTTAAAGTTTGAGTCTATCATATTAGGTTTTGGATTTATAGCTGTTTTTGTGTCTATTGCTTCTGAAGCATTTTCAGATAATTTGTGTGTTCTGAAGAAACTACAAGAGATATCTAAGCCATACTTTCTGTGCAAGAGGGGCTTGTACATCTGAACAACATGTCTTTTAAAGTTTGAACTTATCTTATTGCATTTTTGAGTTATAGCAGTTTTTAAGTTTTTATTGCTCCAAAAGCCTTTTCAGCCCATGAACAGTTGTTTGTGAGTTTCGAAAAAAGTGCAAGAGCTATTCGAACCCTTTTTTGCTGGGCAAGTAGGACCTGTAAATCTACACAATATATAGTTTAAAGTTTGAGTCTATCATATTAGGTTTTGGATTTATAGCTGTTTTTGTGTCGTTTGCTTCAAAAGCATTTTCAGATAATTTGTGTGTTCTGAAGAAACTACAAGAGATATCTAAGCCATACTTTCTGTGCAAGAGGGGCTTGTACATCTGAACAACATGTCTTTTAAAGTTTGAACTTATCTTATTGCATTTTTGAGTTATAGCAGTTTTTAAGTTTTTATTGCTCCAAAAGCCTTTTCAGCCCATGAACAGTTGTTTGTGAGTTTCGAAAAAAGTGCAAGAGCTATTCGAACCCTTTTTGCTGGGCAAGTAGGACCTGTAAATCTACACAAAATATATTTTAAAGTTTGAGTCTATCATATTAGGTTTTGGATTTATAGCTGTTTTTGTGTCTATTGCTTCAAAAGCATTTTCAGATAATTTGTGTGTTCTGAAGAAACTACAAGAGATATCTAAGCCATACTTTCTGTGCAAGAGGGGCTTGTACATCTGAACAACATGTCTTTTAAAGTTTGAACTTATCTTATTGCATTTTTGAGTTATAGCAGTTTTTAAGTTTTTATTGCTCCAAAAGCCTTTTCAGCCCATGAACAGTTGTTTGTGAGTTTCGAAAAAAGTGCAAGAGCTATTCGAACCCTTTTTGCTGGGCAAGTAGGACCTGTAAATCTACACAATATATAGTTTAAAGTTTGAGTCTATCATATTAGGTTTTGGATTTATAGCTGTTTTTGTGTCGTTTGCTTCAAAAGCATTTTCAGATAATTTGTGTGTTCTGAAGAAACTACAAGAGATATCTAAGCCATACTTTCTGTGCAAGAGGGGCTTGTACATCTGAACAACATGTCTTTTAAAGTTTGAACTTATCTTATTGCATTTTTGAGTTATAGCAGTTTTTAAGTTTTTATTGCTCCAAAAGCCTTTTCAGCCCATGAACAGTTGTTTGTGAGTTTCGAAAAAAGTGCAAGAGCTATTCGAACCCTTTTTGCTGGGCAAGTAGGACCTGTAAATCTACACAATATATAGTTTAAAGTTTGAGTCTATCATTTTAGGTTTTGGATTTATAGCTGTTTTTGTGTCGTTTGCTTCAAAAGCATTTTCAGATAATTTGTGTGTTCTGAAGAAACTACAAGAGATATCTAAGCCATACTTTCTGTGCAAGAGGGGCTTGTAAATCTGAACAACATGTCTTTTAAAGTTTGAACTTATCTTATTGCATTTTTGAGTTATAGCAGTTTTTAAGTTTTTATTGCTCCAAAAGCCTTTTCAGCCCATGAACAGTTGTTTGTGAGTTTCGAAAAAAGTGCAAGAGCTATTCGAACCCTTTTTGCTGGGCAAGTAGGACCTGTAAATCTACACAAAATGTAGTTTAAAGTTTGAGTCTATCATATTAGGTTTTGGATTTATAGCTGTTTTTGTGTCTATTGCTTCAAAAGCATTTTCAGATAATTTGTGTGTTCTGAAGAAACTACAAGAGATATCTAAGCCATACTTTCTGTGCAAGAGGGGCTTGTACATCTGAACAACATGTCTTTTAAAGTTTGAACTTATCTTATTGCATTTTTGAGTTATAGCAGTTTTTAAGTTTTTATTGCTCCAAAAGCCTTTTCAGCCCATGAACAGTTGTTTGTGAGTTTCGAAAAAAGTGCAAGAGCTATTCGAACCCTTTTTGCTGGGCAAGTAGGACCTGTAAATCTACACAATATATAGTTTAAAGTTTGAGTCTATCATATTAGGTTTTGGATTTATAGCTGTTTTTGTGTCTATTGCTTCTGAAGCATTTTCAGATAATTTGTGTGTTCTGAAGAAACTACAAGAGATATCTAAGCCATACTTTCTGTGCAAGAGGGGCTTGTACATCTGAACAACATGTCGTTTAAAGTTTGAACTTATCTTATTGCATTTTTGAGTTATAGCAGTTTTTAAGTTTTTATTGCTCCAAAAGCCTTTTCAGCCCATGAACAGTTGTTTGTGAGTTTCGAAAAAAGTGCAAGAACTATTCGAACCCTTTTTGCTGGGCAAGTAGGACTTGTAAATCTACACAATATATAGTTTATAGTTTGAGTCTATCATATTAGGTTTTTCATTTATAGCTGTTTTTGTGTCTATTGCTTCAAAAGCATTTTCAGATAATTTGTGTGTTCTGAAGAAACTACAAGAGATATCTAAGCCATACTTTCTGTGCAAGAGGGGCTTGTACATCTGAACAACATGTCTTTTAAAGTTTGAACTTATCTTATTGCATTTTTGAGTTATAGCAGTTTTTAAGTTTTTATTGCTCCAAAAGCCTTTTCAGCCCATGAACAGTTGTTTGTGAGTTTCGAAAAAAGTGCAAGAGCTATTCGAACCCTTTTTGCTGGGCAAGTAGGACCTGTAAATCTACACAAAATATAGTTTAAAGTTTGAGTCTATCATATTAGGTTTTGGATTTATAGCTGTTTTTGTGTCTATTGCTTCTGAAGCATTTTCAGATAATTTGTGTGTTCTGAAGAAACTACAAGAGATATCTAAGCCATACTTTCTGTGCAAGAGGGGCTTGTACATCTGAACAACATGTCTTTTAAAGTTTGAACTTATCTTATTGCATTTTTGAGTTATAGCAGTTTTTAAGTTTTTATTGCTCCAAAAGCCTTTTCAGCCCATGAACAGTTGTTTGTGAGTTTCGAAAAAAGTGCAAGAGCTATTCGAACCCTTTTTTGCTGGGCAAGTAGGACCTGTAAATCTACACAATATATAGTTTAAAGTTTGAGTCTATCATATTAGGTTTTGGATTTATAGCTGTTTTTGTGTCGTTTGCTTCAAAAGCATTTTCAGATAATTTGTGTGTTCTGAAGAAACTACAAGAGATATCTAAGCCATACTTTCTGTGCAAGAGGGGCTTGTACATCTGAACAACATGTCTTTTAAAGTTTGAACTTATCTTATTGCATTTTTGAGTTATAGCAGTTTTTAAGTTTTTATTGCTCCAAAAGCCTTTTCAGCCCATGAACAGTTGTTTGTGAGTTTCGAAAAAAGTGCAAGAGCTATTCGAACCCTTTTTGCTGGGCAAGTAGGACCTGTAAATCTACACAAAATATATTTTAAAGTTTGAGTCTATCATATTAGGTTTTGGATTTATAGCTGTTTTTGTGTCTATTGCTTCAAAAGCATTTTCAGATAATTTGTGTGTTCTGAAGAAACTACAAGAGATATCTAAGCCATACTTTCTGTGCAAGAGGGGCTTGTACATCTGAACAACATGTCTTTTAAAGTTTGAACTTATCTTATTGCATTTTTGAGTTATAGCAGTTTTTAAGTTTTTATTGCTCCAAAAGCCTTTTCAGCCCATGAACAGTTGTTTGTGAGTTTCGAAAAAAGTGCAAGAGCTATTCGAACCCTTTTTGCTGGGCAAGTAGGACCTGTAAATCTACACAATATATCGTTTAAAGTTTGAGTCTATCATATTAGGTTTTGGATTTATAGCTGTTTTTGTGTCTATTGCTTCTGAAGCATTTTCAGATAATTTGTGTGTTCTGAAGAAACTACAAGAGATATCTAAGCCATACTTTCTGTGCAAGAGGGGCTTGTACATCTGAACAACATGTCTTTTAAAGTTTGAACTTATCTTATTGCATTTTTGAGTTATAGCAGTTTTTAAGTTTTTATTGCTCCAAAAGCCTTTTCAGCCCATGAACAGTTGTTTGTGAGTTTCGAAAAAAGTGCAAGAGCTATTCGAACCCTTTTTGCTGGGCAAGTAGGACCTGTAAATCTACACAATATATAGTTTAAAGTTTGAGTCTATCATATTAGGTTTTGGATTTATAGCTGTTTTTGTGTCGTTTGCTTCAAAAGCATTTTCAGATAATTTGTGTGTTCTGAAGAAACTACAAGAGATATCTAAGCCATACTTTCTGTGCAAGAGGGGCTTGTACATCTGAACAACATGTCTTTTAAAGTTTGAACTTATCTTATTGCATTTTTGAGTTATAGCAGTTTTTAAGTTTTTATTGCTCCAAAAGCCTTTTCAGCCCATGAACAGTTGTTTGTGAGTTTCGAAAAAAGTGCAAGAGCTATTCGAACCCTTTTTGCTGGGCAAGTAGGACCTGTAAATCTACACAAAATATAGTTTAAAGTTTGAGTCTATCATATTAGGTTTTGGATTTATAGCTGTTTTTGTGTCTATTGCTTCAAAAGCATTTTCAGATAATTTGTGTGTTCTGAAGAAACTACAAGAGATATCTAAGCCATACTTTCTGTGCAAGAGGGGCTTGTACATCTGAACAACATGTCTTTTAAAGTTTGAACTTATCTTATTGCATTTTTGAGTTATAGCAGTTTTTAAGTTTTTATTGCTCCAAAAGCCTTTTCAGCCCATGAACAGTTGTTTGTGAGTTTCGAAAAAAGTGCAAGAGCTATTCGAACCCTTTTTGCTGGGCAAGTAGGACCTGTAAATCTACACAATATATAGTTTAAAGTTTGAGTCTATCATATTAGGTTTTGGATTTATAGCTGTTTTTGTGTCGTTTGCTTCAAAAGCATTTTCAGATAATTTGTGTGTTCTGAAGAAACTACAAGAGATATCTAAGCCATACTTTCTGTGCAAGAGGGGCTTGTACATCTGAACAACATGTCTTTTAAAGTTTGAACTTATCTTATTGCATTTTTGAGTTATAGCAGTTTTTAAGTTTTTATTGCTCCAAAAGCCTTTTCAGCCCATGAACAGTTGTTTGTGAGTTTCGAAAAAAGTGCAAGAGCTATTCGAACCCTTTTTGCTGGGCAAGTAGGACCTGTAAATCTACACAAAATATAGTTTAAAGTTTGAGTCTATCATATTAGGTTTTGGATTTATAGCTGTTTTTGTGTCTATTGCTTCTGAAGCATTTTCAGATAATTTGTGTGTTCTGAAGAAACTACAAGAGATATCTAAGCCATACTTTCTGTGCAAGAGGGGCTTGTACATCTGAACAACATGTCTTTTAAAGTTTGAACTTATCTTATTGCATTTTTGAGTTATAGCAGTTTTTAAGTTTTTATTGCTCCAAAAGCCTTTTCAGCCCATGAACAGTTGTTTGTGAGTTTCGAAAAAAGTGCAAGAGCTATTCGAACCCTTTTTGCTGGGCAAGTAGGACCTGTAAATCTACACAAAATGTAGTTTAAAGTTTGAGTCTATCATATTAGGTTTTGGATTTATAGCTGTTTTTGTGTCTATTGCTTCAAAAGCATTTTCAGATAATTTGTGTGTTCTGAAGAAACTACAAGAGATATCTAAGCCATACTTTCTGTGCAAGAGGGGCTTGTACATCTGAACAACATGTCGTTTAAAGTTTGAACTTATCTTATTGCATTTTTGAGTTATAGCAGTTTTTAAGTTTTTATTGCTCCAAAAGCCTTTTCAGCCCATGAACAGTTGTTTGTGAGTTTCGAAAAAAGTGCAAGAGCTATTCGAACCCTTTTTGCTGGGCAAGTAGGACCTGTAAATCTACACAATATATAGTTTAAAGTTTGAGTCTATCATATTAGGTTTTGGATTTATAGCTGTTTTTGTGTCGTTTGCTTCAAAAGCATTTTCAGATAATTTGTGTGTTCTGAAGAAACTACAAGAGATATCTAAGCCATACTTTCTGTGCAAGAGGGGCTTGTACATCTGAACAACATGTCTTTTAAAGTTTGAACTTATCTTATTGCATTTTTGAGTTATAGCAGTTTTTAAGTTTTTATTGCTCCAAAAGCCTTTTCAGCCCATGAACAGTTGTTTGTGAGTTTCGAAAAAAGTGCAAGAGCTATTCGAACCCTTTTTGCTGGGCAAGTAGGACCTGTAAATCTACACAATATATAGTTTAAAGTTTGAGTCTATCATATTAGGTTTTGGATTTATAGCTGTTTTTGTGTCTATTGCTTCTGAAGCATTTTCAGATAATTTGTGTGTTCTGAAGAAACTACAAGAGATATCTAAGCCATACTTTCTGTGCAAGAGGGGCTTGTACATCTGAACAACATGTCTTTTAAAGTTTGAACTTATCTTATTGCATTTTTGAGTTATAGCAGTTTTTAAGTTTTTATTGCGCCAAAAGCCTTTTCAGCCCATGAACAGTTGTTTGTGAGTTTCTAAAAAAGTGCAAGAGCTATTCGAACCCTTTTTGCTGGGCAAGTAGGACCTGTAAATCTACACAATATATAGTTTAAAGTTTGAGTCTATCATATTAGGTTTTGGATTTATAGCTGTTTTTGTGTCGTTTGCTTCAAAAGCATTTTCAGATAATTTGTGTGTTCTGAAGAAACTACAAGAGATATCTAAGCCATACTTTCTGTGCAAGAGGGGCTTGTACATCTGAACAACATGTCTTTTAAAGTTTGAACTTATCTTATTGCATTTTTGAGTTATAGCAGTTTTTTAAGTTTTTATTGCTCCAAAAGCCTTTTCAGCCCATGAACAGTTGTTTGTAAGTTTCGAAAAAAGTGCAAGAGCTATTCGAACCCTTTTTGCTGGGCAAGTAGGACCTGTAAATCTACACAAAATATAGTTTAAAGTTTGAGTCTATCATATTAGGTTTTGGATTTATAGCTGTTTTTGTGTCGTTTGCTTCAAAAGCATTTTCAGATAATTTGTGTGTTCTGAAGAAACTACAAGAGATATCTAAGCCATACTTTCTGTGCAAGAGGGGCTTGTACATCTGAACAACATGTCTTTTAAAGTTTGAACTTATCTTATTGCATTTTTGAGTTATAGCAGTTTTTAAGTTTTTATTGCTCCAAAAGCCTTTTCAGCCCATGAACAGTTGTTTGTGAGTTTCGAAAAAAGTGCAAGAGCTATTCGAACCCTTTTTGCTGGGCAAGTAGGACCTGTAAATCTACACAATATATAGTTTAAAGTTTGAGTCTATCATATTAGGTTTTGGATTTATAGCTGTTTTTGTGTCTATTGCTTCTGAAGCATTTTCAGATAATTTGTGTGTTCTGAAGAAACTACAAGAGATATCTAAGCCATACTTTCTGTGCAAGAGGGGCTTGTACATCTGAACAACATGTCGTTTAAAGTTTGAACTTATCTTATTGCATTTTTGAGTTATAGCAGTTTTTAAGTTTTTATTGCTCCAAAAGCCTTTTCAGCCCATGAACAGTTGTTTGTGAGTTTCGAAAAAAGTGCAAGAGCTATTCGAACCCTTTTTGCTGGGCAAGTAGGACCTGTAAATCTACACAAAATATAGTTTAAAGTTTGAGTCTATCATATTAGGTTTTGGATTTATAGCTGTTTTTGTGTCTATTGCTTCTGAAGCATTTTCAGATAATTTGTGTGTTCTGAAGAAACTACAAGAGATATCTAAGCCATACTTTCTGTGCAAGAGGGGCTTGTACATCTGAACAACATGTCTTTTAAAGTTTGAACTTATCTTATTGCATTTTTGAGTTATAGCAGTTTTTAAGTTTTTATTGCTCTAAAAGCCTTTTCAGCCCATGAACAGTTGTTTGTGAGTTTCGAAAAAAGTGCAAGAGCTATTCGAACCCTTTTTGCTGGGCAAGTAGGACCTGTAAATCTACACAATATATAGTTTAAAGTTTGAGTCTATCATATTAGGTTTTGGATTTATAGCTGTTTTTGTGTCGTTTGCTTCAAAAGCATTTTCAGATAATTTGTGTGTTCTGAAGAAACTACAAGAGATATCTAAGCCATACTTTCTGTGCAAGAGGGGCTTGTACATCTGAACAACATGTCTTTTAAAGTTTGAACTTATCTTATTGCATTTTTGAGTTATAGCAGTTTTTAAGTTTTTATTGCTCCAAAAGCCTTTTCAGCCCATGAACAGTTGTTTGTGAGTTTCGAAAAAAGTGCAAGAGCTATTCGAACCCTTTTTGCTGGGCAAGTAGGACCTGTAAATCTACACAATATATAGTTTAAAGTTTGAGTCTATCATATTAGGTTTTGGATTTATAGCTGTGTTTGTGTCTATTGCTTCTGAAGCATTTTCAGATAATTTGTGTGTTCTGAAGAAACTACAAGAGATATCTAAGCCATACTTTCTGTGCAAGAGGGGCTTGTACATCTGAACAACATGTCTTTTAAAGTTTGAACTTATCTTATTGCATTTTTGAGTTATAGCAGTTTTTAAGTTTTTATTGCTCCAAAAGCCTTTTCAGCCCATGAACAGTTGTTTGTGAGTTTCGAAAAAAGTGCAAGAGCTATTCGAACCCTTTTTGCTGGGCAAGTAGGACCTGTAAATCTACACAATATATAGTTTAAAGTTTGAGTCTATCATATTAGGTTTTGGATTTATAGCTGTTTTTGTGTCGTTTGCTTCAAAAGCATTTTCAGATAATTTGTGTGTTCTGAAGAAACTACAAGAGATATCTAAGCCATACTTTCTGTGCAAGAGGGGCTTGTACATCTGAACAACATGTCTTTTAAAGTTTGAACTTATCTTATTGCATTTTTGAGTTATAGCAGTTTTTAAGTTTTTATTGCTCCAAAAGCCTTTTCAGCCCATGAACAGTTGTTTGTGAGTTTCGAAAAAAGTGCAAGAGCTATTCGAACCCTTTTTGCTGGGCAAGTAGGACCTGTAAATCTACACAATATATAGTTTAAAGTTTGAGTCTATCATATTAGGTTTTGGATTTATAGCTGTTTTTGTGTCGTTTGCTTCAAAAGCATTTTCAGATAATTTGTGTGTTCTGAAGAAACTACAAGAGATATCTAAGCCATACTTTCTGTGCAAGAGGGGCTTGTACATCTGAACAACATGTCTTTTAAAGTTTGAACTTATCTTATTGCATTTTTGAGTTATAGCAGTTTTTAAGTTTTTATTGCTCCAAAAGCCTTTTCAGCCCATGAACAGTTGTTTGTGAGTTTCGAAAAAAGTGCAAGAGCTATTCGAACCCTTTTTGCTGGGCAAGTAGGACCTGTAAATCTACACAATATATAGTTTAAAGTTTGAGTCTATCATTTTAGGTTTTGGATTTATAGCTGTTTTTGTGTCGTTTGCTTCAAAAGCATTTTCAGATAATTTGTGTGTTCTGAAGAAACTACAAGAGATATCTAAGCCATACTTTCTGTGCAAGAGGGGCTTGTAAATCTGAACAACATGTCTTTTAAAGTTTGAACTTATCTTATTGCATTTTTGAGTTATAGCAGTTTTTAAGTTTTTATTGCTCCAAAAGCCTTTTCAGCCCATGAACAGTTGTTTGTGAGTTTCGAAAAAAGTGCAAGAGCTATTCGAACCCTTTTTGCTGGGCAAGTAGGACCTGTAAATCTACACAAAATGTAGTTTAAAGTTTGAGTCTATCATATTAGGTTTTGGATTTATAGCTGTTTTTGTGTCTATTGCTTCAAAAGCATTTTCAGATAATTTGTGTGTTCTGAAGAAACTACAAGAGATATCTAAGCCATACTTTCTGTGCAAGAGGGGCTTGTACATCTGAACAACATGTCTTTTAAAGTTTGAACTTATCTTATTGCATTTTTGAGTTATAGCAGTTTTTAAGTTTTTATTGCTCCAAAAGCCTTTTCAGCCCATGAACAGTTGTTTGTGAGTTTCGAAAAAAGTGCAAGAGCTATTCGAACCCTTTTTGCTGGGCAAGTAGGACCTGTAAATCTACACAATATATAGTTTAAAGTTTGAGTCTATCATATTAGGTTTTGGATTTATAGCTGTTTTTGTGTCTATTGCTTCTGAAGCATTTTCAGATAATTTGTGTGTTCTGAAGAAACTACAAGAGATATCTAAGCCATACTTTCTGTGCAAGAGGGGCTTGTACATCTGAACAACATGTCGTTTAAAGTTTGAACTTATCTTATTGCATTTTTGAGTTATAGCAGTTTTTAAGTTTTTATTGCTCCAAAAGCCTTTTCAGCCCATGAACAGTTGTTTGTGAGTTTCGAAAAAAGTGCAAGAACTATTCGAACCCTTTTTGCTGGGCAAGTAGGACTTGTAAATCTACACAATATATAGTTTATAGTTTGAGTCTATCATATTAGGTTTTTCATTTATAGCTGTTTTTGTGTCTATTGCTTCAAAAGCATTTTCAGATAATTTGTGTGTTCTGAAGAAACTACAAGAGATATCTAAGCCATACTTTCTGTGCAAGAGGGGCTTGTACATCTGAACAACATGTCTTTTAAAGTTTGAACTTATCTTATTGCATTTTTGAGTTATAGCAGTTTTTAAGTTTTTATTGCTCCAAAAGCCTTTTCAGCCCATGAACAGTTGTTTGTGAGTTTCGAAAAAAGTGCAAGAGCTATTCGAACCCTTTTTGCTGGGCAAGTAGGACCTGTAAATCTACACAAAATATAGTTTAAAGTTTGAGTCTATCATATTAGGTTTTGGATTTATAGCTGTTTTTGTGTCTATTGCTTCTGAAGCATTTTCAGATAATTTGTGTGTTCTGAAGAAACTACAAGAGATATCTAAGCCATACTTTCTGTGCAAGAGGGGCTTGTACATCTGAACAACATGTCTTTTAAAGTTTGAACTTATCTTATTGCATTTTTGAGTTATAGCAGTTTTTAAGTTTTTATTGCTCCAAAAGCCTTTTCAGCCCATGAACAGTTGTTTGTGAGTTTCGAAAAAAGTGCAAGAGCTATTCGAACCCTTTTTTGCTGGGCAAGTAGGACCTGTAAATCTACACAATATATAGTTTAAAGTTTGAGTCTATCATATTAGGTTTTGGATTTATAGCTGTTTTTGTGTCGTTTGCTTCAAAAGCATTTTCAGATAATTTGTGTGTTCTGAAGAAACTACAAGAGATATCTAAGCCATACTTTCTGTGCAAGAGGGGCTTGTACATCTGAACAACATGTCTTTTAAAGTTTGAACTTATCTTATTGCATTTTTGAGTTATAGCAGTTTTTAAGTTTTTATTGCTCCAAAAGCCTTTTCAGCCCATGAACAGTTGTTTGTGAGTTTCGAAAAAAGTGCAAGAGCTATTCGAACCCTTTTTGCTGGGCAAGTAGGACCTGTAAATCTACACAAAATATATTTTAAAGTTTGAGTCTATCATATTAGGTTTTGGATTTATAGCTGTTTTTGTGTCTATTGCTTCAAAAGCATTTTCAGATAATTTGTGTGTTCTGAAGAAACTACAAGAGATATCTAAGCCATACTTTCTGTGCAAGAGGGGCTTGTACATCTGAACAACATGTCTTTTAAAGTTTGAACTTATCTTATTGCATTTTTGAGTTATAGCAGTTTTTAAGTTTTTATTGCTCCAAAAGCCTTTTCAGCCCATGAACAGTTGTTTGTGAGTTTCGAAAAAAGTGCAAGAGCTATTCGAACCCTTTTTGCTGGGCAAGTAGGACCTGTAAATCTACACAAAATATAGTTTAAAGTTTGAGTCTATCATATTAGGTTTTGGATTTATAGCTGTTTTTGTGTCTATTGCTTCTGAAGCATTTTCAGATAATTTGTGTGTTCTGAAGAAACTACAAGAGATATCTAAGCCATACTTTCTGTGCAAGAGGGGCTTGTACATCTGAACAACATGTCTTTTAAAGTTTGAACTTATCTTATTGCATTTTTGAGTTATAGCAGTTTTTAAGTTTTTATTGCTCTAAAAGCCTTTTCAGCCCATGAACAGTTGTTTGTGAGTTTCGAAAAAAGTGCAAGAGCTATTCGAACCCTTTTTGCTGGGCAAGTAGGACCTGTAAATCTACACAATATATAGTTTAAAGTTTGAGTCTATCATATTAGGTTTTGGATTTATAGCTGTTTTTGTGTCGTTTGCTTCAAAAGCATTTTCAGATAATTTGTGTGTTCTGAAGAAACTACAAGAGATATCTAAGCCATACTTTCTGTGCAAGAGGGGCTTGTACATCTGAACAACATGTCTTTTAAAGTTTGAACTTATCTTATTGCATTTTTGAGTTATAGCAGTTTTTAAGTTTTTATTGCTCCAAAAGCCTTTTCAGCCCATGAACAGTTGTTTGTGAGTTTCGAAAAAAGTGCAAGAGCTATTCGAACCCTTTTTGCTGGGCAAGTAGGACCTGTAAATCTACACAATATATAGTTTAAAGTTTGAGTCTATCATATTAGGTTTTGGATTTATAGCTGTGTTTGTGTCTATTGCTTCTGAAGCATTTTCAGATAATTTGTGTGTTCTGAAGAAACTACAAGAGATATCTAAGCCATACTTTCTGTGCAAGAGGGGCTTGTACATCTGAACAACATGTCTTTTAAAGTTTGAACTTATCTTATTGCATTTTTGAGTTATAGCAGTTTTTAAGTTTTTATTGCTCCAAAAGCCTTTTCAGCCCATGAACAGTTGTTTGTGAGTTTCGAAAAAAGTGCAAGAGCTATTCGAACCCTTTTTGCTGGGCAAGTAGGACCTGTAAATCTACACAATATATAGTTTAAAGTTTGAGTCTATCATATTAGGTTTTGGATTTATAGCTGTTTTTGTGTCGTTTGCTTCAAAAGCATTTTCAGATAATTTGTGTGTTCTGAAGAAACTACAAGAGATATCTAAGCCATACTTTCTGTGCAAGAGGGGCTTGTACATCTGAACAACATGTCTTTTAAAGTTTGAACTTATCTTATTGCATTTTTGAGTTATAGCAGTTTTTAAGTTTTTATTGCTCCAAAAGCCTTTTCAGCCCATGAACAGTTGTTTGTGAGTTTCGAAAAAAGTGCAAGAGCTATTCGAACCCTTTTTGCTGGGCAAGTAGGACCTGTAAATCTACACAATATATAGTTTAAAGTTTGAGTCTATCATATTAGGTTTTGGATTTATAGCTGTTTTTGTGTCGTTTGCTTCAAAAGCATTTTCAGATAATTTGTGTGTTCTGAAGAAACTACAAGAGATATCTAAGCCATACTTTCTGTGCAAGAGGGGCTTGTACATCTGAACAACATGTCTTTTAAAGTTTGAACTTATCTTATTGCATTTTTGAGTTATAGCAGTTTTTAAGTTTTTATTGCTCCAAAAGCCTTTTCAGCCCATGAACAGTTGTTTGTGAGTTTCGAAAAAAGTGCAAGAGCTATTCGAACCCTTTTTGCTGGGCAAGTAGGACCTGTAAATCTACACAATATATAGTTTAAAGTTTGAGTCTATCATTTTAGGTTTTGGATTTATAGCTGTTTTTGTGTCGTTTGCTTCAAAAGCATTTTCAGATAATTTGTGTGTTCTGAAGAAACTACAAGAGATATCTAAGCCATACTTTCTGTGCAAGAGGGGCTTGTAAATCTGAACAACATGTCTTTTAAAGTTTGAACTTATCTTATTGCATTTTTGAGTTATAGCAGTTTTTAAGTTTTTATTGCTCCAAAAGCCTTTTCAGCCCATGAACAGTTGTTTGTGAGTTTCGAAAAAAGTGCAAGAGCTATTCGAACCCTTTTTGCTGGGCAAGTAGGACCTGTAAATCTACACAAAATGTAGTTTAAAGTTTGAGTCTATCATATTAGGTTTTGGATTTATAGCTGTTTTTGTGTCTATTGCTTCAAAAGCATTTTCAGATAATTTGTGTGTTCTGAAGAAACTACAAGAGATATCTAAGCCATACTTTCTGTGCAAGAGGGGCTTGTACATCTGAACAACATGTCTTTTAAAGTTTGAACTTATCTTATTGCATTTTTGAGTTATAGCAGTTTTTAAGTTTTTATTGCTCCAAAAGCCTTTTCAGCCCATGAACAGTTGTTTGTGAGTTTCGAAAAAAGTGCAAGAGCTATTCGAACCCTTTTTGCTGGGCAAGTAGGACCTGTAAATCTACACAATATATAGTTTAAAGTTTGAGTCTATCATATTAGGTTTTGGATTTATAGCTGTTTTTGTGTCTATTGCTTCTGAAGCATTTTCAGATAATTTGTGTGTTCTGAAGAAACTACAAGAGATATCTAAGCCATACTTTCTGTGCAAGAGGGGCTTGTACATCTGAACAACATGTCGTTTAAAGTTTGAACTTATCTTATTGCATTTTTGAGTTATAGCAGTTTTTAAGTTTTTATTGCTCCAAAAGCCTTTTCAGCCCATGAACAGTTGTTTGTGAGTTTCGAAAAAAGTGCAAGAACTATTCGAACCCTTTTTGCTGGGCAAGTAGGACTTGTAAATCTACACAATATATAGTTTATAGTTTGAGTCTATCATATTAGGTTTTTCATTTATAGCTGTTTTTGTGTCTATTGCTTCAAAAGCATTTTCAGATAATTTGTGTGTTCTGAAGAAACTACAAGAGATATCTAAGCCATACTTTCTGTGCAAGAGGGGCTTGTACATCTGAACAACATGTCTTTTAAAGTTTGAACTTATCTTATTGCATTTTTGAGTTATAGCAGTTTTTAAGTTTTTATTGCTCCAAAAGCCTTTTCAGCCCATGAACAGTTGTTTGTGAGTTTCGAAAAAAGTGCAAGAGCTATTCGAACCCTTTTTGCTGGGCAAGTAGGACCTGTAAATCTACACAAAATATAGTTTAAAGTTTGAGTCTATCATATTAGGTTTTGGATTTATAGCTGTTTTTGTGTCTATTGCTTCTGAAGCATTTTCAGATAATTTGTGTGTTCTGAAGAAACTACAAGAGATATCTAAGCCATACTTTCTGTGCAAGAGGGGCTTGTACATCTGAACAACATGTCTTTTAAAGTTTGAACTTATCTTATTGCATTTTTGAGTTATAGCAGTTTTTAAGTTTTTATTGCTCCAAAAGCCTTTTCAGCCCATGAACAGTTGTTTGTGAGTTTCGAAAAAAGTGCAAGAGCTATTCGAACCCTTTTTTGCTGGGCAAGTAGGACCTGTAAATCTACACAATATATAGTTTAAAGTTTGAGTCTATCATATTAGGTTTTGGATTTATAGCTGTTTTTGTGTCGTTTGCTTCAAAAGCATTTTCAGATAATTTGTGTGTTCTGAAGAAACTACAAGAGATATCTAAGCCATACTTTCTGTGCAAGAGGGGCTTGTACATCTGAACAACATGTCTTTTAAAGTTTGAACTTATCTTATTGCATTTTTGAGTTATAGCAGTTTTTAAGTTTTTATTGCTCCAAAAGCCTTTTCAGCCCATGAACAGTTGTTTGTGAGTTTCGAAAAAAGTGCAAGAGCTATTCGAACCCTTTTTGCTGGGCAAGTAGGACCTGTAAATCTACACAAAATATATTTTAAAGTTTGAGTCTATCATATTAGGTTTTGGATTTATAGCTGTTTTTGTGTCTATTGCTTCAAAAGCATTTTCAGATAATTTGTGTGTTCTGAAGAAACTACAAGAGATATCTAAGCCATACTTTCTGTGCAAGAGGGGCTTGTACATCTGAACAACATGTCTTTTAAAGTTTGAACTTATCTTATTGCATTTTTGAGTTATAGCAGTTTTTAAGTTTTTATTGCTCCAAAAGCCTTTTCAGCCCATGAACAGTTGTTTGTGAGTTTCGAAAAAAGTGCAAGAGCTATTCGAACCCTTTTTGCTGGGCAAGTAGGACCTGTAAATCTACACAATATATAGTTTAAAGTTTGAGTCTATCATATTAGGTTTTGGATTTATAGCTGTTTTTGTGTCTATTGCTTCAAAAGCATTTTCAGATAATTTGTGTGTTCTGAAGAAACTACAAGAGATATCTAAGCCATACTTTCTGTGCAAGAGGGGCTTGTACATCTGAACAACATGTATTTTAAAGTTTGAACTTATCTTATTGCATTTTTGAGTTATAGCAGTTTTTAAGTTTTTATTGCTCCAAAAGCCTTTTCAGCCCATGAACAGTTGTTTGTGAGTTTCGAAAAAAGTGCAAGAGCTATTCGAACCCTTTTTGCTGGGCAAGTAGGACCTGTAAATCTACACAATATATAGTTTAAAGTTTGAGTCTATCATATTAGGTTTTGGATTTATAGCTGTTTTTGTGTCGTTTGCTTCAAAAGCATTTTCAGATAATTTGTGTGTTCTGAAGAAACTACAAGAGATATCTAAGCCATACTTTCTGTGCAAGAGGGGCTTGTACATCTGAACAACATGTCTTTTAAAGTTTGAACTTATCTTATTGCATTTTTGAGTTATAGCAGTTTTTAAGTTTTTATTGCTCCAAAAGCCTTTTCAGCCCATGAACAGTTGTTTGTAAGTTTCGAAAAAAGTGCAAGAGCTATTCGAACCCTTTTTGCTGGGCAAGTAGGACCTGTAAATCTACACAAAATATAGTTTAAAGTTTGAGTCTATCATATTAGGTTTTGGATTTATAGCTGTTTTTGTGTCGTTTGCTTCAAAAGCATTTTCAGATAATTTGTGTGTTCTGAAGAAACTACAAGAGATATCTAAGCCATACTTTCTGTGCAAGAGGGGCTTGTACATCTGAACAACATGTCTTTTAAAGTTTGAACTTATCTTATTGCATTTTTGAGTTATAGCAGTTTTTAAGTTTTTATTGCTCCAAAAGCCTTTTCAGCCCATGAACAGTTGTTTGTGAGTTTCGAAAAAAGTGCAAGAGCTATTCGAACCCTTTTTGCTGGGCAAGTAGGACCTGTAAATCTACACAATATATAGTTTAAAGTTTGAGTCTATCATATTAGGTTTTGGATTTATAGCTGTGTTTGTGTCTATTGCTTCTGAAGCATTTTCAGATAATTTGTGTGTTCTGAAGAAACTACAAGAGATATCTAAGCCATACTTTCTGTGCAAGAGGGGCTTGTACATCTGAACAACATGTCTTTTAAAGTTTGAACTTATCTTATTGCATTTTTGAGTTATAGCAGTTTTTAAGTTTTTATTGCTCCAAAAGCCTTTTCAGCCCATGAACAGTTGTTTGTGAGTTTCGAAAAAAGTGCAAGAGCTATTCGAACCCTTTTTGCTGGGCAAGTAGGACCTGTAAATCTACACAATATATAGTTTAAAGTTTGAGTCTATCATATTAGGTTTTGGATTTATAGCTGTTTTTGTGTCGTTTGCTTCAAAAGCATTTTCAGATAATTTGTGTGTTCTGAAGAAACTACAAGAGATATCTAAGCCATACTTTCTGTGCAAGAGGGGCTTGTACATCTGAACAACATGTCTTTTAAAGTTTGAACTTATCTTATTGCATTTTTGAGTTATAGCAGTTTTTAAGTTTTTATTGCTCCAAAAGCCTTTTCAGCCCATGAACAGTTGTTTGTGAGTTTCGAAAAAAGTGCAAGAGCTATTCGAACCCTTTTTGCTGGGCAAGTAGGACCTGTAAATCTACACAAAATATAGTTTAAAGTTTGAGTCTATCATATTAGGTTTTGGATTTATAGCTGTTTTTGTGTCTATTGCTTCAAAAGCATTTTCAGATAATTTGTGTGTTCTGAAGAAACTACAAGAGATATCTAAGCCATACTTTCTGTGCAAGAGGGGCTTGTACATCTGAACAACATGTCTTTTAAAGTTTGAACTTATCTTATTGCATTTTTGAGTTATAGCAGTTTTTAAGTTTTTATTGCTCCAAAAGCCTTTTCAGCCCATGAACAGTTGTTTGTGAGTTTCGAAAAAAGTGCAAGAGCTATTCGAACCCTTTTTGCTGGGCAAGTAGGACCTGTAAATCTACACAATATATAGTTTAAAGTTTGAGTCTATCATATTAGGTTTTGGATTTATAGCTGTTTTTGTGTCGTTTGCTTCAAAAGCATTTTCAGATAATTTGTGTGTTCTGAAGAAACTACAAGAGATATCTAAGCCATACTTTCTGTGCAAGAGGGGCTTGTACATCTGAACAACATGTCTTTTAAAGTTTGAACTTATCTTATTGCATTTTTGAGTTATAGCAGTTTTTAAGTTTTTATTGCTCCAAAAGCCTTTTCAGCCCATGAACAGTTGTTTGTGAGTTTCGAAAAAAGTGCAAGAGCTATTCGAACCCTTTTTGCTGGGCAAGTAGGACCTGTAAATCTACACAAAATATAGTTTAAAGTTTGAGTCTATCATATTAGGTTTTGGATTTATAGCTGTTTTTGTGTCTATTGCTTCTGAAGCATTTTCAGATAATTTGTGTGTTCTGAAGAAACTACAAGAGATATCTAAGCCATACTTTCTGTGCAAGAGGGGCTTGTACATCTGAACAACATGTCTTTTAAAGTTTGAACTTATCTTATTGCATTTTTGAGTTATAGCAGTTTTTAAGTTTTTATTGCTCCAAAAGCCTTTTCAGCCCATGAACAGTTGTTTGTGAGTTTCGAAAAAAGTGCAAGAGCTATTCGAACCCTTTTTGCTGGGCAAGTAGGACCTGTAAATCTACACAAAATGTAGTTTAAAGTTTGAGTCTATCATATTAGGTTTTGGATTTATAGCTGTTTTTGTGTCTATTGCTTCAAAAGCATTTTCAGATAATTTGTGTGTTCTGAAGAAACTACAAGAGATATCTAAGCCATACTTTCTGTGCAAGAGGGGCTTGTACATCTGAACAACATGTCGTTTAAAGTTTGAACTTATCTTATTGCATTTTTGAGTTATAGCAGTTTTTAAGTTTTTATTGCTCCAAAAGCCTTTTCAGCCCATGAACAGTTGTTTGTGAGTTTCGAAAAAAGTGCAAGAGCTATTCGAACCCTTTTTGCTGGGCAAGTAGGACCTGTAAATCTACACAATATATAGTTTAAAGTTTGAGTCTATCATATTAGGTTTTGGATTTATAGCTGTTTTTGTGTCGTTTGCTTCAAAAGCATTTTCAGATAATTTGTGTGTTCTGAAGAAACTACAAGAGATATCTAAGCCATACTTTCTGTGCAAGAGGGGCTTGTACATCTGAACAACATGTCTTTTAAAGTTTGAACTTATCTTATTGCATTTTTGAGTTATAGCAGTTTTTAAGTTTTTATTGCTCCAAAAGCCTTTTCAGCCCATGAACAGTTGTTTGTGAGTTTCGAAAAAAGTGCAAGAGCTATTCGAACCCTTTTTGCTGGGCAAGTAGGACCTGTAAATCTACACAATATATAGTTTAAAGTTTGAGTCTATCATATTAGGTTTTGGATTTATAGCTGTTTTTGTGTCTATTGCTTCTGAAGCATTTTCAGATAATTTGTGTGTTCTGAAGAAACTACAAGAGATATCTAAGCCATACTTTCTGTGCAAGAGGGGCTTGTACATCTGAACAACATGTCTTTTAAAGTTTGAACTTATCTTATTGCATTTTTGAGTTATAGCAGTTTTTAAGTTTTTATTGCTCCAAAAGCCTTTTCAGCCCATGAACAGTTGTTTGTGAGTTTCGAAAAAAGTGCAAGAGCTATTCGAACCCTTTTTGCTGGGCAAGTAGGACCTGTAAATCTACACAATATATAGTTTAAAGTTTGAGTCTATCATATTAGGTTTTGGATTTATAGCTGTGTTTGTGTCTATTGCTTCTGAAGCATTTTCAGATAATTTGTGTGTTCTGAAGAAACTACAAGAGATATCTAAGCCATACTTTCTGTGCAAGAGGGGCTTGTACATCTGAACAACATGTCTTTTAAAGTTTGAACTTATCTTATTGCATTTTTGAGTTATAGCAGTTTTTAAGTTTTTATTGCTCCAAAAGCCTTTTCAGCCCATGAACAGTTGTTTGTGAGTTTCGAAAAAAGTGCAAGAGCTATTCGAACCCTTTTTGCTGGGCAAGTAGGACCTGTAAATCTACACAATATATAGTTTAAAGTTTGAGTCTATCATATTAGGTTTTGGATTTATAGCTGTTTTTGTGTCGTTTGCTTCAAAAGCATTTTCAGATAATTTGTGTGTTCTGAAGAAACTACAAGAGATATCTAAGCCATACTTTCTGTGCAAGAGGGGCTTGTACATCTGAACAACATGTCTTTTAAAGTTTGAACTTATCTTATTGCATTTTTGAGTTATAGCAGTTTTTAAGTTTTTATTGCTCCAAAAGCCTTTTCAGCCCATGAACAGTTGTTTGTGAGTTTCGAAAAAAGTGCAAGAGCTATTCGAACCCTTTTTGCTGGGCAAGTAGGACCTGTAAATCTACACAAAATATAGTTTAAAGTTTGAGTCTATCATATTAGGTTTTGGATTTATAGCTGTTTTTGTGTCTATTGCTTCAAAAGCATTTTCAGATAATTTGTGTGTTCTGAAGAAACTACAAGAGATATCTAAGCCATACTTTCTGTGCAAGAGGGGCTTGTACATCTGAACAACATGTCTTTTAAAGTTTGAACTTATCTTATTGCATTTTTGAGTTATAGCAGTTTTTAAGTTTTTATTGCTCCAAAAGCCTTTTCAGCCCATGAACAGTTGTTTGTGAGTTTCGAAAAAAGTGCAAGAGCTATTCGAACCCTTTTTGCTGGGCAAGTAGGACCTGTAAATCTACACAATATATAGTTTAAAGTTTGAGTCTATCATATTAGGTTTTGGATTTATAGCTGTTTTTGTGTCGTTTGCTTCAAAAGCATTTTCAGATAATTTGTGTGTTCTGAAGAAACTACAAGAGATATCTAAGCCATACTTTCTGTGCAAGAGGGGCTTGTACATCTGAACAACATGTCTTTTAAAGTTTGAACTTATCTTATTGCATTTTTGAGTTATAGCAGTTTTTAAGTTTTTATTGCTCCAAAAGCCTTTTCAGCCCATGAACAGTTGTTTGTGAGTTTCGAAAAAAGTGCAAGAGCTATTCGAACCCTTTTTGCTGGGCAAGTAGGACCTGTAAATCTACACAAAATATAGTTTAAAGTTTGAGTCTATCATATTAGGTTTTGGATTTATAGCTGTTTTTGTGTCTATTGCTTCTGAAGCATTTTCAGATAATTTGTGTGTTCTGAAGAAACTACAAGAGATATCTAAGCCATACTTTCTGTGCAAGAGGGGCTTGTACATCTGAACAACATGTCTTTTAAAGTTTGAACTTATCTTATTGCATTTTTGAGTTATAGCAGTTTTTAAGTTTTTATTGCTCCAAAAGCCTTTTCAGCCCATGAACAGTTGTTTGTGAGTTTCGAAAAAAGTGCAAGAGCTATTCGAACCCTTTTTGCTGGGCAAGTAGGACCTGTAAATCTACACAAAATGTAGTTTAAAGTTTGAGTCTATCATATTAGGTTTTGGATTTATAGCTGTTTTTGTGTCTATTGCTTCAAAAGCATTTTCAGATAATTTGTGTGTTCTGAAGAAACTACAAGAGATATCTAAGCCATACTTTCTGTGCAAGAGGGGCTTGTACATCTGAACAACATGTCGTTTAAAGTTTGAACTTATCTTATTGCATTTTTGAGTTATAGCAGTTTTTAAGTTTTTATTGCTCCAAAAGCCTTTTCAGCCCATGAACAGTTGTTTGTGAGTTTCGAAAAAAGTGCAAGAGCTATTCGAACCCTTTTTGCTGGGCAAGTAGGACCTGTAAATCTACACAATATATAGTTTAAAGTTTGAGTCTATCATATTAGGTTTTGGATTTATAGCTGTTTTTGTGTCGTTTGCTTCAAAAGCATTTTCAGATAATTTGTGTGTTCTGAAGAAACTACAAGAGATATCTAAGCCATACTTTCTGTGCAAGAGGGGCTTGTACATCTGAACAACATGTCTTTTAAAGTTTGAACTTATCTTATTGCATTTTTGAGTTATAGCAGTTTTTAAGTTTTTATTGCTCCAAAAGCCTTTTCAGCCCATGAACAGTTGTTTGTGAGTTTCGAAAAAAGTGCAAGAGCTATTCGAACCCTTTTTGCTGGGCAAGTAGGACCTGTAAATCTACACAATATATAGTTTAAAGTTTGAGTCTATCATATTAGGTTTTGGATTTATAGCTGTTTTTGTGTCTATTGCTTCTGAAGCATTTTCAGATAATTTGTGTGTTCTGAAGAAACTACAAGAGATATCTAAGCCATACTTTCTGTGCAAGAGGGGCTTGTACATCTGAACAACATGTCTTTTAAAGTTTGAACTTATCTTATTGCATTTTTGAGTTATAGCAGTTTTTAAGTTTTTATTGCTCCAAAAGCCTTTTCAGCCCATGAACAGTTGTTTGTGAGTTTCGAAAAAAGTGCAAGAGCTATTCGAACCCTTTTTGCTGGGCAAGTAGGACCTGTAAATCTACACAATATATAGTTTAAAGTTTGAGTCTATCATATTAGGTTTTGGATTTATAGCTGTTTTTGTGTCTATTGCTTCTGAAGCATTTTCAGATAATTTGTGTGTTCTGAAGAAACTACAAGAGATATCTAAGCCATACTTTCTGTGCAAGAGGGGCTTGTACATCTGAACAACATGTCTTTTAAAGTTTGAACTTATCTTATTGCATTTTTGAGTTATAGCAGTTTTTAAGTTTTTATTGCGCCAAAAGCCTTTTCAGCCCATGAACAGTTGTTTGTGAGTTTCTAAAAAAGTGCAAGAGCTATTCGAACCCTTTTTGCTGGGCAAGTAGGACCTGTAAATCTACACAATATATAGTTTAAAGTTTGAGTCTATCATATTAGGTTTTGGATTTATAGCTGTTTTTGTGTCGTTTGCTTCAAAAGCATTTTCAGATAATTTGTGTGTTCTGAAGAAACTACAAGAGATATCTAAGCCATACTTTCTGTGCAAGAGGGGCTTGTACATCTGAACAACATGTCTTTTAAAGTTTGAACTTATCTTATTGCATTTTTGAGTTATAGCAGTTTTTTAAGTTTTTATTGCTCCAAAAGCCTTTTCAGCCCATGAACAGTTGTTTGTAAGTTTCGAAAAAAGTGCAAGAGCTATTCGAACCCTTTTTGCTGGGCAAGTAGGACCTGTAAATCTACACAAAATATAGTTTAAAGTTTGAGTCTATCATATTAGGTTTTGGATTTATAGCTGTTTTTGTGTCGTTTGCTTCAAAAGCATTTTCAGATAATTTGTGTGTTCTGAAGAAACTACAAGAGATATCTAAGCCATACTTTCTGTGCAAGAGGGGCTTGTACATCTGAACAACATGTCTTTTAAAGTTTGAACTTATCTTATTGCATTTTTGAGTTATAGCAGTTTTTAAGTTTTTATTGCTCCAAAAGCCTTTTCAGCCCATGAACAGTTGTTTGTGAGTTTCGAAAAAAGTGCAAGAGCTATTCGAACCCTTTTTGCTGGGCAAGTAGGACCTGTAAATCTACACAATATATAGTTTAAAGTTTGAGTCTATCATATTAGGTTTTGGATTTATAGCTGTTTTTGTGTCTATTGCTTCTGAAGCATTTTCAGATAATTTGTGTGTTCTGAAGAAACTACAAGAGATATCTAAGCCATACTTTCTGTGCAAGAGGGGCTTGTACATCTGAACAACATGTCGTTTAAAGTTTGAACTTATCTTATTGCATTTTTGAGTTATAGCAGTTTTTAAGTTTTTATTGCTCCAAAAGCCTTTTCAGCCCATGAACAGTTGTTTGTCAGTTTCGAAAAAAGTGCAAGAGCTATTCGAACCCTTTTTGCTGGGCAAGTAGGACCTGTAAATCTACACAAAATATAGTTTAAAGTTTGAGTCTATCATATTAGGTTTTGGATTTATAGCTGTTTTTGTGTCTATTGCTTCTGAAGCATTTTCAGATAATTTGTGTGTTCTGAAGAAACTACAAGAGATATCTAAGCCATACTTTCTGTGCAAGAGGGGCTTGTACATCTGAACAACATGTCTTTTAAAGTTTGAACTTATCTTATTGCATTTTTGAGTTATAGCAGTTTTTAAGTTTTTATTGCTCTAAAAGCCTTTTCAGCCCATGAACAGTTGTTTGTGAGTTTCGAAAAAAGTGCAAGAGCTATTCGAACCCTTTTTGCTGGGCAAGTAGGACCTGTAAATCTACACAATATATAGTTTAAAGTTTGAGTCTATCATATTAGGTTTTGGATTTATAGCTGTTTTTGTGTCGTTTGCTTCAAAAGCATTTTCAGATAATCTGTGTGTTCTGAAGAAACTACAAGAGATATCTAAGCCATACTTTCTGTGCAAGAGGGGCTTGTACATCTGAACAACATGTCTTTTAAAGTTTGAACTTATCTTATTGCATTTTTGAGTTATAGCAGTTTTTAAGTTTTTATTGCTCCAAAAGCCTTTTCAGCCCATGAACAGTTGTTTGTGAGTTTCGAAAAAAGTGCAAGAGCTATTCGAACCCTTTTTGCTGGGCAAGTAGGACCTGTAAATCTACACAATATATAGTTTAAAGTTTGAGTCTATCATATTAGGTTTTGGATTTATAGCTGTTTTTGTGTCGTTTGCTTCAAAAGCATTTTCAGATAATTTGTGTGTTCTGAAGAAACTACAAGAGATATCTAAGCCATACTTTCTGTGCAAGAGGGGCTTGTACATCTGAACAACATGTCTTTTAAAGTTTGAACTTATCTTTTTGCATTTTTGAGTTATAGCAGTTTTTAAGTTTTTATTGCTCCAAAAGCCTTTTCAGCCCATGAACAGTTGTTTGTGAGTTTCGAAAAAAGTGCAAGAGCTATTCGAACCCTTTTTGCTGGGCAAGTAGGACCTGTAAATCTACACAATATATAGTTTAAAGTTTGAGTCTATCATATTAGGTTTTGGATTTATAGCTGTGTTTGTGTCTATTGCTTCTGAAGCATTTTCAGATAATTTGTGTGTTCTGAAGAAACTACAAGAGATATCTAAGCCATACTTTCTGTGCAAGAGGGGCTAGTACATCTGAACAACATGTCTTTTAAAGTTTGAACTTATCTTATTGCATTTTTGAGTTATAGCAGTTTTTAAGTTTTTATTGCTCCAAAAGCCTTTTCAGCCCATGAACAGTTGTTTGTGAGTTTCGAAAAAAGTGCAAGAGCTATTCGAACCCTTTTTGCTGGGCAAGTAGGACCTGTAAATCTACACAATATATAGTTTAAAGTTTGAGTCTATCATATTAGGTTTTGGATTTATAGCTGTGTTTGTGTCTATTGCTTCTGAAGCATTTTCAGATAATTTGTGTGTTCTGAAGAAACTACAAGAGATATCTAAGCCATACTTTCTGTGCAAGAGGGGCTTGTACATCTGAACAACATGTCTTTTAAAGTTTGAACTTATCTTATTGCATTTTTGAGTTATAGCAGTTTTTAAGTTTTTATTGCTCCAAAAGCCTTTTCAGCCCATGAACAGTTGTTTGTGAGTTTCGAAAAAAGTGCAAGAGCTATTCGAACCCTTTTTGCTGGGCAAGTAGGACCTGTAAATCTACACAATATATAGTTTAAAGTTTGAGTCTATCATATTAGGTTTTGGATTTATAGCTGTTTTTGTGTCGTTTGCTTCAAAAGCATTTTCAGATAATTTGTGTGTTCTGAAGAAACTACAAGAGATATCTAAGCCATACTTTCTGTGCAAGAGGGGCTTGTACATCTGAACAACATGTCTTTTAAAGTTTGAACTTATCTTATTGCATTTTTGAGTTATAGCAGTTTTTAAGTTTTTATTGCTCCAAAAGCCTTTTCAGCCCATGAACAGTTGTTTGTGAGTTTCGAAAAAAGTGCAAGAGCTATTCGAACCCTTTTTGCTGGGCAAGTAGGACCTGTAAATCTACACAATATATAGTTTAAAGTTTGAGTCTATCATTTTAGGTTTTGGATTTATAGCTGTTTTTGTGTCGTTTGCTTCAAAAGCATTTTCAGATAATTTGTGTGTTCTGAAGAAACTACAAGAGATATCTAAGCCATACTTTCTGTGCAAGAGGGGCTTGTAAATCTGAACAACATGTCTTTTAAAGTTTGAACTTATCTTATTGCATTTTTGAGTTATAGCAGTTTTTAAGTTTTTATTGCTCCAAAAGCCTTTTCAGCCCATGAACAGTTGTTTGTGAGTTTCGAAAAAAGTGCAAGAGCTATTCGAACCCTTTTTGCTGGGCAAGTAGGACCTGTAAATCTACACAAAATGTAGTTTAAAGTTTGAGTCTATCATATTAGGTTTTGGATTTATAGCTGTTTTTGTGTCTATTGCTTCAAAAGCATTTTCAGATAATTTGTGTGTTCTGAAGAAACTACAAGAGATATCTAAGCCATACTTTCTGTGCAAGAGGGGCTTGTACATCTGAACAACATGTCTTTTAAAGTTTGAACTTATCTTATTGCATTTTTGAGTTATAGCAGTTTTTAAGTTTTTATTGCTCCAAAAGCCTTTTCAGCCCATGAACAGTTGTTTGTGAGTTTCGAAAAAAGTGCAAGAGCTATTCGAACCCTTTTTGCTGGGCAAGTAGGACCTGTAAATCTACACAATATATAGTTTAAAGTTTGAGTCTATCATATTAGGTTTTGGATTTATAGCTGTTTTTGTGTCTATTGCTTCTGAAGCATTTTCAGATAATTTGTGTGTTCTGAAGAAACTACAAGAGATATCTAAGCCATACTTTCTGTGCAAGAGGGGCTTGTACATCTGAACAACATGTCGTTTAAAGTTTGAACTTATCTTATTGCATTTTTGAGTTATAGCAGTTTTTAAGTTTTTATTGCTCCAAAAGCCTTTTCAGCCCATGAACAGTTGTTTGTGAGTTTCGAAAAAAGTGCAAGAACTATTCGAACCCTTTTTGCTGGGCAAGTAGGACTTGTAAATCTACACAATATATAGTTTATAGTTTGAGTCTATCATATTAGGTTTTTCATTTATAGCTGTTTTTGTGTCTATTGCTTCAAAAGCATTTTCAGATAATTTGTGTGTTCTGAAGAAACTACAAGAGATATCTAAGCCATACTTTCTGTGCAAGAGGGGCTTGTACATCTGAACAACATGTCTTTTAAAGTTTGAACTTATCTTATTGCATTTTTGAGTTATAGCAGTTTTTAAGTTTTTATTGCTCCAAAAGCCTTTTCAGCCCATGAACAGTTGTTTGTGAGTTTCGAAAAAAGTGCAAGAGCTATTCGAACCCTTTTTGCTGGGCAAGTAGGACCTGTAAATCTACACAAAATATAGTTTAAAGTTTGAGTCTATCATATTAGGTTTTGGATTTATAGCTGTTTTTGTGTCTATTGCTTCTGAAGCATTTTCAGATAATTTGTGTGTTCTGAAGAAACTACAAGAGATATCTAAGCCATACTTTCTGTGCAAGAGGGGCTTGTACATCTGAACAACATGTCTTTTAAAGTTTGAACTTATCTTATTGCATTTTTGAGTTATAGCAGTTTTTAAGTTTTTATTGCTCCAAAAGCCTTTTCAGCCCATGAACAGTTGTTTGTGAGTTTCGAAAAAAGTGCAAGAGCTATTCGAACCCTTTTTTGCTGGGCAAGTAGGACCTGTAAATCTACACAATATATAGTTTAAAGTTTGAGTCTATCATATTAGGTTTTGGATTTATAGCTGTTTTTGTGTCGTTTGCTTCAAAAGCATTTTCAGATAATTTGTGTGTTCTGAAGAAACTACAAGAGATATCTAAGCCATACTTTCTGTGCAAGAGGGGCTTGTACATCTGAACAACATGTCTTTTAAAGTTTGAACTTATCTTATTGCATTTTTGAGTTATAGCAGTTTTTAAGTTTTTATTGCTCCAAAAGCCTTTTCAGCCCATGAACAGTTGTTTGTGAGTTTCGAAAAAAGTGCAAGAGCTATTCGAACCCTTTTTGCTGGGCAAGTAGGACCTGTAAATCTACACAAAATATATTTTAAAGTTTGAGTCTATCATATTAGGTTTTGGATTTATAGCTGTTTTTGTGTCTATTGCTTCAAAAGCATTTTCAGATAATTTGTGTGTTCTGAAGAAACTACAAGAGATATCTAAGCCATACTTTCTGTGCAAGAGGGGCTTGTACATCTGAACAACATGTCTTTTAAAGTTTGAACTTATCTTATTGCATTTTTGAGTTATAGCAGTTTTTAAGTTTTTATTGCTCCAAAAGCCTTTTCAGCCCATGAACAGTTGTTTGTGAGTTTCGAAAAAAGTGCAAGAGCTATTCGAACCCTTTTTGCTGGGCAAGTAGGACCTGTAAATCTACACAATATATAGTTTAAAGTTTGAGTCTATCATATTAGGTTTTGGATTTATAGCTGTTTTTGTGTCTATTGCTTCTGAAGCATTTTCAGATAATTTGTGTGTTCTGAAGAAACTACAAGAGATATCTAAGCCATACTTTCTGTGCAAGAGGGGCTTGTACATCTGAACAACATGTATTTTAAAGTTTGAACTTATCTTATTGCATTTTTGAGTTATAGCAGTTTTTAAGTTTTTATTGCTCCAAAAGCCTTTTCAGCCCATGAACAGTTGTTTGTGAGTTTCGAAAAAAGTGCAAGAGCTATTCGAACCCTTTTTGCTGGGCAAGTAGGACCTGTAAATCTACACAATATATAGTTTAAAGTTTGAGTCTATCATATTAGGTTTTGGATTTATAGCTGTTTTTGTGTCGTTTGCTTCAAAAGCATTTTCAGATAATTTGTGTGTTCTGAAGAAACTACAAGAGATATCTAAGCCATACTTTCTGTGCAAGAGGGGCTTGTACATCTGAACAACATGTCTTTTAAAGTTTGAACTTATCTTATTGCATTTTTGAGTTATAGCAGTTTTTAAGTTTTTATTGCTCCAAAAGCCTTTTCAGCCCATGAACAGTTGTTTGTAAGTTTCGAAAAAAGTGCAAGAGCTATTCGAACCCTTTTTGCTGGGCAAGTAGGACCTGTAAATCTACACAAAATATAGTTTAAAGTTTGAGTCTATCATATTAGGTTTTGGATTTATAGCTGTTTTTGTGTCGTTTGCTTCAAAAGCATTTTCAGATAATTTGTGTGTTCTGAAGAAACTACAAGAGATATCTAAGCCATACTTTCTGTGCAAGAGGGGCTTGTACATCTGAACAACATGTCTTTTAAAGTTTGAACTTATCTTATTGCATTTTTGAGTTATAGCAGTTTTTAAGTTTTTATTGCTCCAAAAGCCTTTTCAGCCCATGAACAGTTGTTTGTGAGTTTCGAAAAAAGTGCAAGAGCTATTCGAACCCTTTTTGCTGGGCAAGTAGGACCTGTAAATCTACACAATATATAGTTTAAAGTTTGAGTCTATCATATTAGGTTTTGGATTTATAGCTGTTTTTGTGTCTATTGCTTCTGAAGCATTTTCAGATAATTTGTGTGTTCTGAAGAAACTACAAGAGATATCTAAGCCATACTTTCTGTGCAAGAGGGGCTTGTACATCTGAACAACATGTCGTTTAAAGTTTGAACTTATCTTATTGCATTTTTGAGTTATAGCAGTTTTTAAGTTTTTATTGCTCCAAAAGCCTTTTC
The DNA here is from genome assembly GCF_026437365.1 of Eucyclogobius newberryi. NCBI lineage: Eukaryota > Metazoa > Chordata > Actinopteri > Gobiiformes > Gobiidae > Eucyclogobius > Eucyclogobius newberryi. The sequence continues at coordinate 59,654 of NW_027316478.1, read as the reverse complement.
AGCCCATGAACAGTTGTTTGTGAGTTTCGAAAAAAGTGCAAGAGCTATTCGAACCCTTTTTGCTGGGCAAGTAGGACCTGTAAATCTACACAATATATAGTTTAAAGTTTGAGTCTATCATATTAGGTTTTGGATTTATAGCTGTGTTTGTGTCTATTGCTTCTGAAGCATTTTCAGATAATTTGTGTGTTCTGAAGAAACTACAAGAGATATCTAAGCCATACTTTCTGTGCAAGAGGGGCTTGTACATCTGAACAACATGTCTTTTAAAGTTTGAACTTATCTTATTGCATTTTTGAGTTATAGCAGTTTTTAAGTTTTTATTGCTCCAAAAGCCTTTTCAGCCCATGAACAGTTGTTTGTGAGTTTCGAAAAAAGTGCAAGAGCTATTCGAACCCTTTTTGCTGGGCAAGTAGGACCTGTAAATCTACACAATATATAGTTTAAAGTTTGAGTCTATCATATTAGGTTTTGGATTTATAGCTGTTTTTGTGTCGTTTGCTTCAAAAGCATTTTCAGATAATTTGTGTGTTCTGAAGAAACTACAAGAGATATCTAAGCCATACTTTCTGTGCAAGAGGGGCTTGTACATCTGAACAACATGTCTTTTAAAGTTTGAACTTATCTTATTGCATTTTTGAGTTATAGCAGTTTTTAAGTTTTTATTGCTCCAAAAGCCTTTTCAGCCCATGAACAGTTGTTTGTGAGTTTCGAAAAAAGTGCAAGAGCTATTCGAACCCTTTTTGCTGGGCAAGTAGGACCTGTAAATCTACACAATATATAGTTTAAAGTTTGAGTCTATCATATTAGGTTTTGGATTTATAGCTGTTTTTGTGTCTATTGCTTCTGAAGCATTTTCAGATAATTTGTGTGTTCTGAAGAAACTACAAGAGATATCTAAGCCATACTGTCTGTGCAAGAGGGGCTTGTACATCTGAACAACATGTCTTTTAAAGTTTGAACTTATCTTATTGCATTTTTGAGTTATAGCAGTTTTTAAGTTTTTATTGCTCCAAAAGCCTTTTCAGCCCATGAACAGTTGTTTGTGAGTTTCGAAAAAAGTGCAAGAGCTATTCGAACCCTTTTTGCTGGGCAAGTAGGACCTGTAAATCTACACAATATATAGTTTAAAGTTTGAGTCTATCATATTAGGTTTTGGATTTATAGCTGTTTTTGTGTCGTTTGCTTCAAAAGCATTTTCAGATAATTTGTGTGTTCTGAAGAAACTACAAGAGATATCTAAGCCATACTTTCTGTGCAAGAGGGGCTTGTACATCTGAACAACATGTCTTTTAAAGTTTGAACTTATCTTATTGCATTTTTGAGTTATAGCAGTTTTTAAGTTTTTATTGCTCCAAAAGCCTTTTCAGCCCATGAACAGTTGTTTGTGAGTTTCGAAAAAAGTGCAAGAGCTATTCGAACCCTTTTTGCTGGGCAAGTAGGACCTGTAAATCTACACAATATATAGTTTAAAGTTTGAGTCTATCATATTAGGTTTTGGATTTATAGCTGTGTTTGTGTCTATTGCTTCTGAAGCATTTTCAGATAATTTGTGTGTTCTGAAGAAACTACAAGAGATATCTAAGCCATACTTTCTGTGCAAGAGGGGCTTGTACATCTGAACAACATGTCTTTTAAAGTTTGAACTTATCTTATTGCATTTTTGAGTTATAGCAGTTTTTAAGTTTTTATTGCTCCAAAAGCCTTTTCAGCCCATGAACAGTTGTTTGTGAGTTTCGAAAAAAGTGCAAGAGCTATTCGAACCCTTTTTGCTGGGCAAGTAGGACCTGTAAATCTACACAATATATAGTTTAAAGTTTGAGTCTATCATATTAGGTTTTGGATTTATAGCTGTTTTTGTGTCGTTTGCTTCAAAAGCATTTTCAGATAATTTGTGTGTTCTGAAGAAACTACAAGAGATATCTAAGCCATACTTTCTGTGCAAGAGGGGCTTGTACATCTGAACAACATGTCTTTTAAAGTTTGAACTTATCTTATTGCATTTTTGAGTTATAGCAGTTTTTAAGTTTTTATTGCTCCAAAAGCCTTTTCAGCCCATGAACAGTTGTTTGTGAGTTTCGAAAAAAGTGCAAGAGCTATTCGAACCCTTTTTGCTGGGCAAGTAGGACCTGTAAATCTACACAATATATAGTTTAAAGTTTGAGTCTATCATATTAGGTTTTGGATTTATAGCTGTTTTTGTGTCTATTGCTTCTGAAGCATTTTCAGATAATTTGTGTGTTCTGAAGAAACTACAAGAGATATCTAAGCCATACTTTCTGTGCAAGAGGGGCTTGTACATCTGAACAACATGTCGTTTAAAGTTTGAACTTATCTTATTGCATTTTTGAGTTATAGCAGTTTTTAAGTTTTTATTGCTCCAAAAGCCTTTTCAGCCCATGAACAGTTGTTTGTGAGTTTCGAAAAAAGTGCAAGAACTATTCGAACCCTTTTTGCTGGGCAAGTAGGACTTGTAAATCTACACAATATATAGTTTATAGTTTGAGTCTATCATATTAGGTTTTTCATTTATAGCTGTTTTTGTGTCTATTGCTTCAAAAGCATTTTCAGATAATTTGTGTGTTCTGAAGAAACTACAAGAGATATCTAAGCCATACTTTCTGTGCAAGAGGGGCTTGTACATCTGAACAACATGTCTTTTAAAGTTTGAACTTATCTTATTGCATTTTTGAGTTATAGCAGTTTTTAAGTTTTTATTGCTCCAAAAGCCTTTTCAGCCCATGAACAGTTGTTTGTGAGTTTCGAAAAAAGTGCAAGAGCTATTCGAACCCTTTTTGCTGGGCAAGTAGGACCTGTAAATCTACACAAAATATAGTTTAAAGTTTGAGTCTATCATATTAGGTTTTGGATTTATAGCTGTTTTTGTGTCTATTGCTTCTGAAGCATTTTCAGATAATTTGTGTGTTCTGAAGAAACTACAAGAGATATCTAAGCCATACTTTCTGTGCAAGAGGGGCTTGTACATCTGAACAACATGTCTTTTAAAGTTTGAACTTATCTTATTGCATTTTTGAGTTATAGCAGTTTTTAAGTTTTTATTGCTCCAAAAGCCTTTTCAGCCCATGAACAGTTGTTTGTGAGTTTCGAAAAAAGTGCAAGAGCTATTCGAACCCTTTTTGCTGGGCAAGTAGGACCTGTAAATCTACACAATATATAGTTTAAAGTTTGAGTCTATCATATTAGGTTTTGGATTTATAGCTGTTTTTGTGTCTATTGCTTCTGAAGCATTTTCAGATAATTTGTGTGTTCTGAAGAAACTACAAGAGATATCTAAGCCATACTTTCTGTGCAAGAGGGGCTTGTACATCTGAACAACATGTATTTTAAAGTTTGAACTTATCTTATTGCATTTTTGAGTTATAGCAGTTTTTAAGTTTTTATTGCTCCAAAAGCCTTTTCAGCCCATGAACAGTTGTTTGTGAGTTTCGAAAAAAGTGCAAGAGCTATTCGAACCCTTTTTGCTGGGCAAGTAGGACCTGTAAATCTACACAATATATAGTTTAAAGTTTGAGTCTATCATATTAGGTTTTGGATTTATAGCTGTTTTTGTGTCGTTTGCTTCAAAAGCATTTTCAGATAATTTGTGTGTTCTGAAGAAACTACAAGAGATATCTAAGCCATACTTTCTGTGCAAGAGGGGCTTGTACATCTGAACAACATGTCTTTTAAAGTTTGAACTTATCTTATTGCATTTTTGAGTTATAGCAGTTTTTAAGTTTTTATTGCTCCAAAAGCCTTTTCAGCCCATGAACAGTTGTTTGTAAGTTTCGAAAAAAGTGCAAGAGCTATTCGAACCCTTTTTGCTGGGCAAGTAGGACCTGTAAATCTACACAAAATATAGTTTAAAGTTTGAGTCTATCATATTAGGTTTTGGATTTATAGCTGTTTTTGTGTCGTTTGCTTCAAAAGCATTTTCAGATAATTTGTGTGTTCTGAAGAAACTACAAGAGATATCTAAGCCATACTTTCTGTGCAAGAGGGGCTTGTACATCTGAACAACATGTCTTTTAAAGTTTGAACTTATCTTATTGCATTTTTGAGTTATAGCAGTTTTTAAGTTTTTATTGCTCCAAAAGCCTTTTCAGCCCATGAACAGTTGTTTGTGAGTTTCGAAAAAAGTGCAAGAGCTATTCGAACCCTTTTTGCTGGGCAAGTAGGACCTGTAAATCTACACAATATATAGTTTAAAGTTTGAGTCTATCATATTAGGTTTTGGATTTATAGCTGTTTTTGTGTCTATTGCTTCTGAAGCATTTTCAGATAATTTGTGTGTTCTGAAGAAACTACAAGAGATATCTAAGCCATACTTTCTGTGCAAGAGGGGCTTGTACATCTGAACAACATGTCGTTTAAAGTTTGAACTTATCTTATTGCATTTTTGAGTTATAGCAGTTTTTAAGTTTTTATTGCTCCAAAAGCCTTTTCAGCCCATGAACAGTTGTTTGTGAGTTTCGAAAAAAGTGCAAGAGCTATTCGAACCCTTTTTGCTGGGCAAGTAGGACCTGTAAATCTACACAATATATAGTTTAAAGTTTGAGTCTATCATATTAGGTTTTGGATTTATAGCTGTGTTTGTGTCTATTGCTTCTGAAGCATTTTCAGATAATTTGTGTGTTCTGAAGAAACTACAAGAGATATCTAAGCCATACTTTCTGTGCAAGAGGGGCTTGTACATCTGAACAACATGTCTTTTAAAGTTTGAACTTATCTTATTGCATTTTTGAGTTATAGCAGTTTTTAAGTTTTTATTGCTCCAAAAGCCTTTTCAGCCCATGAACAGTTGTTTGTGAGTTTCGAAAAAAGTGCAAGAGCTATTCGAACCCTTTTTGCTGGGCAAGTAGGACCTGTAAATCTACACAATATATAGTTTAAAGTTTGAGTCTATCATATTAGGTTTTGGATTTATAGCTGTTTTTGTGTCGTTTGCTTCAAAAGCATTTTCAGATAATTTGTGTGTTCTGAAGAAACTACAAGAGATATCTAAGCCATACTTTCTGTGCAAGAGGGGCTTGTACATCTGAACAACATGTCTTTTAAAGTTTGAACTTATCTTATTGCATTTTTGAGTTATAGCAGTTTTTAAGTTTTTATTGCTCCAAAAGCCTTTTCAGCCCATGAACAGTTGTTTGTGAGTTTCGAAAAAAGTGCAAGAGCTATTCGAACCCTTTTTGCTGGGCAAGTAGGACCTGTAAATCTACACAATATATAGTTTAAAGTTTGAGTCTATCATATTAGGTTTTGGATTTATAGCTGTTTTTGTGTCTATTGCTTCTGAAGCATTTTCAGATAATTTGTGTGTTCTGAAGAAACTACAATAGATATCTAAGCCATACTTTCTGTGCAAGAGGGGCTTGTACATCTGAACAACATGTCGTTTAAAGTTTGAACTTATCTTATTGCATTTTTGAGTTATAGCAGTTTTTAAGTTTTTATTGCTCCAAAAGCCTTTTCAGCCCATGAACAGTTGTTTGTGAGTTTCGAAAAAAGTGCAAGAACTATTCGAACCCTTTTTGCTGGGCAAGTAGGACTTGTAAATCTACACAATATATAGTTTATAGTTTGAGTCTATCATATTAGGTTTTTCATTTATAGCTGTTTTTGTGTCTATTGCTTCAAAAGCATTTTCAGATAATTTGTGTGTTCTGAAGAAACTACAAGAGATATCTAAGCCATACTTTCTGTGCAAGAGGGGCTTGTACATCTGAACAACATGTCTTTTAAAGTTTGAACTTATCTTATTGCATTTTTGAGTTATAGCAGTTTTTAAGTTTTTATTGCTCCAAAAGCCTTTTCAGCCCATGAACAGTTGTTTGTGAGTTTCGAAAAAAGTGCAAGAGCTATTCGAACCCTTTTTGCTGGGCAAGTAGGACCTGTAAATCTACACAAAATATAGTTTAAAGTTTGAGTCTATCATATTAGGTTTTGGATTTATAGCTGTTTTTGTGTCTATTGCTTCTGAAGCATTTTCAGATAATTTGTGTGTTCTGAAGAAACTACAAGAGATATCTAAGCCATACTTTCTGTGCAAGAGGGGCTTGTACATCTGAACAACATGTCTTTTAAAGTTTGAACTTATCTTATTGCATTTTTGAGTTATAGCAGTTTTTAAGTTTTTATTGCTCCAAAAGCCTTTTCAGCCCATGAACAGTTGTTTGTGAGTTTCGAAAAAAGTGCAAGAGCTATTCGAACCCTTTTTTGCTGGGCAAGTAGGACCTGTAAATCTACACAATATATAGTTTAAAGTTTGAGTCTATCATATTAGGTTTTGGATTTATAGCTGTTTTTGTGTCGTTTGCTTCAAAAGCATTTTCAGATAATTTGTGTGTTCTGAAGAAACTACAAGAGATATCTAAGCCATACTTTCTGTGCAAGAGGGGCTTGTACATCTGAACAACATGTCTTTTAAAGTTTGAACTTATCTTATTGCATTTTTGAGTTATAGCAGTTTTTAAGTTTTTATTGCTCCAAAAGCCTTTTCAGCCCATGAACAGTTGTTTGTGAGTTTCGAAAAAAGTGCAAGAGCTATTCGAACCCTTTTTGCTGGGCAAGTAGGACCTGTAAATCTACACAAAATATATTTTAAAGTTTGAGTCTATCATATTAGGTTTTGGATTTATAGCTGTTTTTGTGTCTATTGCTTCAAAAGCATTTTCAGATAATTTGTGTGTTCTGAAGAAACTACAAGAGATATCTAAGCCATACTTTCTGTGCAAGAGGGGCTTGTACATCTGAACAACATGTCTTTTAAAGTTTGAACTTATCTTATTGCATTTTTGAGTTATAGCAGTTTTTAAGTTTTTATTGCTCCAAAAGCCTTTTCAGCCCATGAACAGTTGTTTGTGAGTTTCGAAAAAAGTGCAAGAGCTATTCGAACCCTTTTTGCTGGGCAAGTAGGACCTGTAAATCTACACAATATATAGTTTAAAGTTTGAGTCTATCATATTAGGTTTTGGATTTATAGCTGTTTTTGTGTCTATTGCTTCTGAAGCATTTTCAGATAATTTGTGTGTTCTGAAGAAACTACAAGAGATATCTAAGCCATACTTTCTGTGCAAGAGGGGCTTGTACATCTGAACAACATGTATTTTAAAGTTTGAACTTATCTTATTGCATTTTTGAGTTATAGCAGTTTTTAAGTTTTTATTGCTCCAAAAGCCTTTTCAGCCCATGAACAGTTGTTTGTGAGTTTTGAAAAAAGTGCAAGAGCTATTCGAACCCTTTTTGCTGGGCAAGTAGGACCTGTAAATCTACACAATATATAGTTTAAAGTTTGAGTCTATCATATTAGGTTTTGGATTTATAGCTGTTTTTGTGTCGTTTGCTTCAAAAGCATTTTCAGATAATTTGTGTGTTCTGAAGAAACTACAAGAGATATCTAAGCCATACTTTCTGTGCAAGAGGGGCTTGTACATCTGAACAACATGTCTTTTAAAGTTTGAACTTATCTTATTGCATTTTTGAGTTATAGCAGTTTTTAAGTTTTTATTGCTCCAAAAGCCTTTTCAGCCCATGAACAGTTGTTTGTAAGTTTCGAAAAAAGTGCAAGAGCTATTCGAACCCTTTTTGCTGGGCAAGTAGGACCTGTAAATCTACACAAAATATAGTTTAAAGTTTGAGTCTATCATATTAGGTTTTGGATTTATAGCTGTTTTTGTGTCGTTTGCTTCAAAAGCATTTTCAGATAATTTGTGTGTTCTGAAGAAACTACAAGAGATATCTAAGCCATACTTTCTGTGCAAGAGGGGCTTGTACATCTGAACAACATGTCTTTTAAAGTTTGAACTTATCTTATTGCATTTTTGAGTTATAGCAGTTTTTAAGTTTTTATTGCTCCAAAAGCCTTTTCAGCCCATGAACAGTTGTTTGTGAGTTTCGAAAAAAGTGCAAGAGCTATTCGAACCCTTTTTGCTGGGCAAGTAGGACCTGTAAATCTACACAATATATAGTTTAAAGTTTGAGTCTATCATATTAGGTTTTGGATTTATAGCTGTGTTTGTGTCTATTGCTTCTGAAGCATTTTCAGATAATTTGTGTGTTCTGAAGAAACTACAAGAGATATCTAAGCCATACTTTCTGTGCAAGAGGGGCTTGTACATCTGAACAACATGTCTTTTAAAGTTTGAACTTATCTTATTGCATTTTTGAGTTATAGCAGTTTTTAAGTTTTTATTGCTCCAAAAGCCTTTTCAGCCCATGAACAGTTGTTTGTGAGTTTCGAAAAAAGTGCAAGAGCTATTCGAACCCTTTTTGCTGGGCAAGTAGGACCTGTAAATCTACACAATATATAGTTTAAAGTTTGAGTCTATCATATTAGGTTTTGGATTTATAGCTGTTTTTGTGTCGTTTGCTTCAAAAGCATTTTCAGATAATTTGTGTGTTCTGAAGAAACTACAAGAGATATCTAAGCCATACTTTCTGTGCAAGAGGGGCTTGTACATCTGAACAACATGTCTTTTAAAGTTTGAACTTATCTTATTGCATTTTTGAGTTATAGCAGTTTTTAAGTTTTTATTGCTCCAAAAGCCTTTTCAGCCCATGAACAGTTGTTTGTGAGTTTCGAAAAAAGTGCAAGAGCTATTCGAACCCTTTTTGCTGGGCAAGTAGGACCTGTAAATCTACACAATATATAGTTTAAAGTTTGAGTCTATCATATTAGGTTTTGGATTTATAGCTGTGTTTGTGTCTATTGCTTCTGAAGCATTTTCAGATAATTTGTGTGTTCTGAAGAAACTACAAGAGATATCTAAGCCATACTTTCTGTGCAAGAGGGGCTAGTACATCTGAACAACATGTCTTTTAAAGTTTGAACTTATCTTATTGCATTTTTGAGTTATAGCAGTTTTTAAGTTTTTATTGCTCCAAAAGCCTTTTCAGCCCATGAACAGTTGTTTGTGAGTTTCGAAAAAAGTGCAAGAGCTATTCGAACCCTTTTTGCTGGGCAAGTAGGACCTGTAAATCTACACAATATATAGTTTAAAGTTTGAGTCTATCATATTAGGTTTTGGATTTATAGCTGTGTTTGTGTCTATTGCTTCTGAAGCATTTTCAGATAATTTGTGTGTTCTGAAGAAACTACAAGAGATATCTAAGCCATACTTTCTGTGCAAGAGGGGCTTGTACATCTGAACAACATGTCTTTTAAAGTTTGAACTTATCTTATTGCATTTTTGAGTTATAGCAGTTTTTAAGTTTTTATTGCTCCAAAAGCCTTTTCAGCCCATGAACAGTTGTTTGTGAGTTTCGAAAAAAGTGCAAGAGCTATTCGAACCCTTTTTGCTGGGCAAGTAGGACCTGTAAATCTACACAATATATAGTTTAAAGTTTGAGTCTATCATATTAGGTTTTGGATTTATAGCTGTTTTTGTGTCGTTTGCTTCAAAAGCATTTTCAGATAATTTGTGTGTTCTGAAGAAACTACAAGAGATATCTAAGCCATACTTTCTGTGCAAGAGGGGCTTGTACATCTGAACAACATGTCTTTTAAAGTTTGAACTTATCTTATTGCATTTTTGAGTTATAGCAGTTTTTAAGTTTTTATTGCTCCAAAAGCCTTTTCAGCCCATGAACAGTTGTTTGTGAGTTTCGAAAAAAGTGCAAGAGCTATTCGAACCCTTTTTGCTGGGCAAGTAGGACCTGTAAATCTACACAATATATAGTTTAAAGTTTGAGTCTATCATATTAGGTTTTGGATTTATAGCTGTTTTTGTGTCGTTTGCTTCAAAAGCATTTTCAGATAATTTGTGTGTTCTGAAGAAACTACAAGAGATATCTAAGCCATACTTTCTGTGCAAGAGGGGCTTGTAAATCTGAACAACATGTCTTTTAAAGTTTGAACTTATCTTATTGCATTTTTGAGTTATAGCAGTTTTTAAGTTTTTATTGCTCCAAAAGCCTTTTCAGCCCATGAACAGTTGTTTGTGAGTTTCGAAAAAAGTGCAAGAGCTATTCGAACCCTTTTTGCTGGGCAAGTAGGACCTGTAAATCTACACAAAATGTAGTTTAAAGTTTGAGTCTATCATATTAGGTTTTGGATTTATAGCTGTTTTTGTGTCTATTGCTTCAAAAGCATTTTCAGATAATTTGTGTGTTCTGAAGAAACTACAAGAGATATCTAAGCCATACTTTCTGTGCAAGAGGGGCTTGTACATCTGAACAACATGTCTTTTAAAGTTTGAACTTATCTTATTGCATTTTTGAGTTATAGCAGTTTTTAAGTTTTTATTGCTCCAAAAGCCTTTTCAGCCCATGAACAGTTGTTTGTGAGTTTCGAAAAAAGTGCAAGAGCTATTCGAACCCTTTTTGCTGGGCAAGTAGGACCTGTAAATCTACACAATATATAGTTTAAAGTTTGAGTCTATCATATTAGGTTTTGGATTTATAGCTGTTTTTGTGTCTATTGCTTCTGAAGCATTTTCAGATAATTTGTGTGTTCTGAAGAAACTACAAGAGATATCTAAGCCATACTTTCTGTGCAAGAGGGGCTTGTACATCTGAACAACATGTCGTTTAAAGTTTGAACTTATCTTATTGCATTTTTGAGTTATAGCAGTTTTTAAGTTTTTATTGCTCCAAAAGCCTTTTCAGCCCATGAACAGTTGTTTGTGAGTTTCGAAAAAAGTGCAAGAACTATTCGAACCCTTTTTGCTGGGCAAGTAGGACTTGTAAATCTACACAATATATAGTTTATAGTTTGAGTCTATCATATTAGGTTTTTCATTTATAGCTGTTTTTGTGTCTATTGCTTCAAAAGCATTTTCAGATAATTTGTGTGTTCTGAAGAAACTACAAGAGATATCTAAGCCATACTTTCTGTGCAAGAGGGGCTTGTACATCTGAACAACATGTCTTTTAAAGTTTGAACTTATCTTATTGCATTTTTGAGTTATAGCAGTTTTTAAGTTTTTATTGCTCCAAAAGCCTTTTCAGCCCATGAACAGTTGTTTGTGAGTTTCGAAAAAAGTGCAAGAGCTATTCGAACCCTTTTTGCTGGGCAAGTAGGACCTGTAAATCTACACAAAATATAGTTTAAAGTTTGAGTCTATCATATTAGGTTTTGGATTTATAGCTGTTTTTGTGTCTATTGCTTCTGAAGCATTTTCAGATAATTTGTGTGTTCTGAAGAAACTACAAGAGATATCTAAGCCATACTTTCTGTGCAAGAGGGGCTTGTACATCTGAACAACATGTCTTTTAAAGTTTGAACTTATCTTATTGCATTTTTGAGTTATAGCAGTTTTTAAGTTTTTATTGCTCCAAAAGCCTTTTCAGCCCATGAACAGTTGTTTGTGAGTTTCGAAAAAAGTGCAAGAGCTATTCGAACCCTTTTTTGCTGGGCAAGTAGGACCTGTAAATCTACACAATATATAGTTTAAAGTTTGAGTCTATCATATTAGGTTTTGGATTTATAGCTGTTTTTGTGTCGTTTGCTTCAAAAGCATTTTCAGATAATTTGTGTGTTCTGAAGAAACTACAAGAGATATCTAAGCCATACTTTCTGTGCAAGAGGGGCTTGTACATCTGAACAACATGTCTTTTAAAGTTTGAACTTATCTTATTGCATTTTTGAGTTATAGCAGTTTTTAAGTTTTTATTGCTCCAAAAGCCTTTTCAGCCCATGAACAGTTGTTTGTGAGTTTCGAAAAAAGTGCAAGAGCTATTCGAACCCTTTTTGCTGGGCAAGTAGGACCTGTAAATCTACACAAAATATATTTTAAAGTTTGAGTCTATCATATTAGGTTTTGGATTTATAGCTGTTTTTGTGTCTATTGCTTCAAAAGCATTTTCAGATAATTTGTGTGTTCTGAAGAAACTACAAGAGATATCTAAGCCATACTTTCTGTGCAAGAGGGGCTTGTACATCTGAACAACATGTCTTTTAAAGTTTGAACTTATCTTATTGCATTTTTGAGTTATAGCAGTTTTTAAGTTTTTATTGCTCCAAAAGCCTTTTCAGCCCATGAACAGTTGTTTGTGAGTTTCGAAAAAAGTGCAAGAGCTATTCGAACCCTTTTTGCTGGGCAAGTAGGACCTGTAAATCTACACAATATATAGTTTAAAGTTTGAGTCTATCATATTAGGTTTTGGATTTATAGCTGTTTTTGTGTCTATTGCTTCTGAAGCATTTTCAGATAATTTGTGTGTTCTGAAGAAACTACAAGAGATATCTAAGCCATACTTTCTGTGCAAGAGGGGCTTGTACATCTGAACAACATGTATTTTAAAGTTTGAACTTATCTTATTGCATTTTTGAGTTATAGCAGTTTTTAAGTTTTTATTGCTCCAAAAGCCTTTTCAGCCCATGAACAGTTGTTTGTGAGTTTCGAAAAAAGTGCAAGAGCTATTCGAACCCTTTTTGCTGGGCAAGTAGGACCTGTAAATCTACACAATATATAGTTTAAAGTTTGAGTCTATCATATTAGGTTTTGGATTTATAGCTGTTTTTGTGTCGTTTGCTTCAAAAGCATTTTCAGATAATTTGTGTGTTCTGAAGAAACTACAAGAGATATCTAAGCCATACTTTCTGTGCAAGAGGGGCTTGTACATCTGAACAACATGTCTTTTAAAGTTTGAACTTATCTTATTGCATTTTTGAGTTATAGCAGTTTTTAAGTTTTTATTGCTCCAAAAGCCTTTTCAGCCCATGAACAGTTGTTTGTAAGTTTCGAAAAAAGTGCAAGAGCTATTCGAACCCTTTTTGCTGGGCAAGTAGGACCTGTAAATCTACACAAAATATAGTTTAAAGTTTGAGTCTATCATATTAGGTTTTGGATTTATAGCTGTTTTTGTGTCGTTTGCTTCAAAAGCATTTTCAGATAATTTGTGTGTTCTGAAGAAACTACAAGAGATATCTAAGCCATACTTTCTGTGCAAGAGGGGCTTGTACATCTGAACAACATGTCTTTTAAAGTTTGAACTTATCTTATTGCATTTTTGAGTTATAGCAGTTTTTAAGTTTTTATTGCTCCAAAAGCCTTTTCAGCCCATGAACAGTTGTTTGTGAGTTTCGAAAAAAGTGCAAGAGCTATTCGAACCCTTTTTGCTGGGCAAGTAGGACCTGTAAATCTACACAATATATAGTTTAAAGTTTGAGTCTATCATATTAGGTTTTGGATTTATAGCTGTTTTTGTGTCTATTGCTTCTGAAGCATTTTCAGATAATTTGTGTGTTCTGAAGAAACTACAAGAGATATCTAAGCCATACTTTCTGTGCAAGAGGGGCTTGTACATCTGAACAACATGTCGTTTAAAGTTTGAACTTATCTTATTGCATTTTTGAGTTATAGCAGTTTTTAAGTTTTTATTGCTCCAAAAGCCTTTTCAGCCCATGAACAGTTGTTTGTGAGTTTCGAAAAAAGTGCAAGAGCTATTCGAACCCTTTTTGCTGGGCAAGTAGGACCTGTAAATCTACACAATATATAGTTTAAAGTTTGAGTCTATCATATTAGGTTTTGGATTTATAGCTGTGTTTGTGTCTATTGCTTCTGAAGCATTTTCAGATAATTTGTGTGTTCTGAAGAAACTACAAGAGATATCTAAGCCATACTTTCTGTGCAAGAGGGGCTTGTACATCTGAACAACATGTCTTTTAAAGTTTGAACTTATCTTATTGCATTTTTGAGTTATAGCAGTTTTTAAGTTTTTATTGCTCCAAAAGCCTTTTCAGCCCATGAACAGTTGTTTGTGAGTTTCGAAAAAAGTGCAAGAGCTATTCGAACCCTTTTTGCTGGGCAAGTAGGACCTGTAAATCTACACAATATATAGTTTAAAGTTTGAGTCTATCATATTAGGTTTTGGATTTATAGCTGTTTTTGTGTCGTTTGCTTCAAAAGCATTTTCAGATAATTTGTGTGTTCTGAAGAAACTACAAGAGATATCTAAGCCATACTTTCTGTGCAAGAGGGGCTTGTACATCTGAACAACATGTCTTTTAAAGTTTGAACTTATCTTATTGCATTTTTGAGTTATAGCAGTTTTTAAGTTTTTATTGCTCCAAAAGCCTTTTCAGCCCATGAACAGTTGTTTGTGAGTTTCGAAAAAAGTGCAAGAGCTATTCGAACCCTTTTTGCTGGGCAAGTAGGACCTGTAAATCTACACAATATATAGTTTAAAGTTTGAGTCTATCATATTAGGTTTTGGATTTATAGCTGTTTTTGTGTCTATTGCTTCTGAAGCATTTTCAGATAATTTGTGTGTTCTGAAGAAACTACAAGAGATATCTAAGCCATACTGTCTGTGCAAGAGGGGCTTGTACATCTGAACAACATGTCTTTTAAAGTTTGAACTTATCTTATTGCATTTTTGAGTTATAGCAGTTTTTAAGTTTTTATTGCTCCAAAAGCCTTTTCAGCCCATGAACAGTTGTTTGTGAGTTTCGAAAAAAGTGCAAGAGCTATTCGAACCCTTTTTGCTGGGCAAGTAGGACCTGTAAATCTACACAATATATAGTTTAAAGTTTGAGTCTATCATATTAGGTTTTGGATTTATAGCTGTTTTTGTGTCGTTTGCTTCAAAAGCATTTTCAGATAATTTGTGTGTTCTGAAGAAACTACAAGAGATATCTAAGCCATACTTTCTGTGCAAGAGGGGCTTGTACATCTGAACAACATGTCTTTTAAAGTTTGAACTTATCTTATTGCATTTTTGAGTTATAGCAGTTTTTAAGTTTTTATTGCTCCAAAAGCCTTTTCAGCCCATGAACAGTTGTTTGTGAGTTTCGAAAAAAGTGCAAGAGCTATTCGAACCCTTTTTGCTGGGCAAGTAGGACCTGTAAATCTACACAATATATAGTTTAAAGTTTGAGTCTATCATATTAGGTTTTGGATTTATAGCTGTTTTTGTGTCTATTGCTTCTGAAGCATTTTCAGATAATTTGTGTGTTCTGAAGAAACTACAAGAGATATCTAAGCCATACTTTCTGTGCAAGAGGGGCTTGTACATCTGAACAACATGTCGTTTAAAGTTTGAACTTATCTTATTGCATTTTTGAGTTATAGCAGTTTTTAAGTTTTTATTGCTCCAAAAGCCTTTTCAGCCCATGAACAGTTGTTTGTGAGTTTCGAAAAAAGTGCAAGAACTATTCGAACCCTTTTTGCTGGGCAAGTAGGACTTGTAAATCTACACAATATATAGTTTATAGTTTGAGTCTATCATATTAGGTTTTTCATTTATAGCTGTTTTTGTGTCTATTGCTTCAAAAGCATTTTCAGATAATTTGTGTGTTCTGAAGAAACTACAAGAGATATCTAAGCCATACTTTCTGTGCAAGAGGGGCTTGTACATCTGAACAACATGTCTTTTAAAGTTTGAACTTATCTTATTGCATTTTTGAGTTATAGCAGTTTTTAAGTTTTTATTGCTCCAAAAGCCTTTTCAGCCCATGAACAGTTGTTTGTGAGTTTCGAAAAAAGTGCAAGAGCTATTCGAACCCTTTTTGCTGGGCAAGTAGGACCTGTAAATCTACACAAAATATAGTTTAAAGTTTGAGTCTATCATATTAGGTTTTGGATTTATAGCTGTTTTTGTGTCTATTGCTTCTGAAGCATTTTCAGATAATTTGTGTGTTCTGAAGAAACTACAAGAGATATCTAAGCCATACTTTCTGTGCAAGAGGGGCTTGTACATCTGAACAACATGTCTTTTAAAGTTTGAACTTATCTTATTGCATTTTTGAGTTATAGCAGTTTTTAAGTTTTTATTGCTCCAAAAGCCTTTTCAGCCCATGAACAGTTGTTTGTGAGTTTCGAAAAAAGTGCAAGAGCTATTCGAACCCTTTTTTGCTGGGCAAGTAGGACCTGTAAATCTACACAATATATAGTTTAAAGTTTGAGTCTATCATATTAGGTTTTGGATTTATAGCTGTTTTTGTGTCGTTTGCTTCAAAAGCATTTTCAGATAATTTGTGTGTTCTGAAGAAACTACAAGAGATATCTAAGCCATACTTTCTGTGCAAGAGGGGCTTGTACATCTGAACAACATGTCTTTTAAAGTTTGAACTTATCTTATTGCATTTTTGAGTTATAGCAGTTTTTAAGTTTTTATTGCTCCAAAAGCCTTTTCAGCCCATGAACAGTTGTTTGTGAGTTTCGAAAAAAGTGCAAGAGCTATTCGAACCCTTTTTGCTGGGCAAGTAGGACCTGTAAATCTACACAAAATATATTTTAAAGTTTGAGTCTATCATATTAGGTTTTGGATTTATAGCTGTTTTTGTGTCTATTGCTTCTGAAGCATTTTCAGATAATTTGTGTGTTCTGAAGAAACTACAAGAGATATCTAAGCCATACTTTCTGTGCAAGAGGGGCTTGTACATCTGAACAACATGTCTTTTAAAGTTTGAACTTATCTTATTGCATTTTTGAGTTATAGCAGTTTTTAAGTTTTTATTGCTCCAAAAGCCTTTTCAGCCCATGAACAGTTGTTTGTGAGTTTCGAAAAAAGTGCAAGAGCTATTCGAACCCTTTTTGCTGGGCAAGTAGGACCTGTAAATCTACACAATATATAGTTTAAAGTTTGAGTCTATCATATTAGGTTTTGGATTTATAGCTGTTTTTGTGTCTATTGCTTCTGAAGCATTTTCAGATAATTTGTGTGTTCTGAAGAAACTACAAGAGATATCTAAGCCATACTTTCTGTGCAAGAGGGGCTTGTACATCTGAACAACATGTATTTTAAAGTTTGAACTTATCTTATTGCATTTTTGAGTTATAGCAGTTTTTAAGTTTTTATTGCTCCAAAAGCCTTTTCAGCCCATGAACAGTTGTTTGTGAGTTTCGAAAAAAGTGCAAGAGCTATTCGAACCCTTTTTGCTGGGCAAGTAGGACCTGTAAATCTACACAATATATAGTTTAAAGTTTGAGTCTATCATATTAGGTTTTGGATTTATAGCTGTTTTTGTGTCGTTTGCTTCAAAAGCATTTTCAGATAATTTGTGTGTTCTGAAGAAACTACAAGAGATATCTAAGCCATACTTTCTGTGCAAGAGGGGCTTGTACATCTGAACAACATGTCTTTTAAAGTTTGAACTTATCTTATTGCATTTTTGAGTTATAGCAGTTTTTAAGTTTTTATTGCTCCAAAAGCCTTTTCAGCCCATGAACAGTTGTTTGTAAGTTTCGAAAAAAGTGCAAGAGCTATTCGAACCCTTTTTGCTGGGCAAGTAGGACCTGTAAATCTACACAAAATATAGTTTAAAGTTTGAGTCTATCATATTAGGTTTTGGATTTATAGCTGTTTTTGTGTCGTTTGCTTCAAAAGCATTTTCAGATAATTTGTGTGTTCTGAAGAAACTACAAGAGATATCTAAGCCATACTTTCTGTGCAAGAGGGGCTTGTACATCTGAACAACATGTCTTTTAAAGTTTGAACTTATCTTATTGCATTTTTGAGTTATAGCAGTTTTTAAGTTTTTATTGCTCCAAAAGCCTTTTCAGCCCATGAACAGTTGTTTGTGAGTTTCGAAAAAAGTGCAAGAGCTATTCGAACCCTTTTTGCTGGGCAAGTAGGACCTGTAAATCTACACAATATATAGTTTAAAGTTTGAGTCTATCATATTAGGTTTTGGATTTATAGCTGTTTTTGTGTCTATTGCTTCTGAAGCATTTTCAGATAATTTGTGTGTTCTGAAGAAACTACAAGAGATATCTAAGCCATACTTTCTGTGCAAGAGGGGCTTGTACATCTGAACAACATGTCGTTTAAAGTTTGAACTTATCTTATTGCATTTTTGAGTTATAGCAGTTTTTAAGTTTTTATTGCTCCAAAAGCCTTTTCAGCCCATGAACAGTTGTTTGTGAGTTTCGAAAAAAGTGCAAGAGCTATTCGAACCCTTTTTGCTGGGCAAGTAGGACCTGTAAATCTACACAATATATAGTTTAAAGTTTGAGTCTATCATATTAGGTTTTGGATTTATAGCTGTGTTTGTGTCTATTGCTTCTGAAGCATTTTCAGATAATTTGTGTGTTCTGAAGAAACTACAAGAGATATCTAAGCCATACTTTCTGTGCAAGAGGGGCTTGTACATCTGAACAACATGTCTTTTAAAGTTTGAACTTATCTTATTGCATTTTTGAGTTATAGCAGTTTTTAAGTTTTTATTGCTCCAAAAGCCTTTTCAGCCCATGAACAGTTGTTTGTGAGTTTCGAAAAAAGTGCAAGAGCTATTCGAACCCTTTTTGCTGGGCAAGTAGGACCTGTAAATCTACACAAAATATAGTTTAAAGTTTGAGTCTATCATATTATGTTTTGGATTTATAGCTGTTTTTGTGTCTATTGCTTCAAAAGCATTTTCAGATAATTTGTGTGTTCTGAAGAAACTACAAGAGATATCTAAGCCATACTTTCTGTGCAAGAGGGGCTTGTACATCTGAACAACATGTCTTTTAAAGTTTGAACTTATCTTATTGCATTTTTGAGTTATAGCAGTTTTTAAGTTTTTATTGCTCCAAAAGCCTTTTCAGCCCATGAACAGTTGTTTGTGAGTTTCGAAAAAAGTGCAAGAGCTATTCGAACCCTTTTTGCTGGGCAAGTAGGACCTGTAAATCTACACAATATATAGTTTAAAGTTTGAGTCTATCATATTAGGTTTTGGATTTATAGCTGTTTTTGTGTCTATTGCTTCTGAAGCATTTTCAGATAATTTGTGTGTTCTGAAGAAACTACAAGAGATATCTAAGCCATACTGTCTGTGCAAGAGGGGCTTGTACATCTGAACAACATGTCTTTTAAAGTTTGAACTTATCTTATTGCATTTTTGAGTTATAGCAGTTTTTAAGTTTTTATTGCTCCAAAAGCCTTTTCAGCCCATGAACAGTTGTTTGTGAGTTTCGAAAAAAGTGCAAGAGCTATTCGAACCCTTTTTGCTGGGCAAGTAGGACCTGTAAATCTACACAATATATAGTTTAAAGTTTGAGTCTATCATATTAGGTTTTGGATTTATAGCTGTTTTTGTGTCGTTTGCTTCAAAAGCATTTTCAGATAATTTGTGTGTTCTGAAGAAACTACAAGAGATATCTAAGCCATACTTTCTGTGCAAGAGGGGCTTGTACATCTGAACAACATGTCTTTTAAAGTTTGAACTTATCTTATTGCATTTTTGAGTTATAGCAGTTTTTAAGTTTTTATTGCTCCAAAAGCCTTTTCAGCCCATGAACAGTTGTTTGTGAGTTTCGAAAAAAGTGCAAGAGCTATTCGAACCCTTTTTGCTGGGCAAGTAGGACCTGTAAATCTACACAATATATAGTTTAAAGTTTGAGTCTATCATATTAGGTTTTGGATTTATACCTGTGTTTGTGTCTATTGCTTCTGAAGCATTTTCAGATAATTTGTGTGTTCTGAAGAAACTACAAGAGATATCTAAGCCATACTTTCTGTGCAAGAGGGGCTTGTACATCTGAACAACATGTCTTTTAAAGTTTGAACTTATCTTATTGCATTTTTGAGTTATAGCAGTTTTTAAGTTTTTACTGCTCCAAAAGCCTTTTCAGCCCATGAACAGTTGTTTGTGAGTTTCGAAAAAAGTGCAAGAGCTATTCGAACCCTTTTTGCTGGGCAAGTAGGACCTGTAAATCTACACAATATATAGTTTAAAGTTTGAGTCTATCATATTAGGTTTTGGATTTATAGCTGTTTTTGTGTCGTTTGCTTCAAAAGCATTTTCAGATAATTTGTGTGTTCTGAAGAAACTACAAGAGATATCTAAGCCATACTTTCTGTGCAAGAGGGGCTTGTACATCTGAACAACATGTCTTTTAAAGTTTGAACTTATCTTATTGCATTTTTGAGTTATAGCAGTTTTTAAGTTTTTATTGCTCCAAAAGCCTTTTCAGCCCATGAACAGTTGTTTGTGAGTTTCGAAAAAAGTGCAAGAGCTATTCGAACCCTTTTTGCTGGGCAAGTAGGACCTGTAAATCTACACAATATATAGTTTAAAGTTTGAGTCTATCATATTAGGTTTTGGATTTATAGCTGTTTTTGTGTCGTTTGCTTCAAAAGCATTTTCAGATAATTTGTGTGTTCTGAAGAAACTACAAGAGATATCTAAGCCATACTTTCTGTGCAAGAGGGGCTTGTACATCTGAACAACATGTCTTTTAAAGTTTGAACTTATCTTATTGCATTTTTGAGTTATAGCAGTTTTTAAGTTTTTATTGCTCCAAAAGCCTTTTCAGCCCATGAACAGTTGTTTGTGAGTTTCGAAAAAAGTGCAAGAGCTATTCGAACCCTTTTTGCTGGGCAAGTAGGACTTGTAAATCTACACAATATATAGTTTATAGTTTGAGTCTATCATATTAGGTTTTTCATTTATAGCTGTTTTTGTGTCTATTGCTTCAAAAGCATTTTCAGATAATTTGTGTGTTCTGAAGAAACTACAAGAGATATCTAAGCCATACTTTCTGTGCAAGAGGGGCTTGTACATCTGAACAACATGTCTTTTAAAGTTTGAACTTATCTTATTGCATTTTTGAGTTATAGCAGTTTTTAAGTTTTTATTGCTCCAAAAGCCTTTTCAGCCCATGAACAGTTGTTTGTGAGTTTCGAAAAAAGTGCAAGAGCTATTCGAACCCTTTTTGCTGGGCAAGTAGGACCTGTAAATCTACACAATATATAGTTTAAAGTTTGAGTCTATCATATTAGGTTTTGGATTTATAGCTGTTTTTGTGTCTATTGCTTCTGAAGCATTTTCAGATAATTTGTGTGTTCTGAAGAAACTACAAGAGATATCTAAGCCATACTTTCTGTGCAAGAGGGGCTTGTACATCTGAACAACATGTCTTTTAAAGTTTGAACTTATCTTATTGCATTTTTGAGTTATAGCAGTTTTTAAGTTTTTATTGCTCCAAAAGCCTTTTCAGCCCATGAACAGTTGTTTGTGAGTTTCGAAAAAAGTGCAAGAGCTATTCGAACCCTTTTTGCTGGGCAAGTAGGACCTGTAAATCTACACAATATATAGTTTAAAGTTTGAGTCTATCATATTAGGTTTTGGATTTATAGCTGTTTTTGTGTCGTTTGCTTCAAAAGCATTTTCAGATAATTTGTGTGTTCTGAAGAAACTACAAGAGATATCTAAGCCATACTTTCTGTGCAAGAGGGGCTTGTACATCTGAACAACATGTCTTTTAAAGTTTGAACTTATCTTATTGCATTTTTGAGTTATAGCAGTTTTTAAGTTTTTATTGCTCCAAAAGCCTTTTCAGCCCATGAACAGTTGTTTGTGAGTTTCGAAAAAAGTGCAAGAGCTATTCGAACCCTTTTTGCTGGGCAAGTAGGACCTGTAAATCTACACAATATATAGTTTAAAGTTTGAGTCTATCATATTAGGTTTTGGATTTATAGCTGTGTTTGTGTCTATTGCTTCTGAAGCATTTTCAGATAATTTGTGTGTTCTGAAGAAACTACAAGAGATATCTAAGCCATACTTTCTGTGCAAGAGGGGCTTGTACATCTGAACAACATGTCTTTTAAAGTTTGAACTTATCTTATTGCATTTTTGAGTTATAGCAGTTTTTAAGTTTTTATTGCTCCAAAAGCCTTTTCAGCCCATGAACAGTTGTTTGTGAGTTTCGAAAAAAGTGCAAGAGCTATTCGAACCCTTTTTGCTGGGCAAGTAGGACCTGTAAATCTACACAATATATAGTTTAAAGTTTGAGTCTATCATATTAGGTTTTGGATTTATAGCTGTTTTTGTGTCGTTTGCTTCAAAAGCATTTTCAGATAATTTGTGTGTTCTGAAGAAACTACAAGAGATATCTAAGCCATACTTTCTGTGCAAGAGGGGCTTGTACATCTGAACAACATGTCTTTTAAAGTTTGAACTTATCTTATTGCATTTTTGAGTTATAGCAGTTTTTAAGTTTTTATTGCTCCAAAAGCCTTTTCAGCCCATGAACAGTTGTTTGTGAGTTTCGAAAAAAGTGCAAGAGCTATTCGAACCCTTTTTGCTGGGCAAGTAGGACTTGTAAATCTACACAATATATAGTTTATAGTTTGAGTCTATCATATTAGGTTTTTCATTTATAGCTGTTTTTGTGTCTATTGCTTCAAAAGCATTTTCAGATAATTTGTGTGTTCTGAAGAAACTACAAGAGATATCTAAGCCATACTTTCTGTGCAAGAGGGGCTTGTACATCTGAACAACATGTCTTTTAAAGTTTGAACTTATCTTATTGCATTTTTGAGTTATAGCAGTTTTTAAGTTTTTATTGCTCCAAAAGCCTTTTCAGCCCATGAACAGTTGTTTGTGAGTTTCGAAAAAAGTGCAAGAGCTATTCGAACCCTTTTTGCTGGGCAAGTAGGACCTGTAAATCTACACAATATATAGTTTAAAGTTTGAGTCTATCATATTAGGTTTTGGATTTATAGCTGTTTTTGTGTCGTTTGCTTCAAAAGCATTTTCAGATAATTTGTGTGTTCTGAAGAAACTACAAGAGATATCTAAGCCATACTTTCTGTGCAAGAGGGGCTTGTACATCTGAACAACATGTCTTTTAAAGTTTGAACTTATCTTATTGCATTTTTGAGTTATAGCAGTTTTTAAGTTTTTATTGCTCCAAAAGCCTTTTCAGCCCATGAACAGTTGTTTGTGAGTTTCGAAAAAAGTGCAAGAGCTATTCGAACCCTTTTTGCTGGGCAAGTAGGACCTGTAAATCTACACAATATATAGTTTAAAGTTTGAGTCTATCATATTAGGTTTTGGATTTATAGCTGTGTTTGTGTCTATTGCTTCTGAAGCATTTTCAGATAATTTGTGTGTTCTGAAGAAACTACAAGAGATATCTAAGCCATACTTTCTGTGCAAGAGGGGCTTGTACATCTGAACAACATGTCTTTTAAAGTTTGAACTTATCTTATTGCATTTTTGAGTTATAGCAGTTTTTAAGTTTTTATTGCTCCAAAAGCCTTTTCAGCCCATGAACAGTTGTTTGTGAGTTTCGAAAAAAGTGCAAGAGCTATTCGAACCCTTTTTGCTGGGCAAGTAGGACCTGTAAATCTACACAATATATAGTTTAAAGTTTGAGTCTATCATATTAGGTTTTGGATTTATAGCTGTTTTTGTGTCGTTTGCTTCAAAAGCATTTTCAGATAATTTGTGTGTTCTGAAGAAACTACAAGAGATATCTAAGCCATACTTTCTGTGCAAGAGGGGCTTGTACATCTGAACAACATGTCTTTTAAAGTTTGAACTTATCTTATTGCATTTTTGAGTTATAGCAGTTTTTAAGTTTTTATTGCTCCAAAAGCCTTTTCAGCCCATGAACAGTTGTTTGTGAGTTTCGAAAAAAGTGCAAGAGCTATTCGAACCCTTTTTGCTGGGCAAGTAGGACCTGTAAATCTACACAAAATATAGTTTAAAGTTTGAGTCTATCATATTAGGTTTTGGATTTATAGCTGTTTTTGTGTCTATTGCTTCTGAAGCATTTTCAGATAATTTGTGTGTTCTGAAGAAACTACAAGAGATATCTAAGCCATACTTTCTGTGCAAGAGGGGCTTGTACATCTGAACAACATGTCTTTTAAAGTTTGAACTTATCTTATTGCATTTTTGAGTTATAGCAGTTTTTAAGTTTTTATTGCTCCAAAAGCCTTTTCAGCCCATGAACAGTTGTTTGTGAGTTTTGAAAAAAGTGCAAGAGCTATTCGAACCCTTTTTGCTGGGCAAGTAGGACCTGTAAATCTACACAATATATAGTTTAAAGTTTGAGTCTATCATATTAGGTTTTGGATTTATAGCTGTTTTTGTGTCGTTTGCTTCAAAAGCATTTTCAGATAATTTGTGTGTTCTGAAGAAACTACAAGAGATATCTAAGCCATACTTTCTGTGCAAGAGGGGCTTGTACATCTGAACAACATGTCTTTTAAAGTTTGAACTTATCTTATTGCATTTTTGAGTTATAGCAGTTTTTAAGTTTTTATTGCTCCAAAAGCCTTTTCAGCCCATGAACAGTTGTTTGTGAGTTTCGAAAAAAGTGCAAGAGCTATTCGAACCCTTTTTGCTGGGCAAGTAGGACCTGTAAATCTACACAAAATATAGTTTAAAGTTTGAGTCTATCATATTAGGTTTTGGATTTATAGCTGTTTTTGTGTCGTTTGCTTCAAAAGCATTTTCAGATAATTTGTGTGTTCTGAAGAAACTACAAGAGATATCTAAGCCATACTTTCTGTGCAAGAGGGGCTTGTACATCTGAACAACATGTCTTTTAAAGTTTGAACTTATCTTATTGCATTTTTGAGTTATAGCAGTTTTTAAGTTTTTATTGCTCCAAAAGCCTTTTCAGCCCATGAACAGTTGTTTGTGAGTTTCGAAAAAAGTGCAAGAGCTATTCGAACCCTTTTTGCTGGGCAAGTAGGACCTGTAAATCTACACAATATATAGTTTAAAGTTTGAGTCTATCATATTAGGTTTTGGATTTATAGCTGTTTTTGTGTCGTTTGCTTCAAAAGCATTTTCAGATAATTTGTGTGTTCTGAAGAAACTACAAGAGATATCTAAGCCATACTTTCTGTGCAAGAGGGGCTTGTACATCTGAACAACATGTCTTTTAAAGTTTGAACTTATCTTATTGCATTTTTGAGTTATAGCAGTTTTTAAGTTTTTATTGCTCCAAAAGCCTTTTCAGCCCATGAACAGTTGTTTGTGAGTTTCGAAAAAAGTGCAAGAGCTATTCGAACCCTTTTTGCTGGGCAAGTAGGACCTGTAAATCTACACAATATATAGTTTAAAGTTTGAGTCTATCATATTAGGTTTTGGATTTATAGCTGTTTTTGTGTCTATTGCTTCTGAAGCATTTTCAGATAATTTGTGTGTTCTGAAGAAACTACAAGAGATATCTAAGCCATACTTTCTGTGCAAGAGGGGCTTGTACATCTGAACAACATGTCGTTTAAAGTTTGAACTTATCTTATTGCATTTTTGAGTTATAGCAGTTTTTAAGTTTTTATTGCTCCAAAAGCCTTTTCAGCCCATGAACAGTTGTTTGTGAGTTTCGAAAAAAGTGCAAGAGCTATTCGAACCCTTTTTGCTGGGCAAGTAGGACCTGTAAATCTACACAATATATAGTTTAAAGTTTGAGTCTATCATATTAGGTTTTGGATTTATAGCTGTTTTTGTGTCGTTTGCTTCAAAAGCATTTTCAGATAATTTGTGTGTTCTGAAGAAACTACAAGAGATATCTAAGCCATACTTTCTGTGCAAGAGGGGCTTGTACATCTGAACAACATGTCTTTTAAAGTTTGAACTTATCTTATTGCATTTTTGAGTTATAGCAGTTTTTAAGTTTTTATTGCTCCAAAAGCCTTTTCAGCCCATGAACAGTTGTTTGTGAGTTTCGAAAAAAGTGCAAGAGCTATTCGAACCCTTTTTGCTGGGCAAGTAGGACCTGTAAATCTACACAAAATGTAGTTTAAAGTTTGAGTCTATCATATTAGGTTTTGGATTTATAGCTGTTTTTGTGTCTATTGCTTCAAAAGCATTTTCAGATAATTTGTGTGTTCTGAAGAAACTACAAGAGATATCTAAGCCATACTTTCTGTGCAAGAGGGGCTTGTACATCTGAACAACATGTCTTTTAAAGTTTGAACTTATCTTATTGCATTTTTGAGTTATAGCAGTTTTTAAGTTTTTATTGCTCCAAAAGCCTTTTCAGCCCATGAACAGTTGTTTGTGAGTTTCGAAAAAAGTGCAAGAGCTATTCGAACCCTTTTTGCTGGGCAAGTAGGACCTGTAAATCTACACAATATATAGTTTAAAGTTTGAGTCTATCATATTAGGTTTTGGATTTATAGCTGTTTTTGTGTCTATTGCTTCTGAAGCATTTTCAGATAATTTGTGTGTTCTGAAGAAACTACAAGAGATATCTAAGCCATCCTTTCTGTGCAAGAGGGGCTTGTACATCTGAACAACATGTCGTTTAAAGTTTGAACTTATCTTATTGCATTTTTGAGTTATAGCAGTTTTTAAGTTTTTATTGCTCCAAAAGCCTTTTCAGCCCATGAACAGTTGTTTGTGAGTTTCGAAAAAAGTGCAAGAACTATTCGAACCCTTTTTGCTGGGCAAGTAGGACTTGTAAATCTACACAATATATAGTTTATAGTTTGAGTCTATCATATTAGGTTTTTCATTTATAGCTGTTTTTGTGTCTATTGCTTCAAAAGCATTTTCAGATAATTTGTGTGTTCTGAAGAAACTACAAGAGATATCTAAGCCATACTTTCTGTGCAAGAGGGGCTTGTACATCTGAACAACATGTCTTTTAAAGTTTGAACTTATCTTATTGCATTTTTGAGTTATAGCAGTTTTTAAGTTTTTATTGCTCCAAAAGCCTTTTCAGCCCATGAACAGTTGTTTGTGAGTTTCGAAAAAAGTGCAAAAGCTATTCGAACCCTTTTTGCTGGGCAAGTAGGACCTGTAAATCTACACAATATATAGTTTAAAGTTTGAGTCTATCATATTAGGTTTTGGATTTATAGCTGTTTTTGTGTCTATTGCTTCTGAAGCATTTTCAGATAATTTGTGTGTTCTGAAGAAACTACAAGAGATATCTAAGCCATACTTTCTGTGCAAGAGGGGCTTGTACATCTGAACAACATGTCTTTTAAAGTTTGAACTTATCTTATTGCATTTTTGAGTTATAGCAGTTTTTAAGTTTTTATTGCTCCAAAAGCCTTTTCAGCCCATGAACAGTTGTTTGTGAGTTTCGAAAAAAGTGCAAGAGCTATTCGAACCCTTTTTGCTGGGCAAGTAGGACCTGTAAATCTACACAATATATAGTTTAAAGTTTGAGTCTATCATATTAGGTTTTGGATTTATAGCTGTTTTTGTGTCTATTGCTTCTGAAGCATTTTCAGATAATTTGTGTGTTCTGAAGAAACTACAAGAGATATCTAAGCCATACTTTCTGTGCAAGAGGGGCTTGTACATCTGAACAACATGTCGTTTAAAGTTTGAACTTATCTTATTGCATTTTTGAGTTATAGCAGTTTTTAAGTTTTTATTGCTCCAAAAGCCTTTTCAGCCCATGAACAGTTGTTTGTGAGTTTCGAAAAAAGTGCAAGAGCTATTCGAACCCTTTTTGCTGGGCAAGTAGGACCTGTAAATCTACACAATATATAGTTTAAAGTTTGAGTCTATCATATTAGGTTTTGGATTTATAGCTGTTTTTGTGTCGTTTGCTTCAAAAGCATTTTCAGATAATTTGTGTGTTCTGAAGAAACTACAAGAGATATCTAAGCCATACTTTCTGTGCAAGAGGGGCTTGTACATCTGAACAACATGTCTTTTAAAGTTTGAACTTATCTTATTGCATTTTTGAGTTATAGCAGTTTTTAAGTTTTTATTGCTCCAAAAGCCTTTTCAGCCCATGAACAGTTGTTTGTGAGTTTCGAAAAAAGTGCAAGAGCTATTCGAACCCTTTTTGCTGGGCAAGTAGGACCTGTAAATCTACACAAAATGTAGTTTAAAGTTTGAGTCTATCATATTAGGTTTTGGATTTATAGCTGTTTTTGTGTCTATTGCTTCAAAAGCATTTTCAGATAATTTGTGTGTTCTGAAGAAACTACAAGAGATATCTAAGCCATACTTTCTGTGCAAGAGGGGCTTGTACATCTGAACAACATGTCTTTTAAAGTTTGAACTTATCTTATTGCATTTTTGAGTTATAGCAGTTTTTAAGTTTTTATTGCTCCAAAAGCCTTTTCAGCCCATGAACAGTTGTTTGTGAGTTTCGAAAAAAGTGCAAGAGCTATTCGAACCCTTTTTGCTGGGCAAGTAGGACCTGTAAATCTACACAATATATAGTTTAAAGTTTGAGTCTATCATATTAGGTTTTGGATTTATAGCTGTTTTTGTGTCTATTGCTTCTGAAGCATTTTCAGATAATTTGTGTGTTCTGAAGAAACTACAAGATATATCTAAGCCATACTTTCTGTGCAAGAGGGGCTTGTACATCTGAACAACATGTCGTTTAAAGTTTGAACTTATCTTATTGCATTTTTGAGTTATAGCAGTTTTTAAGTTTTTATTGCTCCAAAAGCCTTTTCAGCCCATGAACAGTTGTTTGTGAGTTTCGAAAAAAGTGCAAGAACTATTCGAACCCTTTTTGCTGGGCAAGTAGGACTTGTAAATCTACACAATATATAGTTTATAGTTTGAGTCTATCATATTAGGTTTTTCATTTATAGCTGTTTTTGTGTCTATTGCTTCAAAAGCATTTTCAGATAATTTGTGTGTTCTGAAGAAACTACAAGAGATATCTAAGCCATACTTTCTGTGCAAGAGGGGCTTGTACATCTGAACAACATGTCTTTTAAAGTTTGAACTTATCTTATTGCATTTTTGAGTTATAGCAGTTTTTAAGTTTTTATTGCTCCAAAAGCCTTTTCAGCCCATGAACAGTTGTTTGTGAGTTTCGAAAAAAGTGCAAAAGCTATTCGAACCCTTTTTGCTGGGCAAGTAGGACCTGTAAATCTACACAATATATAGTTTAAAGTTTGAGTCTATCATATTAGGTTTTGGATTTATAGCTGTTTTTGTGTCTATTGCTTCTGAAGCATTTTCAGATAATTTGTGTGTTCTGAAGAAACTACAAGAGATATCTAAGCCATACTTTCTGTGCAAGAGGGGCTTGTACATCTGAACAACATGTCTTTTAAAGTTTGAACTTATCTTATTGCATTTTTGAGTTATAGCAGTTTTTAAGTTTTTATTGCTCCAAAAGCCTTTTCAGCCCATGAACAGTTGTTTGTGAGTTTCGAAAAAAGTGCAAGAGCTATTCGAACCCTTTTTGCTGGGCAAGTAGGACCTGTAAATCTACACAATATATAGTTTAAAGTTTGAGTCTATCATATTAGGTTTTGGATTTATAGCTGTTTTTGTGTCGTTTGCTTCAAAAGCATTTTCAGATAATTTGTGTGTTCTGAAGAAACTACAAGAGATATCTAAGCCATACTTTCTGTGCAAGAGGGGCTTGTACATCTGAACAACATGTCTTTTAAAGTTTGAACTTATCTTATTGCATTTTTGAGTTATAGCAGTTTTTAAGTTTTTATTGCTCCAAAAGCCTTTTCAGCCCATGAACAGTTGTTTGTGAGTTTCGAAAAAAGTGCAAGAGCTATTCGAACCCTTTTTGCTGGGCAAGTAGGACCTGTAAATCTACACAAAATATATTTTAAAGTTTGAGTCTATCATATTAGGTTTTGGATTTATAGCTGTTGTTGTGTCTATTGCTTCAAAAGCATTTTCAGATAATTTGTGTGTTCTGAAGAAACTACAAGAGATATCTAAGCCATACTTTCTGTGCAAGAGGGGCTTGTACATCTGAACAACATGTCTTTTAAAGTTTGAACTTATCTTATTGCATTTTTGAGTTATAGCAGTTTTTAAGTTTTTATTGCTCCAAAAGCCTTTTCAGCCCATGAACAGTTGTTTGTGAGTTTCGAAAAAAGTGCAAGAGCTATTCGAACCCTTTTTGCTGGGCAAGTAGGACCTGTAAATCTACACAATATATAGTTTAAAGTTTGAGTCTATCATATTAGGTTTTGGATTTATAGCTGTTTTTGTGTCTATTGCTTCTGAAGCATTTTCAGATAATTTGTGTGTTCTGAAGAAACTACAAGAGATATCTAAGCCATACTTTCTGTGCAAGAGGGGCTTGTACATCTGAACAACATGTATTTTAAAGTTTGAACTTATCTTATTGCATTTTTGAGTTATAGCAGTTTTTAAGTTTTTATTGCTCCAAAAGCCTTTTCAGCCCATGAACAGTTGTTTGTGAGTTTCGAAAAAAGTGCAAGAGCTATTCGAACCCTTTTTGCTGGGCAAGTAGGACCTGTAAATCTACACAATATATAGTTTAAAGTTTGAGTCTATCATATTAGGTTTTGGATTTATAGCTGTTTTTGTGTCGTTTGCTTCAAAAGCATTTTCAGATAATTTGTGTGTTCTGAAGAAACTACAAGAGATATCTAAGCCATACTTTCTGTGCAAGAGGGGCTTGTACATCTGAACAACATGTCTTTTAAAGTTTGAACTTATCTTATTGCATTTTTGAGTTATAGCAGTTTTTAAGTTTTTATTGCTCCAAAAGCCTTTTCAGCCCATGAACAGTTGTTTGTAAGTTTCGAAAAAAGTGCAAGAGCTATTCGAACCCTTTTTGCTGGGCAAGTAGGACCTGTAAATCTACACAAAATATAGTTTAAAGTTTGAGTCTATCATATTAGGTTTTGGATTTATAGCTGTTTTTGTGTCGTTTGCTTCAAAAGCATTTTCAGATAATTTGTGTGTTCTGAAGAAACTACAAGAGATATCTAAGCCATACTTTCTGTGCAAGAGGGGCTTGTACATCTGAACAACATGTCTTTTAAAGTTTGAACTTATCTTATTGCATTTTTGAGTTATAGCAGTTTTTAAGTTTTTATTGCTCCAAAAGCCTTTTCAGCCCATGAACAGTTGTTTGTGAGTTTCGAAAAAAGTGCAAGAGCTATTCGAACCCTTTTTGCTGGGCAAGTAGGACCTGTAAATCTACACAATATATAGTTTAAAGTTTGAGTCTATCATATTAGGTTTTGGATTTATAGCTGTTTTTGTGTCTATTGCTTCTGAAGCATTTTCAGATAATTTGTGTGTTCTGAAGAAACTACAAGAGATATCTAAGCCATACTTTCTGTGCAAGAGGGGCTTGTACATCTGAACAACATGTCGTTTAAAGTTTGAACTTATCTTATTGCATTTTTGAGTTATAGCAGTTTTTAAGTTTTTATTGCTCCAAAAGCCTTTTCAGCCCATGAACAGTTGTTTGAGAGTTTCGAAAAAAGTGCAAGAACTATTCGAACCCTTTTTGCTGGGCAAGTAGGACTTGTAAATCTACA
This sequence comes from Eucyclogobius newberryi, assembly GCF_026437365.1. NCBI lineage: Eukaryota > Metazoa > Chordata > Actinopteri > Gobiiformes > Gobiidae > Eucyclogobius > Eucyclogobius newberryi. Next base: position 28,781 of record NW_027316478.1, on the reverse strand, counting down.
CAATATATAGTTTATAGTTTGAGTCTATCATATTAGGTTTTTCATTTATAGCTGTTTTTGTGTCTATTGCTTCAAAAGCATTTTCAGATAATTTGTGTGTTCTGAAGAAACTACAAGAGATATCTAAGCCATACTTTCTGTGCAAGAGGGGCTTGTACATCTGAACAACATGTCTTTTAAAGTTTGAACTTATCTTATTGCATTTTTGAGTTATAGCAGTTTTTAAGTTTTTATTGCTCCAAAAGCCTTTTCAGCCCATGAACAGTTGTTTGTGAGTTTCGAAAAAAGTGCAAGAGCTATTCGAACCCTTTTTGCTGGGCAAGTAGGACCTGTAAATCTACACAATATATAGTTTAAAGTTTGAGTCTATCATATTAGGTTTTGGATTTATAGCTGTGTTTGTGTCTATTGCTTCTGAAGCATTTTCAGATAATTTGTGTGTTCTGAAGAAACTACAAGAGATATCTAAGCCATACTTTCTGTGCAAGAGGGGCTTGTACATCTGAACAACATGTCTTTTAAAGTTTGAACTTATCTTATTGCATTTTTGAGTTATAGCAGTTTTTAAGTTTTTATTGCTCCAAAAGCCTTTTCAGCCCATGAACAGTTGTTTGTGAGTTTCGAAAAAAGTGCAAGAGCTATTCGAACCCTTTTTGCTGGGCAAGTAGGACCTGTAAATCTACACAATATATAGTTTAAAGTTTGAGTCTATCATATTAGGTTTTGGATTTATAGCTGTTTTTGTGTCGTTTGCTTCAAAAGCATTTTCAGATAATTTGTGTGTTCTGAAGAAACTACAAGAGATATCTAAGCCATACTTTCTGTGCAAGAGGGGCTTGTACATCTGAACAACATGTCTTTTAAAGTTTGAACTTATCTTATTGCATTTTTGAGTTATAGCAGTTTTTAAGTTTTTATTGCTCCAAAAGCCTTTTCAGCCCATGAACAGTTGTTTGTGAGTTTCGAAAAAAGTGCAAGAGCTATTCGAACCCTTTTTGCTGGGCAAGTAGGACCTGTAAATCTACACAATATATAGTTTAAAGTTTGAGTCTATCATATTAGGTTTTGGATTTATAGCTGTTTTTGTGTCTATTGCTTCTGAAGCATTTTCAGATAATTTGTGTGTTCTGAAGAAACTACAAGAGATATCTAAGCCATACTTTCTGTGCAAGAGGGGCTTGTACATCTGAACAACATGTCTTTTAAAGTTTGAACTTATCTTATTGCATTTTTGAGTTATAGCAGTTTTTAAGTTTTTATTGCTCCAAAAGCCTTTTCAGCCCATGAACAGTTGTTTGTGAGTTTCGAAAAAAGTGCAAGAGCTATTCGAACCCTTTTTGCTGGGCAAGTAGGACCTGTAAATCTACACAATATATAGTTTAAAGTTTGAGTCTATCATATTAGGTTTTGGATTTATAGCTGTTTTTGTGTCGTTTGCTTCAAAAGCATTTTCAGATAATTTGTGTGTTCTGAAGAAACTACAAGAGATATCTAAGCCATACTTTCTGTGCAAGAGGGGCTTGTACATCTGAACAACATGTCTTTTAAAGTTTGAACTTATCTTATTGCATTTTTGAGTTATAGCAGTTTTTAAGTTTTTATTGCTCCAAAAGCCTTTTCAGCCCATGAACAGTTGTTTGTGAGTTTCGAAAAAAGTGCAAGAGCTATTCGAACCCTTTTTGCTGGGCAAGTAGGACCTGTAAATCTACACAATATATAGTTTAAAGTTTGAGTCTATCATATTAGGTTTTGGATTTATAGCTGTGTTTGTGTCTATTGCTTCTGAAGCATTTTCAGATAATTTGTGTGTTCTGAAGAAACTACAAGAGATATCTAAGCCATACTTTCTGTGCAAGAGGGGCTTGTACATCTGAACAACATGTCTTTTAAAGTTTGAACTTATCTTATTGCATTTTTGAGTTATAGCAGTTTTTAAGTTTTTATTGCTCCAAAAGCCTTTTCAGCCCATGAACAGTTGTTTGTGAGTTTCGAAAAAAGTGCAAGAGCTATTCGAACCCTTTTTGCTGGGCAAGTAGGACCTGTAAATCTACACAATATATAGTTTAAAGTTTGAGTCTATCATATTAGGTTTTGGATTTATAGCTGTTTTTGTGTCGTTTGCTTCAAAAGCATTTTCAGATAATTTGTGTGTTCTGAAGAAACTACAAGAGATATCTAAGCCATACTTTCTGTGCAAGAGGGGCTTGTACATCTGAACAACATGTCTTTTAAAGTTTGAACTTATCTTATTGCATTTTTGAGTTATAGCAGTTTTTAAGTTTTTATTGCTCCAAAAGCCTTTTCAGCCCATGAACAGTTGTTTGTGAGTTTCGAAAAAAGTGCAAGAGCTATTCGAACCCTTTTTGCTGGGCAAGTAGGACCTGTAAATCTACACAATATATAGTTTAAAGTTTGAGTCTATCATATTAGGTTTTGGATTTATAGCTGTTTTTGTGTCGTTTGCTTCAAAAGCATTTTCAGATAATTTGTGTGTTCTGAAGAAACTACAAGAGATATCTAAGCCATACTTTCTGTGCAAGAGGGGCTTGTACATCTGAACAACATGTCTTTTAAAGTTTGAACTTATCTTATTGCATTTTTGAGTTATAGCAGTTTTTAAGTTTTTATTGCTCCAAAAGCCTTTTCAGCCCATGAACAGTTGTTTGTGAGTTTCGAAAAAAGTGCAAGAGCTATTCGAACCCTTTTTGCTGGGCAAGTAGGACTTGTAAATCTACACAATATATAGTTTATAGTTTGAGTCTATCATATTAGGTTTTTCATTTATAGCTGTTTTTGTGTCTATTGCTTCAAAAGCATTTTCAGATAATTTGTGTGTTCTGAAGAAACTACAAGAGATATCTAAGCCATACTTTCTGTGCAAGAGGGGCTTGTACATCTGAACAACATGTCTTTTAAAGTTTGAACTTATCTTATTGCATTTTTGAGTTATAGCAGTTTTTAAGTTTTTATTGCTCCAAAAGCCTTTTCAGCCCATGAACAGTTGTTTGTGAGTTTCGAAAAAAGTGCAAGAGCTATTCGAACCCTTTTTGCTGGGCAAGTAGGACCTGTAAATCTACACAATATATAGTTTAAAGTTTGAGTCTATCATATTAGGTTTTGGATTTATAGCTGTTTTTGTGTCTATTGCTTCTGAAGCATTTTCAGATAATTTGTGTGTTCTGAAGAAACTACAAGAGATATCTAAGCCATACTTTCTGTGCAAGAGGGGCTTGTACATCTGAACAACATGTCTTTTAAAGTTTGAACTTATCTTATTGCATTTTTGAGTTATAGCAGTTTTTAAGTTTTTATTGCTCCAAAAGCCTTTTCAGCCCATGAACAGTTGTTTGTGAGTTTCGAAAAAAGTGCAAGAGCTATTCGAACCCTTTTTGCTGGGCAAGTAGGACCTGTAAATCTACACAATATATAGTTTAAAGTTTGAGTCTATCATATTAGGTTTTGGATTTATAGCTGTTTTTGTGTCGTTTGCTTCAAAAGCATTTTCAGATAATTTGTGTGTTCTGAAGAAACTACAAGAGATATCTAAGCCATACTTTCTGTGCAAGAGGGGCTTGTACATCTGAACAACATGTCTTTTAAAGTTTGAACTTATCTTATTGCATTTTTGAGTTATAGCAGTTTTTAAGTTTTTATTGCTCCAAAAGCCTTTTCAGCCCATGAACAGTTGTTTGTGAGTTTCGAAAAAAGTGCAAGAGCTATTCGAACCCTTTTTGCTGGGCAAGTAGGACCTGTAAATCTACACAATATATAGTTTAAAGTTTGAGTCTATCATATTAGGTTTTGGATTTATAGCTGTGTTTGTGTCTATTGCTTCTGAAGCATTTTCAGATAATTTGTGTGTTCTGAAGAAACTACAAGAGATATCTAAGCCATACTTTCTGTGCAAGAGGGGCTTGTACATCTGAACAACATGTCTTTTAAAGTTTGAACTTATCTTATTGCATTTTTGAGTTATAGCAGTTTTTAAGTTTTTATTGCTCCAAAAGCCTTTTCAGCCCATGAACAGTTGTTTGTGAGTTTCGAAAAAAGTGCAAGAGCTATTCGAACCCTTTTTGCTGGGCAAGTAGGACCTGTAAATCTACACAATATATAGTTTAAAGTTTGAGTCTATCATATTAGGTTTTGGATTTATAGCTGTTTTTGTGTCGTTTGCTTCAAAAGCATTTTCAGATAATTTGTGTGTTCTGAAGAAACTACAAGAGATATCTAAGCCATACTTTCTGTGCAAGAGGGGCTTGTACATCTGAACAACATGTCTTTTAAAGTTTGAACTTATCTTATTGCATTTTTGAGTTATAGCAGTTTTTAAGTTTTTATTGCTCCAAAAGCCTTTTCAGCCCATGAACAGTTGTTTGTGAGTTTCGAAAAAAGTGCAAGAGCTATTCGAACCCTTTTTGCTGGGCAAGTAGGACCTGTAAATCTACACAAAATATAGTTTAAAGTTTGAGTCTATCATATTAGGTTTTGGATTTATAGCTGTTTTTGTGTCGTTTGCTTCAAAAGCATTTTCAGATAATTTGTGTGTTCTGAAGAAACTACAAGAGATATCTAAGCCATACTTTCTGTGCAAGAGGGGCTTGTACATCTGAACAACATGTCTTTTAAAGTTTGAACTTATCTTATTGCATTTTTGAGTTATAGCAGTTTTTAAGTTTTTATTGCTCCAAAAGCCTTTTCAGCCCATGAACAGTTGTTTGTGAGTTTCGAAAAAAGTGCAAGAGCTATTCGAACCCTTTTTGCTGGGCAAGTAGGACCTGTAAATCTACACAATATATAGTTTAAAGTTTGAGTCTATCATATTAGGTTTTGGATTTATAGCTGTTTTTGTGTCTATTGCTTCTGAAGCATTTTCAGATAATTTGTGTGTTCTGAAGAAACTACAAGAGATATCTAAGCCATACTTTCTGTGCAAGAGGGGCTTGTACATCTGAACAACATGTCTTTTAAAGTTTGAACTTATCTTATTGCATTTTTGAGTTATAGCAGTTTTTAAGTTTTTATTGCTCCAAAAGCCTTTTCAGCCCATGAACAGTTGTTTGTGAGTTTCGAAAAAAGTGCAAGAGCTATTCGAACCCTTTTTGCTGGGCAAGTAGGACCTGTAAATCTACACAAAATATAGTTTAAAGTTTGAGTCTATCATATTAGGTTTTGGATTTATAGCTGTTTTTGTGTCGTTTGCTTCAAAAGCATTTTCAGATAATTTGTGTGTTCTGAAGAAACTACAAGAGATATCTAAGCCATACTTTCTGTGCAAGAGGGGCTTGTACATCTGAACAACATGTCTTTTAAAGTTTGAACTTATCTTATTGCATTTTTGAGTTATAGCAGTTTTTAAGTTTTTATTGCTCCAAAAGCCTTTTCAGCCCATGAACAGTTGTTTGTGAGTTTCGAAAAAAGTGCAAGAGCTATTCGAACCCTTTTTGCTGGGCAAGTAGGACCTGTAAATCTACACAATATATAGTTTAAAGTTTGAGTCTATCATATTATGTTTTGGATTTATAGCTGTTTTTGTGTCGTTTGCTTCAAAAGCATTTTCAGATAATTTGTGTGTTCTGAAGAAACTACAAGAGATATCTAAGCCATACTTTCTGTGCAAGAGGGGCTTGTACATCTGAACAACATGTCTTTTAAAGTTTGAACTTATCTTATTGCATTTTTGAGTTATAGCAGTTTTTAAGTTTTTATTGCTCCAAAAGCCTTTTCAGCCCATGAACAGTTGTTTGTGAGTTTCGAAAAAAGTGCAAGAGCTATTCGAACCCTTTTTGCTGGGCAAGTAGGACCTGTAAATCTACACAAAATGTAGTTTAAAGTTTGAGTCTATCATATTAGGTTTTGGATTTATAGCTGTTTTTGTGTCTATTGCTTCAAAAGCATTTTCAGATAATTTGTGTGTTCTGAAGAAACTACAAGAGATATCTAAGCCATACTTTCTGTGCAAGAGGGGCTTGTACATCTGAACAACATGTCTTTTAAAGTTTGAACTTATCTTATTGCATTTTTGAGTTATAGCAGTTTTTAAGTTTTTATTGCTCCAAAAGCCTTTTCAGCCCATGAACAGTTGTTTGTGAGTTTCGAAAAAAGTGCAAGAGCTATTCGAACCCTTTTTGCTGGGCAAGTAGGACCTGTAAATCTACACAATATATAGTTTAAAGTTTGAGTCTATCATATTAGGTTTTGGATTTATAGCTGTTTTTGTGTCTATTGCTTCTGAAGCATTTTCAGATAATTTGTGTGTTCTGAAGAAACTACAAGAGATATCTAAGCCATCCTTTCTGTGCAAGAGGGGCTTGTACATCTGAACAACATGTCGTTTAAAGTTTGAACTTATCTTATTGCATTTTTGAGTTATAGCAGTTTTTAAGTTTTTATTGCTCCAAAAGCCTTTTCAGCCCATGAACAGTTGTTTGTGAGTTTCGAAAAAAGTGCAAGAACTATTCGAACCCTTTTTGCTGGGCAAGTAGGACCTGTAAATCTACACAATATATAGTTTATAGTTTGAGTCTATCATATTAGGTTTTTCATTTATAGCTGTTTTTGTGTCTATTGCTTCAAAAGCATTTTCAGATAATTTGTGTGTTCTGAAGAAACTACAAGAGATATCTAAGCCATACTTTCTGTGCAAGAGGGGCTTGTACATCTGAACAACATGTCTTTTAAAGTTTGAACTTATCTTATTGCATTTTTGAGTTATAGCAGTTTTTAAGTTTTTATTGCTCCAAAAGCCTTTTCAGCCCATGAACAGTTGTTTGTGAGTTTCGAAAAAAGTGCAAAAGCTATTCGAACCCTTTTTGCTGGGCAAGTAGGACCTGTAAATCTACACAATATATAGTTTAAAGTTTGAGTCTATCATATTAGGTTTTGGATTTATAGCTGTTTTTGTGTCTATTGCTTCTGAAGCATTTTCAGATAATTTGTGTGTTCTGAAGAAACTACAAGAGATATCTAAGCCATACTTTCTGTGCAAGAGGGGCTTGTACATCTGAACAACATGTCTTTTAAAGTTTGAACTTATCTTATTGCATTTTTGAGTTATAGCAGTTTTTAAGTTTTTATTGCTCCAAAAGCCTTTTCAGCCCATGAACAGTTGTTTGTGAGTTTCGAAAAAAGTGCAAGAGCTATTCGAACCCTTTTTGCTGGGCAAGTAGGACCTGTAAATCTACACAATATATAGTTTAAAGTTTGAGTCTATCATATTAGGTTTTGGATTTATAGCTGTTTTTGTGTCTATTGCTTCTGAAGCATTTTCAGATAATTTGTGTGTTCTGAAGAAACTACAAGAGATATCTAAGCCATACTTTCTGTGCAAGAGGGGCTTGTACATCTGAACAACATGTCGTTTAAAGTTTGAACTTATCTTATTGCATTTTTGAGTTATAGCAGTTTTTAAGTTTTTATTGCTCCAAAAGCCTTTTCAGCCCATGAACAGTTGTTTGTGAGTTTCGAAAAAAGTGCAAGAGCTATTCGAACCCTTTTTGCTGGGCAAGTAGGACCTGTAAATCTACACAATATATAGTTTAAAGTTTGAGTCTATCATATTAGGTTTTGTATTTATAGCTGTTTTTGTGTCGTTTGCTTCAAAAGCATTTTCAGATAATTTGTGTGTTCTGAAGAAACTACAAGAGATATCTAAGCCATACTTTCTGTGCAAGAGGGGCTTGTACATCTGAACAACATGTCTTTTAAAGTTTGAACTTATCTTATTGCATTTTTGAGTTATAGCAGTTTTTAAGTTTTTATTGCTCCAAAAGCCTTTTCAGCCCATGAACAGTTGTTTGTGAGTTTCGAAAAAAGTGCAAGAGCTATTCGAACCCTTTTTGCTGGGCAAGTAGGACCTGTAAATCTACACAAAATGTAGTTTAAAGTTTGAGTCTATCATATTAGGTTTTGGATTTATAGCTGTTTTTGTGTCTATTGCTTCAAAAGCATTTTCAGATAATTTGTGTGTTCTGAAGAAACTACAAGAGATATCTAAGCCATACTTTCTGTGCAAGAGGGGCTTGTACATCTGAACAACATGTCTTTTAAAGTTTGAACTTATCTTATTGCATTTTTGAGTTATAGCAGTTTTTAAGTTTTTATTGCTCCAAAAGCCTTTTCAGCCCATGAACAGTTGTTTGTGAGTTTCGAAAAAAGTGCAAGAGCTATTCGAACCCTTTTTGCTGGGCAAGTAGGACCTGTAAATCTACACAATATATAGTTTAAAGTTTGAGTCTATCATATTAGGTTTTGGATTTATAGCTGTTTTTGTGTCTATTGCTTCTGAAGCATTTTCAGATAATTTGTGTGTTCTGAAGAAACTACAAGATATATCTAAGCCATACTTTCTGTGCAAGAGGGGCTTGTACATCTGAACAACATGTCGTTTAAAGTTTGAACTTATCTTATTGCATTTTTGAGTTATAGCAGTTTTTAAGTTTTTATTGCTCCAAAAGCCTTTTCAGCCCATGAACAGTTGTTTGTGAGTTTCGAAAAAAGTGCAAGAACTATTCGAACCCTTTTTGCTGGGCAAGTAGGACTTGTAAATCTACACAATATATAGTTTATAGTTTGAGTCTATCATATTAGGTTTTTCATTTATAGCTGTTTTTGTGTCTATTGCTTCAAAAGCATTTTCAGATAATTTGTGTGTTCTGAAGAAACTACAAGAGATATCTAAGCCATACTTTCTGTGCAAGAGGGGCTTGTACATCTGAACAACATGTCTTTTAAAGTTTGAACTTATCTTATTGCATTTTTGAGTTATAGCAGTTTTTAAGTTTTTATTGCTCCAAAAGCCTTTTCAGCCCATGAACAGTTGTTTGTGAGTTTCGAAAAAAGTGCAAAAGCTATTCGAACCCTTTTTGCTGGGCAAGTAGGACCTGTAAATCTACACAATATATAGTTTAAAGTTTGAGTCTATCATATTAGGTTTTGGATTTATAGCTGTTTTTGTGTCTATTGCTTCTGAAGCATTTTCAGATAATTTGTGTGTTCTGAAGAAACTACAAGAGATATCTAAGCCATACTTTCTGTGCAAGAGGGGCTTGTACATCTGAACAACATGTCTTTTAAAGTTTGAACTTATCTTATTGCATTTTTGAGTTATAGCAGTTTTTAAGTTTTTATTGCTCCAAAAGCCTTTTCAGCCCATGAACAGTTGTTTGTGAGTTTCGAAAAAAGTGCAAGAGCTATTCGAACCCTTTTTGCTGGGCAAGTAGGACCTGTAAATCTACACAATATATAGTTTAAAGTTTGAGTCTATCATATTAGGTTTTGGATTTATAGCTGTTTTTGTGTCGTTTGCTTCAAAAGCATTTTCAGATAATTTGTGTGTTCTGAAGAAACTACAAGAGATATCTAAGCCATACTTTCTGTGCAAGAGGGGCTTGTACATCTGAACAACATGTCTTTTAAAGTTTGAACTTATCTTATTGCATTTTTGAGTTATAGCAGTTTTTAAGTTTTTATTGCTCCAAAAGCCTTTTCAGCCCATGAACAGTTGTTTGTGAGTTTCGAAAAAAGTGCAAGAGCTATTCGAACCCTTTTTGCTGGGCAAGTAGGACCTGTAAATCTACACAAAATATATTTTAAAGTTTGAGTCTATCATATTAGGTTTTGGATTTATAGCTGTTGTTGTGTCTATTGCTTCAAAAGCATTTTCAGATAATTTGTGTGTTCTGAAGAAACTACAAGAGATATCTAAGCCATACTTTCTGTGCAAGAGGGGCTTGTACATCTGAACAACATGTCTTTTAAAGTTTGAACTTATCTTATTGCATTTTTGAGTTATAGCAGTTTTTAAGTTTTTATTGCTCCAAAAGCCTTTTCAGCCCATGAACAGTTGTTTGTGAGTTTCGAAAAAAGTGCAAGAGCTATTCGAACCCTTTTTGCTGGGCAAGTAGGACCTGTAAATCTACACAATATATAGTTTAAAGTTTGAGTCTATCATATTAGGTTTTGGATTTATAGCTGTTTTTGTGTCTATTGCTTCTGAAGCATTTTCAGATAATTTGTGTGTTCTGAAGAAACTACAAGAGATATCTAAGCCATACTTTCTGTGCAAGAGGGGCTTGTACATCTGAACAACATGTATTTTAAAGTTTGAACTTATCTTATTGCATTTTTGAGTTATAGCAGTTTTTAAGTTTTTATTGCTCCAAAAGCCTTTTCAGCCCATGAACAGTTGTTTGTGAGTTTCGAAAAAAGTGCAAGAGCTATTCGAACCCTTTTTGCTGGGCAAGTAGGACCTGTAAATCTACACAATATATAGTTTAAAGTTTGAGTCTATCATATTAGGTTTTGGATTTATAGCTGTTTTTGTGTCGTTTGCTTCAAAAGCATTTTCAGATAATTTGTGTGTTCTGAAGAAACTACAAGAGATATCTAAGCCATACTTTCTGTGCAAGAGGGGCTTGTACATCTGAACAACATGTCTTTTAAAGTTTGAACTTATCTTATTGCATTTTTGAGTTATAGCAGTTTTTAAGTTTTTATTGCTCCAAAAGCCTTTTCAGCCCATGAACAGTTGTTTGTAAGTTTCGAAAAAAGTGCAAGAGCTATTCGAACCCTTTTTGCTGGGCAAGTAGGACCTGTAAATCTACACAAAATATAGTTTAAAGTTTGAGTCTATCATATTAGGTTTTGGATTTATAGCTGTTTTTGTGTCGTTTGCTTCAAAAGCATTTTCAGATAATTTGTGTGTTCTGAAGAAACTACAAGAGATATCTAAGCCATACTTTCTGTGCAAGAGGGGCTTGTACATCTGAACAACATGTCTTTTAAAGTTTGAACTTATCTTATTGCATTTTTGAGTTATAGCAGTTTTTAAGTTTTTATTGCTCCAAAAGCCTTTTCAGCCCATGAACAGTTGTTTGTGAGTTTCGAAAAAAGTGCAAGAGCTATTCGAACCCTTTTTGCTGGGCAAGTAGGACCTGTAAATCTACACAATATATAGTTTAAAGTTTGAGTCTATCATATTAGGTTTTGGATTTATAGCTGTTTTTGTGTCTATTGCTTCTGAAGCATTTTCAGATAATTTGTGTGTTCTGAAGAAACTACAAGAGATATCTAAGCCATACTTTCTGTGCAAGAGGGGCTTGTACATCTGAACAACATGTCGTTTAAAGTTTGAACTTATCTTATTGCATTTTTGAGTTATAGCAGTTTTTAAGTTTTTATTGCTCCAAAAGCCTTTTCAGCCCATGAACAGTTGTTTGAGAGTTTCGAAAAAAGTGCAAGAACTATTCGAACCCTTTTTGCTGGGCAAGTAGGACTTGTAAATCTACACAATATATAGTTTATAGTTTGAGTCTATCATATTAGGTTTTTCATTTATAGCTGTTTTTGTGTCTATTGCTTCAAAAGCATTTTCAGATAATTTGTGTGTTCTGAAGAAACTACAAGAGATATCTAAGCCATACTTTCTGTGCAAGAGGGGCTTGTACATCTGAACAACATGTCTTTTAAAGTTTGAACTTATCTTATTGCATTTTTGAGTTATAGCAGTTTTTAAGTTTTTATTGCTCCAAAAGCCTTTTCAGCCCATGAACAGTTGTTTGTGAGTTTCGAAAAAAGTGCAAGAGCTATTCGAACCCTTTTTGCTGGGCAAGTAGGACCTGTAAATCTACACAATATATAGTTTAAAGTTTGAGTCTATCATATTAGGTTTTGGATTTATAGCTGTGTTTGTGTCTATTGCTTCTGAAGCATTTTCAGATAATTTGTGTGTTCTGAAGAAACTACAAGAGATATCTAAGCCATACTTTCTGTGCAAGAGGGGCTTGTACATCTGAACAACATGTCTTTTAAAGTTTGAACTTATCTTATTGCATTTTTGAGTTATAGCAGTTTTTAAGTTTTTATTGCTCCAAAAGCCTTTTCAGCCCATGAACAGTTGTTTGTGAGTTTCGAAAAAAGTGCAAGAGCTATTCGAACCCTTTTTGCTGGGCAAGTAGGACCTGTAAATCTACACAATATATAGTTTAAAGTTTGAGTCTATCATATTAGGTTTTGGATTTATAGCTGTTTTTGTGTCGTTTGCTTCAAAAGCATTTTCAGATAATTTGTGTGTTCTGAAGAAACTACAAGAGATATCTAAGCCATACTTTCTGTGCAAGAGGGGCTTGTACATCTGAACAACATGTCTTTTAAAGTTTGAACTTATCTTATTGCATTTTTGAGTTATAGCAGTTTTTAAGTTTTTATTGCTCCAAAAGCCTTTTCAGCCCATGAACAGTTGTTTGTGAGTTTCGAAAAAAGTGCAAGAGCTATTCGAACCCTTTTTGCTGGGCAAGTAGGACCTGTAAATCTACACAATATATAGTTTAAAGTTTGAGTCTATCATATTAGGTTTTGGATTTATAGCTGTTTTTGTGTCGTTTGCTTCAAAAGCATTTTCAGATAATTTGTGTGTTCTGAAGAAACTACAAGAGATATCTAAGCCATACTTTCTGTGCAAGAGGGGCTTGTACATCTGAACAACATGTCTTTTAAAGTTTGAACTTATCTTATTGCATTTTTGAGTTATAGCAGTTTTTAAGTTTTTATTGCTCCAAAAGCCTTTTCAGCCCATGAACAGTTGTTTGTGAGTTTCGAAAAAAGTGCAAGAGCTATTCGAACCCTTTTTGCTGGGCAAGTAGGACCTGTAAATCTACACAATATATAGTTTAAAGTTTGAGTCTATCATATTAGGTTTTGGATTTATAGCTGTTTTTGTGTCTATTGCTTCTGAAGCATTTTCAGATAATTTGTGTGTTCTGAAGAAACTACAAGAGATATCTAAGCCATACTTTCTGTGCAAGAGGGGCTTGTACATCTGAACAACATGTCGTTTAAAGTTTGAACTTATCTTATTGCATTTTTGAGTTATAGCAGTTTTTAAGTTTTTATTGCTCCAAAAGCCTTTTCAGCCCATGAACAGTTGTTTGAGAGTTTCGAAAAAAGTGCAAGAACTATTCGAACCCTTTTTGCTGGGCAAGTAGGACTTGTAAATCTAAACAATATATAGTTTATAGTTTGAGTCTATCATATTAGGTTTTTCATTTATAGCTGTTTTTGTGTCTATTGCTTCAAAAGCATTTTCAGATAATTTGTGTGTTCTGAAGAAACTACAAGAGATATCTAAGCCATACTTTCTGTGCAAGAGGGGCTTGTACATCTGAACAACATGTCTTTTAAAGTTTGAACTTATCTTATTGCATTTTTGAGTTATAGCAGTTTTTAAGTTTTTATTGCTCCAAAAGCCTTTTCAGCCCATGAACAGTTGTTTGTGAGTTTCGAAAAAAGTGCAAGAGCTATTCGAACCCTTTTTGCTGGGCAAGTAGGACCTGTAAATCTACACAATATATAGTTTAAAGTTTGAGTCTATCATATTAGGTTTTGGATTTATAGCTGTGTTTGTGTCTATTGCTTCTGAAGCATTTTCAGATAATTTGTGTGTTCTGAAGAAACTACAAGAGATATCTAAGCCATACTTTCTGTGCAAGAGGGGCTTGTACATCTGAACAACATGTCTTTTAAAGTTTGAACTTATCTTATTGCATTTTTGAGTTATAGCAGTTTTTAAGTTTTTATTGCTCCAAAAGCCTTTTCAGCCCATGAACAGTTGTTTGTGAGTTTCGAAAAAAGTGCAAGAGCTATTCGAACCCTTTTTGCTGGGCAAGTAGGACCTGTAAATCTACACAATATATAGTTTAAAGTTTGAGTCTATCATATTAGGTTTTGGATTTATAGCTGTTTTTGTGTCGTTTGCTTCAAAAGCATTTTCAGATAATTTGTGTGTTCTGAAGAAACTACAAGAGATATCTAAGCCATACTTTCTGTGCAAGAGGGGCTTGTACATCTGAACAACATGTCTTTTAAAGTTTGAACTTATCTTATTGCATTTTTGAGTTATAGCAGTTTTTAAGTTTTTATTGCTCCAAAAGCCTTTTCAGCCCATGAACAGTTGTTTGTGAGTTTCGAAAAAAGTGCAAGAGCTATTCGAACCCTTTTTGCTGGGCAAGTAGGACCTGTAAATCTACACAATATATAGTTTAAAGTTTGAGTCTATCATATTAGGTTTTGGATTTATAGCTGTTTTTGTGTCTATTGCTTCTGAAGCATTTTCAGATAATTTGTGTGTTCTGAAGAAACTACAAGAGATATCTAAGCCATACTTTCTGTGCAAGAGGGGCTTGTACATCTGAACAACATGTCTTTTAAAGTTTGAACTTATCTTATTGCATTTTTGAGTTATAGCAGTTTTTAAGTTTTTATTGCTCCAAAAGCCTTTTCAGCCCATGAACAGTTGTTTGTGAGTTTCGAAAAAAGTGCAAGAGCTATTCGAACCCTTTTTGCTGGGCAAGTAGGACCTGTAAATCTACACAATATATAGTTTAAAGTTTGAGTCTATCATATTAGGTTTTGGATTTATAGCTGTTTTTGTGTCGTTTGCTTCAAAAGCATTTTCAGATAATTTGTGTGTTCTGAAGAAACTACAAGAGATATCTAAGCCATACTTTCTGTGCAAGAGGGGCTTGTACATCTGAACAACATGTCTTTTAAAGTTTGAACTTATCTTATTGCATTTTTGAGTTATAGCAGTTTTTAAGTTTTTATTGCTCCAAAAGCCTTTTCAGCCCATGAACAGTTGTTTGTGAGTTTCGAAAAAAGTGCAAGAGCTATTCGAACCCTTTTTGCTGGGCAAGTAGGACCTGTAAATCTACACAATATATAGTTTAAAGTTTGAGTCTATCATATTAGGTTTTGGATTTATAGCTGTGTTTGTGTCTATTGCTTCTGAAGCATTTTCAGATAATTTGTGTGTTCTGAAGAAACTACAAGAGATATCTAAGCCATACTTTCTGTGCAAGAGGGGCTTGTACATCTGAACAACATGTCTTTTAAAGTTTGAACTTATCTTATTGCATTTTTGAGTTATAGCAGTTTTTAAGTTTTTATTGCTCCAAAAGCCTTTTCAGCCCATGAACAGTTGTTTGTGAGTTTCGAAAAAAGTGCAAGAGCTATTCGAACCCTTTTTGCTGGGCAAGTAGGACCTGTAAATCTACACAATATATAGTTTAAAGTTTGAGTCTATCATATTAGGTTTTGGATTTATAGCTGTTTTTGTGTCGTTTGCTTCAAAAGCATTTTCAGATAATTTGTGTGTTCTGAAGAAACTACAAGAGATATCTAAGCCATACTTTCTGTGCAAGAGGGGCTTGTACATCTGAACAACATGTCTTTTAAAGTTTGAACTTATCTTATTGCATTTTTGAGTTATAGCAGTTTTTAAGTTTTTATTGCTCCAAAAGCCTTTTCAGCCCATGAACAGTTGTTTGTGAGTTTCGAAAAAAGTGCAAGAGCTATTCGAACCCTTTTTGCTGGGCAAGTAGGACCTGTAAATCTACACAATATATAGTTTAAAGTTTGAGTCTATCATATTAGGTTTTGGATTTATAGCTGTTTTTGTGTCGTTTGCTTCAAAAGCATTTTCAGATAATTTGTGTGTTCTGAAGAAACTACAAGAGATATCTAAGCCATACTTTCTGTGCAAGAGGGGCTTGTACATCTGAACAACATGTCTTTTAAAGTTTGAACTTATCTTATTGCATTTTTGAGTTATAGCAGTTTTTAAGTTTTTATTGCTCCAAAAGCCTTTTCAGCCCATGAACAGTTGTTTGTGAGTTTCGAAAAAAGTGCAAGAGCTATTCGAACCCTTTTTGCTGGGCAAGTAGGACTTGTAAATCTACACAATATATAGTTTATAGTTTGAGTCTATCATATTAGGTTTTTCATTTATAGCTGTTTTTGTGTCTATTGCTTCAAAAGCATTTTCAGATAATTTGTGTGTTCTGAAGAAACTACAAGAGATATCTAAGCCATACTTTCTGTGCAAGAGGGGCTTGTACATCTGAACAACATGTCTTTTAAAGTTTGAACTTATCTTATTGCATTTTTGAGTTATAGCAGTTTTTAAGTTTTTATTGCTCCAAAAGCCTTTTCAGCCCATGAACAGTTGTTTGTGAGTTTCGAAAAAAGTGCAAGAGCTATTCGAACCCTTTTTGCTGGGCAAGTAGGACCTGTAAATCTACACAATATATAGTTTAAAGTTTGAGTCTATCATATTAGGTTTTGGATTTATAGCTGTTTTTGTGTCTATTGCTTCTGAAGCATTTTCAGATAATTTGTGTGTTCTGAAGAAACTACAAGAGATATCTAAGCCATACTTTCTGTGCAAGAGGGGCTTGTACATCTGAACAACATGTCTTTTAAAGTTTGAACTTATCTTATTGCATTTTTGAGTTATAGCAGTTTTTAAGTTTTTATTGCTCCAAAAGCCTTTTCAGCCCATGAACAGTTGTTTGTGAGTTTCGAAAAAAGTGCAAGAGCTATTCGAACCCTTTTTGCTGGGCAAGTAGGACCTGTAAATCTACACAATATATAGTTTAAAGTTTGAGTCTATCATATTAGGTTTTGGATTTATAGCTGTTTTTGTGTCGTTTGCTTCAAAAGCATTTTCAGATAATTTGTGTGTTCTGAAGAAACTACAAGAGATATCTAAGCCATACTTTCTGTGCAAGAGGGGCTTGTACATCTGAACAACATGTCTTTTAAAGTTTGAACTTATCTTATTGCATTTTTGAGTTATAGCAGTTTTTAAGTTTTTATTGCTCCAAAAGCCTTTTCAGCCCATGAACAGTTGTTTGTGAGTTTCGAAAAAAGTGCAAGAGCTATTCGAACCCTTTTTGCTGGGCAAGTAGGACCTGTAAATCTACACAATATATAGTTTAAAGTTTGAGTCTATCATATTAGGTTTTGGATTTATAGCTGTGTTTGTGTCTATTGCTTCTGAAGCATTTTCAGATAATTTGTGTGTTCTGAAGAAACTACAAGAGATATCTAAGCCATACTTTCTGTGCAAGAGGGGCTTGTACATCTGAACAACATGTCTTTTAAAGTTTGAACTTATCTTATTGCATTTTTGAGTTATAGCAGTTTTTAAGTTTTTATTGCTCCAAAAGCCTTTTCAGCCCATGAACAGTTGTTTGTGAGTTTCGAAAAAAGTGCAAGAGCTATTCGAACCCTTTTTGCTGGGCAAGTAGGACCTGTAAATCTACACAATATATAGTTTAAAGTTTGAGTCTATCATATTAGGTTTTGGATTTATAGCTGTTTTTGTGTCGTTTGCTTCAAAAGCATTTTCAGATAATTTGTGTGTTCTGAAGAAACTACAAGAGATATCTAAGCCATACTTTCTGTGCAAGAGGGGCTTGTACATCTGAACAACATGTCTTTTAAAGTTTGAACTTATCTTATTGCATTTTTGAGTTATAGCAGTTTTTAAGTTTTTATTGCTCCAAAAGCCTTTTCAGCCCATGAACAGTTGTTTGTGAGTTTCGAAAAAAGTGCAAGAGCTATTCGAACCCTTTTTGCTGGGCAAGTAGGACCTGTAAATCTACACAAAATATAGTTTAAAGTTTGAGTCTATCATATTAGGTTTTGGATTTATAGCTGTTTTTGTGTCTATTGCTTCTGAAGCATTTTCAGATAATTTGTGTGTTCTGAAGAAACTACAAGAGATATCTAAGCCATACTTTCTGTGCAAGAGGGGCTTGTACATCTGAACAACATGTCTTTTAAAGTTTGAACTTATCTTATTGCATTTTTGAGTTATAGCAGTTTTTAAGTTTTTATTGCTCCAAAAGCCTTTTCAGCCCATGAACAGTTGTTTGTGAGTTTCGAAAAAAGTGCAAGAGCTATTCGAACCCTTTTTGCTGGGCAAGTAGGACCTGTAAATCTACACAATATATAGTTTAAAGTTTGAGTCTATCATATTAGGTTTTGGATTTATAGCTGTTTTTGTGTCGTTTGCTTCAAAAGCATTTTCAGATAATTTGTGTGTTCTGAAGAAACTACAAGAGATATCTAAGCCATACTTTCTGTGCAAGAGGGGCTTGTACATCTGAACAACATGTCTTTTAAAGTTTGAACTTATCTTATTGCATTTTTGAGTTATAGCAGTTTTTAAGTTTTTATTGCTCCAAAAGCCTTTTCAGCCCATGAACAGTTGTTTGTGAGTTTCGAAAAAAGTGCAAGAGCTATTCGAACCCTTTTTGCTGGGCAAGTAGGACCTGTAAATCTACACAAAATATAGTTTAAAGTTTGAGTCTATCATATTAGGTTTTGGATTTATAGCTGTTTTTGTGTCGTTTGCTTCAAAAGCATTTTCAGATAATTTGTGTGTTCTGAAGAAACTACAAGAGATATCTAAGCCATACTTTCTGTGCAAGAGGGGCTTGTACATCTGAACAACATGTCTTTTAAAGTTTGAACTTATCTTATTGCATTTTTGAGTTATAGCAGTTTTTAAGTTTTTATTGCTCCAAAAGCCTTTTCAGCCCATGAACAGTTGTTTGTGAGTTTCGAAAAAAGTGCAAGAGCTATTCGAACCCTTTTTGCTGGGCAAGTAGGACCTGTAAATCTACACAATATATAGTTTAAAGTTTGAGTCTATCATATTAGGTTTTGGATTTATAGCTGTTTTTGTGTCTATTGCTTCTGAAGCATTTTCAGATAATTTGTGTGTTCTGAAGAAACTACAAGAGATATCTAAGCCATACTTTCTGTGCAAGAGGGGCTTGTACATCTGAACAACATGTCTTTTAAAGTTTGAACTTATCTTATTGCATTTTTGAGTTATAGCAGTTTTTAAGTTTTTATTGCTCCAAAAGCCTTTTCAGCCCATGAACAGTTGTTTGTGAGTTTCGAAAAAAGTGCAAGAGCTATTCGAACCCTTTTTGCTGGGCAAGTAGGACCTGTAAATCTACACAAAATATAGTTTAAAGTTTGAGTCTATCATATTAGGTTTTGGATTTATAGCTGTTTTTGTGTCGTTTGCTTCAAAAGCATTTTCAGATAATTTGTGTGTTCTGAAGAAACTACAAGAGATATCTAAGCCATACTTTCTGTGCAAGAGGGGCTTGTACATCTGAACAACATGTCTTTTAAAGTTTGAACTTATCTTATTGCATTTTTGAGTTATAGCAGTTTTTAAGTTTTTATTGCTCCAAAAGCCTTTTCAGCCCATGAACAGTTGTTTGTGAGTTTCGAAAAAAGTGCAAGAGCTATTCGAACCCTTTTTGCTGGGCAAGTAGGACCTGTAAATCTACACAATATATAGTTTAAAGTTTGAGTCTATCATATTATGTTTTGGATTTATAGCTGTTTTTGTGTCGTTTGCTTCAAAAGCATTTTCAGATAATTTGTGTGTTCTGAAGAAACTACAAGAGATATCTAAGCCATACTTTCTGTGCAAGAGGGGCTTGTACATCTGAACAACATGTCTTTTAAAGTTTGAACTTATCTTATTGCATTTTTGAGTTATAGCAGTTTTTAAGTTTTTATTGCTCCAAAAGCCTTTTCAGCCCATGAACAGTTGTTTGTGAGTTTCGAAAAAAGTGCAAGAGCTATTCGAACCCTTTTTGCTGGGCAAGTAGGACCTGTAAATCTACACAAAATGTAGTTTAAAGTTTGAGTCTATCATATTAGGTTTTGGATTTATAGCTGTTTTTGTGTCTATTGCTTCAAAAGCATTTTCAGATAATTTGTGTGTTCTGAAGAAACTACAAGAGATATCTAAGCCATACTTTCTGTGCAAGAGGGGCTTGTACATCTGAACAACATGTCTTTTAAAGTTTGAACTTATCTTATTGCATTTTTGAGTTATAGCAGTTTTTAAGTTTTTATTGCTCCAAAAGCCTTTTCAGCCCATGAACAGTTGTTTGTGAGTTTCGAAAAAAGTGCAAGAGCTATTCGAACCCTTTTTGCTGGGCAAGTAGGACCTGTAAATCTACACAATATATAGTTTAAAGTTTGAGTCTATCATATTAGGTTTTGGATTTATAGCTGTTTTTGTGTCTATTGCTTCTGAAGCATTTTCAGATAATTTGTGTGTTCTGAAGAAACTACAAGAGATATCTAAGCCATACTTTCTGTGCAAGAGGGGCTTGTACATCTGAACAACATGTCGTTTAAAGTTTGAACTTATCTTATTGCATTTTTGAGTTATAGCAGTTTTTAAGTTTTTATTGCTCCAAAAGCCTTTTCAGCCCATGAACAGTTGTTTGTGAGTTTCGAAAAAAGTGCAAGAACTATTCGAACCCTTTTTGCTGGGCAAGTAGGACTTGTAAATCTACACAATATATAGTTTATAGTTTGAGTCTATCATATTAGGTTTTTCATTTATAGCTGTTTTTGTGTCTATTGCTTCAAAAGCATTTTCAGATAATTTGTGTGTTCTGAAGAAACTACAAGAGATATCTAAGCCATACTTTCTGTGCAAGAGGGGCTTGTACATCTGAACAACATGTCTTTTAAAGTTTGAACTTATCTTATTGCATTTTTGAGTTATAGCAGTTTTTAAGTTTTTATTGCTCCAAAAGCCTTTTCAGCCCATGAACAGTTGTTTGTGAGTTTCGAAAAAAGTGCAAGAGCTATTCGAACCCTTTTTGCTGGGCAAGTAGGACCTGTAAATCTACACAATATATAGTTTAAAGTTTGAGTCTATCATATTAGGTTTTGGATTTATAGCTGTTTTTGTGTCTATTGCTTCTGAAGCATTTTCAGATAATTTGTGTGTTCTGAAGAAACTACAAGAGATATCTAAGCCATACTTTCTGTGCAAGAGGGGCTTGTACATCTGAACAACATGTCTTTTAAAGTTTGAACTTATCTTATTGCATTTTTGAGTTATAGCAGTTTTTAAGTTTTTATTGCTCCAAAAGCCTTTTCAGCCCATGAACAGTTGTTTGTGAGTTTCGAAAAAAGTGCAAGAGCTATTCGAACCCTTTTTGCTGGGCAAGTAGGACCTGTAAATCTACACAATATATAGTTTAAAGTTTGAGTCTATCATATTAGGTTTTGGATTTATAGCTGTTTTTGTGTCGTTTGCTTCAAAAGCATTTTCAGATAATTTGTGTGTTCTGAAGAAACTACAAGAGATATCTAAGCCATACTTTCTGTGCAAGAGGGGCTTGTACATCTGAACAACATGTCTTTTAAAGTTTGAACTTATCTTATTGCATTTTTGAGTTATAGCAGTTTTTAAGTTTTTATTGCTCCAAAAGCCTTTTCAGCCCATGAACAGTTGTTTGTGAGTTTCGAAAAAAGTGCAAGAGCTATTCGAACCCTTTTTGCTGGGCAAGTAGGACCTGTAAATCTACACAAAATATATTTTAAAGTTTGAGTCTATCATATTAGGTTTTGGATTTATAGCTGTTTTTGTGTCTATTGCTTCAAAAGCATTTTCAGATAATTTGTGTGTTCTGAAGAAACTACAAGAGATATCTAAGCCATACTTTCTGTGCAAGAGGGGCTTGTACATCTGAACAACATGTCTTTTAAAGTTTGAACTTATCTTATTGCATTTTTGAGTTATAGCAGTTTTTAAGTTTTTATTGCTCCAAAAGCCTTTTCAGCCCATGAACAGTTGTTTGTGAGTTTCGAAAAAAGTGCAAGAGCTATTCGAACCCTTTTTGCTGGGCAAGTAGGACCTGTAAATCTACACAATATATAGTTTAAAGTTTGAGTCTATCATATTAGGTTTTGGATTTATAGCTGTTTTTGTGTCTATTGCTTCTGAAGCATTTTCAGATAATTTGTGTGTTCTGAAGAAACTACAAGAGATATCTAAGCCATACTTTCTGTGCAAGAGGGGCTTGTACATCTGAACAACATGTCGTTTAAAGTTTGAACTTATCTTATTGCATTTTTGAGTTATAGCAGTTTTTAAGTTTTTATTGCTCCAAAAGCCTTTTCAGCCCATGAACAGTTGTTTGTGAGTTTCGAAAAAAGTGCAAGAACTATTCGAACCCTTTTTGCTGGGCAAGTAGGACTTGTAAATCTACACAATATATAGTTTATAGTTTGAGTCTATCATATTAGGTTTTTCATTTATAGCTGTTTTTGTGTCTATTGCTTCAAAAGCATTTTCAGATAATTTGTGTGTTCTGAAGAAACTACAAGAGATATCTAAGCCATACTTTCTGTGCAAGAGGGGCTTGTACATCTGAACAACATGTCTTTTAAAGTTTGAACTTATCTTATTGCATTTTTGAGTTATAGCAGTTTTTAAGTTTTTATTGCTCCAAAAGCCTTTTCAGCCCATGAACAGTTGTTTGTGAGTTTCAAAAAGGGCAAGAGCTATTTGAACCCTTTTTGCTGGGCAAGTAGGACCTGTAAATCTACACAATATATAGTTTAAAGTTTGAGTCTATCATATTAGGTTTTGGATTTATAGCTGTTTTTGTGTCTATTGCTTCTGAAGCATTTTCAGATAATTTGTGTGTTCTGAAGAAACTACAAGAGATATCTAAGCCGTACTTTCTGTGCAAGAGGGGCTTGTACATCTGAACAACATGTCTTTTAAAGTTTGAACTTATCTTATTGCATTTTTGAGTTATAGCAGTTTTTAAGTTTTTATTGCTCCAAAAGCCTTTTCAGCCCATGAACAGTTGTTTGTGAGTTTCGAAAAAAGTGCAAGAGCTATTTGAACCCTTTTTGCTGGGCAAGTAGGACCTGTAAATCTACACAAAATATAGTTTAAAGTTTGAGTCTATCATATTAGGTTTTGGATTTATAGCTGTTTTTGTGTCTATTGCTTCAAAAGCATTTTCAGATAATTTGTGTGTTCTGAAGAAACTACAAGAGATATCTAAGCCATACTTTCTGTGCAAGAGGGGCTTGTACATCTGAACAACATGTCGTTTAAAGTTTGAACTTATCTTATTGCATTTTTGAGTTATAGCAGTTTTTAAGTTTTTATTGCTCCAAAAGCCTTTTCAGCCCATGAACAGTTGTTTGTGAGTTTCGAAAAAAGTGCAAGAACTATTCGAACCCTTTTTGCTGGGCAAGTAGGACTTGTAAATCTACACAATATATAGTTTATAGTTTGAGTCTATCATATTAGGTTTTTCATTTATAGCTGTTTTTGTGTCTATTGCTTCAAAAGCATTTTCAGATAATTTGTGTGTTCTGAAGAAACTACAAGAGATATCTAAGCCATACTTTCTGTGCAAGAGGGGCTTGTACATCTGAACAACATGTCGTTTAAAGTTTGAACTTATCTTATTGCATTTTTGAGTTATAGCAGTTTTTAAGTTTTTATTGCTCCAAAAGCCTTTTCAGCCCATGAACAGTTGTTTGTGAGTTTCGAAAAAAGTGCAAGAACTATTCGAACCCTTTTTGCTGGGCAAGTAGGACTTGTAAATCTACACAATATATAGTTTATAGTTTGAGTCTATCATATTAGGTTTTGGATTTATAGCTGTTTTTGTGTCTATTGCTTCAAAAGCATTTTCAGATAATTTGTGTGTTCTGAAGAAACTACAAGAGATATCTAAGCCATACTTTCTGTGCAAGAGGGGCTTGTACATCTGAACAACATGTCTTTTAAAGTTTGAACTTATCTTATTGCATTTTTGAGTTATAGCAGTTTTTAAGTTTTTATTGCTCCAAAAGCCTTTTCAGCCCATGAACAGTTGTTTGTGAGTTTCGAAAAAAGTGCAAGAGCTATTCGAACCCTTTTTGCTGGGCAAGTAGGACCTGTAAATCTACACAATATATAGTTTAAAGTTTGAGTCTATCATATTAGGTTTTTCATTTATAGCTGTTTTTGTGTCTATTGCTTCAAAAGCATTTTCAGATAATTTGTGTGTTCTGAAGAAACTACAAGAGATATCTAAGCCATACTTTCTGTGCAAGAGGGGCTTGTACATCTGAACAACATGTCTTTTAAAGTTTGAACTTATCTTATTGCATTTTTGAGTTATAGCAGTTTTTAAGTTTTTATTGCTCCAAAAGCCTTTTCAGCCCATGAACAGTTGTTTGTGAGTTTCAAAAAGGGCAAGAGCTATTTGAACCCTTTTTGCTGGGCAAGTAGGACCTGTAAATCTACACAATATATAGTTTAAAGTTTGAGTCTATCATATTAGGTTTTGGATTTATAGCTGTTTTTGTGTCTATTGCTTCTGAAGCATTTTCAGATAATTTGTGTGTTCTGAAGAAACTACAAGAGATATCTAAGCCGTACTTTCTGTGCAAGAGGGGCTTGTACATCTGAACAACATGTCTTTTAAAGTTTGAACTTATCTTATTGCATTTTTGAGTTATAGCAGTTTTTAAGTTTTTATTGCTCCAAAAGCCTTTTCAGCCCATGAACAGTTGTTTGTGAGTTTCGAAAAAAGTGCAAGAGCTATTTGAACCCTTTTTGCTGGGCAAGTAGGACCTGTAAATCTACACAAAATATAGTTTAAAGTTTGAGTCTATCATATTAGGTTTTGGATTTATAGCTGTTTTTGTGTCTATTGCTTCAAAAGCATTTTCAGATAATTTGTGTGTTCTGAAGAAACTACAAGAGATATCTAAGCCATACTTTCTGTGCAAGAGGGGCTTGTACATCTGAACAACATGTCGTTTAAAGTTTGAACTTATCTTATTGCATTTTTGAGTTATAGCAGTTTTTAAGTTTTTATTGCTCCAAAAGCCTTTTCAGCCCATGAACAGTTGTTTGTGAGTTTCGAAAAAAGTGCAAGAACTATTCGAACCCTTTTTGCTGGGCAAGTAGGACTTGTAAATCTACACAATATATAGTTTATAGTTTGAGTCTATCATATTAGGTTTTTCATTTATAGCTGTTTTTGTGTCTATTGCTTCAAAAGCATTTTCAGATAATTTGTGTGTTCTGAAGAAACTACAAGAGATATCTAAGCCATACTTTCTGTGCAAGAGGGGCTTGTACATCTGAACAACATGTCGTTTAAAGTTTGAACTTATCTTATTGCATTTTTGAGTTATAGCAGTTTTTAAGTTTTTATTGCTCCAAAAGCCTTTTCAGCCCATGAACAGTTGTTTGTGAGTTTCGAAAAAAGTGCAAGAACTATTCGAACCCTTTTTGCTGGGCAAGTAGGACTTGTAAATCTACACAATATATAGTTTATAGTTTGAGTCTATCATATTAGGTTTTGGATTTATAGCTGTTTTTGTGTCTATTGCTTCAAAAGCATTTTCAGATAATTTGTGTGTTCTGAAGAAACTACAAGAGATATCTAAGCCATACTTTCTGTGCAAGAGGGGCTTGTACATCTGAACAACATGTCTTTTAAAGTTTGAACTTATCTTATTGCATTTTTGAGTTATAGCAGTTTTTAAGTTTTTATTGCTCCAAAAGCCTTTTCAGCCCATGAACAGTTGTTTGTGAGTTTCGAAAAAAGTGCAAGAGCTATTCGAACCCTTTTTGCTGGGCAAGTAGGACCTGTAAATCTACACACTATATAGTTTAAAGTTTGAGTCTATCATATTAGGTTTTGGATTTATAGCTGTTTTTGTGTCTATTGCTTCAAAAGCATTTTCAGATAATTTGTGTGTTCTGAAGAAACTACAAGAGATATCTAAGCCATACTTTCTGTGCAAGAGGGGCTTGTACATCTGAACAACATGTCTTTTAAAGTTTGAACTTATCTTATTGCATTTTTGAGTTATAGCAGTTTTTAAGTTTTTATTGCTCCAAAAGCCTTTTCAGCCCATGAACAGTTGTTTGTGAGTTTCGAAAAAAGTGCAAGAGCTATTCGAACCCTTTTTGCTGGGCAAGTAGGACCTGTAAATCTACACAATATATAGTTTAAAGTTTGAGTCTATCATATTAGGTTTTGGATTTATAGCTGTTTTTGTGTCTATTGCTTCTGAAGCATTTTCAGATAATTTGTGTGTTCTGAAGAAACTACAAGAGATATCTAAGCCATACTTTCTGTGCAAGAGGGGCTTGTACATCTGAACAACATGTCTTTTAAAGTTTGAACTTATCTTATTGCATTTTTGAGTTATAGCAGTTTTTAAGTTTTTATTGCTCCAAAAGCCTTTTCAGCCCATGAACAGTTGTTTGTGAGTTTCGAAAAAAGTGCAAGAGCTATTCGAACCCTTTTTGCTGGGCAAGTAGGACCTGTAAATCTACACAAAATATAGTTTAAAGTTTGAGTCTATCATATTAGGTTTTGGATTTATAGCTGTTTTTGTGTCGTTTGCTTCAAAAGCATTTTCAGATAATTTGTGTGTTCTGAAGAAACTACAAGAGATATCTAAGCCATACTTTCTGTGCAAGAGGGGCTTGTACATCTGAACAACATGTCTTTTAAAGTTTGAACTTATCTTATTGCATTTTTGAGTTATAGCAGTTTTTAAGTTTTTATTGCTCCAAAAGCCTTTTCAGCCCATGAACAGTTGTTTGTGAGTTTCGAAAAAAGTGCAAGAGCTATTCGAACCCTTTTTGCTGGGCAAGTAGGACCTGTAAATCTACACAATATATAGTTTAAAGTTTGAGTCTATCATATTAGGTTTTGGATTTATAGCTGTTTTTGTGTCTATTGCTTCTGAAGCATTTTCAGATAATTTGTGTGTTCTGAAGAAACTACAAGAGATATCTAAGCCATACTTTCTGTGCAAGAGGGGCTTGTACATCTGAACAACATGTCTTTTAAAGTTTGAACTTATCTTATTGCATTTTTGAGTTATAGCAGTTTTTAAGTTTTTATTGCTCCAAAAGCCTTTTCAGCCCATGAACAGTTGTTTGTGAGTTTCGAAAAAAGTGCAAGAGCTATTCGAACCCTTTTTGCTGGGCAAGTAGGACCTGTAAATCTACACAATATATAGTTTAAAGTTTGAGTCTATCATATTAGGTTTTGGATTTATAGCTGTGTTTGTGTCGTTTGCTTCAAAAGCATTTTCAGATAATTTGTGTGTTCTGAAGAAACTACAAGAGATATCTAAGCCATACTTTCTGTGCAAGAGGGGCTTGTACATCTGAACAACATGTCTTTTAAAGTTTGAACTTATCTTATTGCATTTTTGAGTTATAGCAGTTTTTAAGTTTTTATTGCTCCAAAAGCCTTTTCAGCCCATGAACAGTTGTTTGTGAGTTTCGAAAAAAGTGCAAGAGCTATTCGAACCCTTTTTGCTGGGCAAGTAGGACCTGTAAATCTACACAATATATAGTTTAAAGTTTGAGTCTATCATATTAGGTTTTGGATTTATAGCTGTTTTTGTGTCTATTGCTTCTGAAGCATTTTCAGATAATTTGTGTGTTCTGAAGAAACTACAAGAGATATCTAAGCCATACTTTCTGTGCAAGAGGGGCTTGTACATCTGAACAACATGTCTTTTAAAGTTTGAACTTATCTTATTGCATTTTTGAGTTATAGCAGTTTTTAAGTTTTTATTGCTCCAAAAGCCTTTTCAGCCCATGAACAGTTGTTTGTGAGTTTCGAAAAAAGTGCAAGAGCTATTCGAACCCTTTTTGCTGGGCAAGTAGGACCTGTAAATCTACACAATATATAGTTTAAAGTTTGAGTCTATCATATTAGGTTTTGGATTTATAGCTGTTTTTGTGTCTATTGCTTCTGAAGCATTTTCAGATAATTTGTGTGTTCTGAAGAAACTACAAGAGATATCTAAGCCATACTTTCTGTGCAAGAGGGGCTTGTACATCTGAACAACATGTCGTTTAAAGTTTGAACTTATCTTATTGCATTTTTGAGTTATAGCAGTTTTTAAGTTTTTATTGCTCCAAAAGCCTTTTCAGCCCATGAACAGTTGTTTGTGAGTTTCGAAAAAAGTGCAAGAACTATTCGAACCCTTTTTGCTGGGCAAGTAGGACTTGTAAATCTACACAATATATAGTTTATAGTTTGAGTCTATCATATTAGGTTTTTCATTTATAGCTGTTTTTGTGTCTATTGCTTCAAAAGCATTTTCAGATAATTTGTGTGTTCTGAAGAAACTACAAGAGATATCTAAGCCATACTTTCTGTGCAAGAGGGGCTTGTACATCTGAACAACATGTCTTTTAAAGTTTGAACTTATCTTATTGCATTTTTGAGTTATAGCAGTTTTTAAGTTTTTATTGCTCCAAAAGCCTTTTCAGCCCATGAACAGTTGTTTGTGAGTTTCGAAAAAAGTGCAAGAGCTATTCGAACCCTTTTTGCTGGGCAAGTAGGACCTGTAAATCTACACAATATATAGTTTAAAGTTTGAGTCTATCATATTAGGTTTTGGATTTATAGCTGTGTTTGTGTCTATTGCTTCTGAAGCATTTTCAGATAATTTGTGTGTTCTGAAGAAACTACAAGAGATATCTAAGCCATACTTTCTGTGCAAGAGGGGCTTGTACATCTGAACAACATGTCTTTTAAAGTTTGAACTTATCTTATTGCATTTTTGAGTTATAGCAGTTTTTAAGTTTTTATTGCTCCAAAAGCCTTTTCAGCCCATGAACAGTTGTTTGTGAGTTTCGAAAAAAGTGCAAGAGCTATTCGAACCCTTTTTGCTGGGCAAGTAGGACCTGTAAATCTACACAATATATAGTTTAAAGTTTGAGTCTATCATATTAGGTTTTGGATTTATAGCTGTTTTTGTGTCGTTTGCTTCAAAAGCATTTTCAGATAATTTGTGTGTTCTGAAGAAACTACAAGAGATATCTAAGCCATACTTTCTGTGCAAGAGGGGCTTGTACATCTGAACAACATGTCTTTTAAAGTTTGAACTTATCTTATTGCATTTTTGAGTTATAGCAGTTTTTAAGTTTTTATTGCTCCAAAAGCCTTTTCAGCCCATGAACAGTTGTTTGTGAGTTTCGAAAAAAGTGCAAGAGCTATTCGAACCCTTTTTGCTGGGCAAGTAGGACCTGTAAATCTACACAATATATAGTTTAAAGTTTGAGTCTATCATATTAGGTTTTGGATTTATAGCTGTTT